>NC_092336.1:89421875-89751250 GCF_046630445.1 Rutidosis leptorrhynchoides
AAGGTTTCAAAACAACACTTACATGTAACGACTAACGATGACTTAACGACTCAGTTAAAATGTATATACATGTAGTGTTTTAAAAGACTTTAATACACTTATCAAAATACTTCTACTTAACAAAAATGCTTACAATTACATCCTCGTTCAGTTTCATCAACAATTCTACTCGTATGCAACCGTATTCGTACTCGTACAATACACAGCTTTTAGATGTATGTACTATTGGTATATACACTCCAATAATCAGCTCTTAGCAGCCCATGTGAGTCACCTAACACATGTGGGAACCATCATTTGGCAACTAGCATGAAATATCTCATAAAATTACAAAAATATGAGTAATCATTCATGACTTATTTACATGAAAACAAAATTACATATCCTTTATATCTAATCCATACACCAACGACCAAAAACACCTACAAACACTTTCATTCTTCAATTTTCTTCATCTAATTGATCTCTCTCAAGTTCTATCTTCAAGTTCTAAGTGTTCTTCATATATTCTACAAGTTCTAGTTACATAAAATCAAGAATACTTTCAAGTTTGCTAGCTCACTTCCAATCTTGTAAGGTGATCATCCAACCTCAAGAAATCTTTGTTTCTTACAGTAGGTTATCATTCTAATACAAGGTAATAATCATATTCAAACTTTGGTTCAATTTCTATAACTATAACAATCTTATTTCAAGTGATGATCTTACTTGAACTTGTTTTCGTGTCATGATTCTGCTTCAAGAACTTCGAGCCATCCAAGGATCCGTTGAAGCTAGATCCATTTTTCTCTTTTCCAGTAGGTTTATCCAAGGAACTTAAGGTAGTAATGATTTTCATAACATCATCGGATTCATACATATAAAGCTATCTTATTCAAGGTTTAAACTTGTAATCACTAGAACATAGTTTAGTTAATTCTAAACTTGTTCGAAAACAAAAGTTAATCCTTCTAACTTGACTTTTAAAATCAACTACACACATGTTCTATATCTATATGATATTATAACTTAATGATTTAAAACCTGAAAACACGAAAAACACCGTAAAACGTGATTTACGCCGTCGTAGTAACACCGCGGGCTGTTTTGGGTTAGTCAATTAAAAACTATGATAAACTTTGATTTAAAAGTTGTTATTCTGAGAAAATGATTTTTATTATGAACATGAAACTATATCCAAAAATTATGGTTAAACTCAAAGTGGAAGTATGTTTTCTAAAATGATCATCTAGACGTCGTTCTTTCGACTGAAATGACTACCTTTACAAAAATAACTTGTAACTTATTTTTCCGACTATAAACCTATACATTTTCTGTTTAGATTCATAAAATAGAGTTCAATATGAAACCATAGCAATTTGATTCACTCAAAATGGATTTAAAATGAAGAAGTTATGGGTAAAACAAGATTGGATAATTTTTCTCATTTTAGCTACGTGAAAATTGGTAAAAAAATCTATTCCAACCATAACTTAATTAACTTGTATTGTATATTATGTAATCTTGAGATACCATAGACACGTATACAATGTTTCGACCTATCATGTCGACACATCTATATATATTTCGGAACAACCATAGACACTCTATATGTGAATGTTGGAGTTAGCTATACAGGGTTGAGGTTGATTCCAAAATATATATAGTTTGAGTTGTGATCAATACTGAGATACGTATACACTGGGTCGTGGATTGATTCAAGATAATATTTATCGATTTATTTCTGTACATCTAACTGTGGACAACTAGTTGTAGGTTACTAACGAGGACAGCTGACTTAATAAACTTAAAAAATAAAAATATATTAAAAGTGCTGTAAATATATTTTGAACATACTTTGATATATATGTATATATTGTTATAGGTTCGTGAATCAACCAGTGGCCAAGTCTTACTTCCCGACGAAGTAAAAATCTGTGAAAGTGAGTTATAGTCCCACTTTTAAAATCTAATATTTTTGGGATGAGGATACATGCAGGTTTTATAAATGATTTACAAAATAGACACAAGTACGTGAAACTACATTCTATGGTTGAATTATCGAAATCGAATATGCCCCTTTTTATTAAGTCTGGTAATCTAAGAATTAGGGAACAGACACCCTAATTGACGCGAATCCTAAAGATAGATCTATTGGGCCTAACAAACCCCATCCAAAGTACCGGATGCTTTAGTACTTCGAAATTTATATCATATCCGAAGGGTGTCCCGGAATGATGGGGATATTCTTATATATGCATCTTGTTAATGTCGGTTACCAGGTGTTCACCATATGAATGATTTTTATCTCTATGTATGGGATGTGTATTGAAATATGAAATCTTGTGGTCTATTATTATGATTTGATATATATAGGTTAAACCTATAACTCACCAACATTTTTGTTGACGTTTTAAGCATGTTTATTCTCAGGTGATTATTAAGAGCTTCCGCTGTCACATACTTAAATAAGGACGAGATTTGGAGTCCATGCTTGTATGATATTGTGTAAAAACTGCATTCAAGAAACTTATTTTGTTGTAACATATTTGTATTGTAAACCATTATGTAATGGTCGTGTGTAAACAGGATATTTTAGATTATCATTATTTGATAATCTACGTAAAGCTTTTTAAACCTTTATTTATGAAATAAAGGTTATGGTTTGTTTTAAAATGAATGCATTCTTTGAAAAATGTCTCATATAGAGGTCAAAACCTCGCAACGAAATCAATTAATATGGAACGTTTTTAATCAATAAGAACGGGACATTTCAGTTGGTATCCGAGCGTTGGTCTTAAAGAACCAGAATTTTGCATTAGTGTGTCTTATCGAGTTTGTTAGGATGCATTAGTGAGTCTGGACTTCGATCGTGTTTAGTTGAAAAATGATTGCTTAACAAATTTTGTTGGAAACTATATATTTTTAACATGTGAATATTATGTGATATATTAATCTCTTAACGCGTTTGATATTATGTGATAGATGTCTACCTCTAGAACAAGTCCCATTGACTCACCTAATAATAATGAAGAGTCAAATGTAAATTGGAATGATTCGTGGACTGATTCACAAGTTCCCGAAGAGGAACCGGAAGAAGAGTCAGAACCGGAAGAAGAGTCGGAACCGGATGAAGAAATAGAACCAGTGGGGGAAATAATAAAACGGTGAAGTAAAAGAAAATCCTCAACCAACCGACCAAGGTTAATTATGGTCAATGGTGTTTCTGCCAAGGAAGCAAAATATTGGGAGGATTACCAATTCTCCGATGAATCGGATTCCGACGAGAATTCCGATGATGTTATAGAAATTACCCCAACTGAATTTAAAAAGGCAAAAGAAAATAATAAGGGAAAGGGCATAAAAATAGAGAAATCTAATTCCAACCCCGATGAACTTTATATGTATCGTCAACCCCCGAAGTCCTTAAGTTGTAACAATGACCCGGGAACCTCTAAACCACCAGGTTTTTCTAAACCAATGTGGAAAACGACGGCTCGTATTAGGGGAACATCATATATCCCTAGAAACTTGGCAAAACGATCCAAAACCGAAGAAGAAGAAACAAGCGAGTCGGAATAAGATAGTTGTATTCGTGTGGTGTAATATATGTAATATAGTGTGCTTATGCTTTATGATATATGTAAAAATTGCTTGTATTAATAAGTATTTTTTTTTATGAATCTAACTCTTGTCTATTTTACAGTATAAAAACACAAAATGGATAGACAACCCAATATTTTAAAAGACCTACCCGGAGACATGATTGATGAAATCTTGTCTAGAGTCGGTCAGAATTCTTCGGCACAACTATTTAAGGCGAGATCAGTTTGTAAGACATTCGAAGAACGTTCCAAGAATGCCTTGGTTTATAAAAGGCTTTCGTTCGAAAGATGGGGGATATCACATTGGGAAATCCATAAGTTACGATGTGTTTACTTTGACGCATATATTGCGGGGAACCCAAATGCTATTTCACGCAATGGGTTAAGAAATTATTTTGACTCAATATATCCGAATATTGGACTTCGTGATTTAGAAAAAGCGGCTAACATGCAACATAAAGAAGCATGTTATGCTTACGGATTAGTAATGTTCGCTTCTCACCAAAGTGAGAACAAGAACATCGGACTACAACTATTAAACAAAACGTTCCCACAAGTGACGGAGTCGGTAATTGGGGTAAGAAATGAGATTTTTAGATTGTTACGGGACTGTTGGACATTACGTAACCCTCGTCCCTTTGACGACGTTACAACACGCTGTCTTATCAATGGCCATAACGGTTATGTTCCACAAGACCAAGGATGGGAAGTAATCCTATTAAAACCAGAATGCATGACTTGTTTCTGGACGTATGAATTACGTGTCTTTATTGCCTTTGCTGAACGACTTGTGTACTAGCTAGAATTATCTTCACAACCATCTTGTATCAAATTTATTGTGTGCTATATTTCATGCTATCTGTAAAATAAGCGGTATTGTAAGTTTGTAAAATATTGTGTAAAAGTTTGAACGCGAAATATTATTATAATCAGTTTTTCATATAGAATTGTAGTAGTTGAATTGTATATTAGCTACTAAGTATGAACTTAACGGGTAGGTACTACCCGAATTTAAACTTATAAAACGCTAATATGAAGAAAAAGCTTTTATAAATGAGTTCATATTATGCTACGAAATACTATTAACTACTCTTAATATTCTGTATGATTAACTTGTTCCATTTGATTATTTTGAAGGAAATGGCACCGACTACTCGACACACCGTGAATATGAATGAAGAGGAATTCCGTACTTTTCTAGCTTCAAACATAGCCGCAGTACAGGCTGCGCTACATACCAACAATAACCTTGGATCTAGCAGTACAGGAAATCGTGTAGGATGCACCTACAAAGAATTCACTGCCTGCAAACCTTTGGAATTTGATGGAACCGAAGGACCGATCGGATTGAAACGGTGGACCGAGAAGGTCGAATCGGTGTTTGCCATAAGTAAGTGTACTGAAGAGGAAAAAGTGAAGTACGCTACGCATACCTTCACAGGTTCTGCGTTAACATGGTGGAATACCTATCTAGAGCAAGTGGGACAAGACGATGCGTACGCACTACCGTGGTCAGCATTCAAGCACTTGATGAACGAGAAGTACCGTCCCAGAACCGAGGTCAATAAGCTCAAGACAGAACTTAGAGGGTTACGAACCCAAGGATTTAATATTACCACGTACGAAAGACGATTCACAGAATTGTGCCTATTGTGTCCGGGAGCGTTCGAAGATGAGGAAGAGAAGATCGACGCGTTTGTGAAAGGATTACCGGAAAGAATCCAAGAAGATATAAGTTCACACGAGCCCGCCTCCATACAACAGGCATGTAGAATGGCTCACAAACTAGTGAACCAGATTGAGGAAAGAATTAAAGAACAGACGGCTGAAGAGGCCAATGTGAAGCAAGTCAAAAGAAAGTGGGAGGAAAACGGTGATAAGAATCATCAATACAACAACAACAGCAATTACAACAATAATCGCAACAATTATCCCAACAATCGCAACATCAATCGCAACTACAACAAACGGCCCAACAATAACAACAACAACAACAACAACAACAACAACAACAACAACAACAACAACAACAACAACAACAATCATCCCAATAACAATAATAACCGCAACAACAACAACAATCAGAAGCAGCTATGCCAAAGGTGTGAAAAGTATCACTCGGGGTTCTGCACCAAATTTTGCAACAAGTGTAAAAGAAATGGTCATAGCGCGGCAAAGTGTGAGGTCTACGGACCAGGGGTTAACAGAACTAAAGGAACAAATGGTGTCGGAACGAGTAATGGCGGAGCAAGTAGTGTCAGAGCAAGTTATGCCAATGTAGTTTGTTATAAATGTGGAAAACCGGGTCACATTATTAGAAATTGCCCGAACCAGGAGAACACGAATGGACAAGGCCGCGGAAGAGTTTTCAATATTAATGCGGCAGAGGCACAGGAAGACCCGGAGCTTGTTACGGGTACGTTTCTTATTGACAATAAATCTGCTTACGTTTTATTTTATTCGGGTGCGGATAGAAGCTATATGAGTAGAGATTTTTGTGCTAAATTAAGTTGTCCATTGACGCCTTTGGATAGTAAATTTTTACTCGAATTAGCAAATGGTAAATTAATTTCAGCAGATAATATATGTCGGAATCGAGAAATTAAACTGGTTAGCGAAACATTTAAGATTGATTTGATACCAGTAGAGTTAGGGAGTTTTGATGTGATAATCGGTATGGACTGGTTGAAAGAAGTGAAAGCAGAGATCGTTTGTTACAAAAATGCAATTCGCATTATACGAGAAAAAGGAAAACCCTTAATGGTGTACGGAGAAAAGGGCAACACGAAGCTACATCTTATTAGTAATTTGAAGGCACAAAAAAACTAATAAGAAAAGGTTGCTATGCTTTTCTAGCACACGTCGAGAAAGTACAAACTGAAGAAAAGAGCATCAATGATGTTCCCATTGCAAAAGAATTTCCCGATGTATTTCCGAAAGAATTACCGGGATTACCCCCACATCGATCCGTTGAATTTCAAATAGATCTTGTACCAGGAGCTGCACCAATAGCTCGTGCTCCTTACAGACTCGCACCCAGCGAGATGAAAGAACTGCAAAGCTAATTACAAGAACTTTTAGAGCGTGGTTTCATTCGACCAAGCACATCACCGTGGGGAGCTCCTGTTTTGTTTGTCAAGAAGAAAGATGGTACATTCAGGTTGTGTATCGACTACCGAGAGTTGAACAAACTTACCATCAAGAACCGCTACCCACTACCGAGAATCGACGACTTATTTGATCAACTACAAGGCTCGTCTGTTTATTCAAAGATTGACTTACATTCCGGGTATCATCAAATGCGGGTGAAAGAAGATGATATTCCAAAGACTGCTTTCAGAACACGTTACGGTCATTACGAGTTTATGGTCATGCCGTTTGGTTTAACTAATGCACCAGCTGTGTTCATGGACCTTATGAACTGAGTGTGTGGACCATACCTTGACAAGTTTGTCATTGTTTTCATTGATGACATACTTATTTACTCAAAGAATGACCAAGAACACGGTGAACATTTGAGAAAGGTGTTAGAAGTATTGAGGAAGGAAGAATTGTACGCTAAGTTTTCAAAGTGTGCATTTTGGTTGGAAGAAGTTCAATTCCTCGGTCACATAGTGAACAAAGAAGGTATTAAGGTGGATCCGGCAAAGATAGAAACTGTTGAAAAGTGGGAAACCCCGAAAACTCCGAAACACATACGCCAGTTTTTAGGACTAGCTGGTTACTACAGAAGGTTCATCCAAGACTTTTCCAGAATAGCAAAACCCTTGACTGCATTAACGCATAAAGGGAAGAAATTTGAATGGAATGATGAACAAGAGAAAGCGTTTCAGTTATTGAAGAAAAAGCTAACTACGACACTTATATTGTCATTGCCTGAAGGGAATGATGATTTTGTGATTTATTGTGACGCATCAAAGCAAGGTCTCGGTTGTGTATTAATGCAACGAACGAAGGTGATTGCTTATGCGTCTAGACAATTGAAGATTCACGAACAAAATTATACGACGCATGATTTGGAATTAGGCGCGGTTGTTTTTGCATTAAAGACTTGGAGGCACTACTTATATGGAGTCAAAAGTATTATATATATCGACCACAAAAGTCTTCAACACATATTTAATCAGAAACAACTGAATATGAGGCAGCGTAGGTGGATTGAATTATTGAATGATTATGACTTTGAGATTCGTTACCACCCGGGGAAGGCAAATGTGGTAGCCGATGCCTTGAGCAGGAAGGACAGGGAACCCATTCGAGTAAAATCTATGAATATAATGATTCATAATAACCTTACTACTCAAATAAAGGAGGCGCAACAAGGAGTTTTAAAAGAGGGAAATTTAAAGGATGAAATACCCAAAGGATCGGAGAAGCATCTTAATATTCGGGAAGACGGAACCCGGTATAGGGCTGAAAGGATTTGGGTACCAAAATTTGGAGATATGAGAGAAATGGTACTTAGAGAAGCTCATAAAACCAGATACTCAATACATCCTGGAACGGGGAAGATGTACAAGGATCTCAAGAAATATTTTTGGTGGCCGGGTATGAAAGCCGATGTTGCTAAATACGTAGGAGAATGTTTGACGTGTTCTAAGGTCAAAGCTGAGCATCAGAAACCATCAGGTCTACTTCAACAACCCGAAATCCCGGAATGGAAATGGGAAAACATTACCGTGGATTTCATCACTACATTGCCAAGGACTGCAAGTGGTTTTGATACTATTTGGGTAATAGTTGATCGTCTCACCAAATCAGCACACTTCCTGCCAATAAGAGAAGATGACAAGATGGAGAAGTTAGCACGACTGTATTTGAAGGAAGTCGTCTCCAGACATGGAATACCAATCTCTATTATCTCTGATAGGGATGGCAGATTTATTTCAAGATTCTGACAGACATTACAGCAAGCATTAGGAACTCGTCTAGACATGAGTACTGCCTATCATCCACAAACTGATGGGCAGAGCGAAAGGACAATACAAACGCTTGAAGACATGCTACGAGCATGTGTTATTGATTTCGGAAACAGTTGGGATCGACATCTACCGTTAGCAGAATTTTCCTACAACAACAGCTACCATTCAAGCATTGAGATGGCGCCGTTTGAAGCACTTTATGGTAGAAAGTGCAGGTCTCCGATTTGTTGGAGTGAAGTGGGGGATAGACAGATTACGGGTCCGGAGATTATACAAGAAACTACCGAGAAGATCATCCAAATTCAACAACGGTTGAAAACCGCCCAAAGTCGACAAAAGAGCTACGCTGACATTAAAAGAAAAGATATAGAATTTGAAATTGGAGAGATGGTCATGCTTAAAGTTGCACCTTGGAAAGGCGTCGTTCGATTTGGTAAATGAGGGAAATTAAATCCAAGGTATATTGGACCACTCAAGATTATTGATCGTGTCGGACCAGTAGCTTACCGACTTGAGTTACCTCAACAACTTGCGGCTGTACATAACACTTTCCACGTCTCGAATTTGAAGAAATGTTTTGCTAAAGAAGATCTCACTATTCCGTTAGATGAAATCCAAATCAACGAAAAACTTCAATTCATCAAAGAACCCGTCGAAATAATGGATCGTGAGGTTAAAAGACTTAAGCAAAACAAGATACCAATTGTTAAGGTTCGATGGAATGCTCGTAGAGGACCCAAGTTCACCTGGGAGCGTGAATATCAGATGAAGAAGAAATACCCGCATCTATTTCCAGAAGATTCGTCAACACCTTCAACAGCTTAAAATTTCGGGACGAAATTTATTTAACGGGTAGGTACTGTAGTGACCCGAACTTTTCCATGTTTATATATATTAATTTAGATTGATATTTACATGATTAAATGTTTCCAACATGCAAAGAAATCAAACTTGTTAAGACTTGATTAATTGAAATATGTTTCATATAGACAATTGACCACCCAAGTTGACCGGTGATTCACGAACATTAAAACTTGTAAAAACTATATGATGACATATATATGAATATATACATATAGTTAACATGATACTATGATAAGTAAACATATCATTAAATATATTAACAATGAACTACATATGTAAAAACAAGACTACTAACTTAATGATTTTTAAACGAGACATATATGTAACGATTATCGTTGTAAAGACATTTAATGTATATATATCATATTAAGAGATATTCATACATGATAATATCATGATAATATAATAATTTAAAAATCTCATTTGATATTATAAATATTGGGTTAACAACATTTAACAAGATCGTTAACCTAAAGGTTTCAAAACAACACTTACATGTAACGACTAACGATGACTTAACGACTCAGTTAAAATGTATATACATGTAGTGTTTTAATATGTATTTATACACTTTTTAAAGACTTCAATACACTTATCAAAATACTTCTACTTAACAAAAATGCTTACAATTACATCCTCGTTCAGTTTCATCAACAATTCTACTCGTATGCACCCGTATTCGTACTCGTACAATACACAGCTTTTAGATGTATGTACTATTGGTATATACACTCCAATAATCAGCTCTTAGCAGCCCATGTGAGTCACCTAACACATGTGGGAACCATCATTTGGCAACTAGCATGAAATATCTCATAAAATTACAAAAATATGAGTAATCATTCATGACTTATTTACATGAAAACAAAATTACATATCCTTTATATCTAATCCATACACCAACGACCAAAAACACCTACAAACACTTTCATTCTTCAATTTTCTTCATCTAATTGATCTCTCTCAAGTTCTATCTTCAAGTTCTAAGTGTTCTTCATATATTCTACAAGTTCTAGTTACATAAAATCAAGAATACTTTCAAGTTTGCTAGCTCACTTCCAATCTTGTAAGGTGATCATCCAACCTCAAGAAATCTTTGTTTCTTACAGTAGGTTATCATTCTAATACATGGTAATAATCATATTCAAACTTTGGTTCAATTTCTATAACTATAACAATCTTATTTCAAGTGATGATCTTACTTGAACTTGTTTTCGTGTCATGATTCTGCTTCAAGAACTTCGAGCCATCCAAGGATCCGTTGAAGCTAGATCCATTTTTCTCTTTTCCAGTAGGTTTATCCAAGGAACTTAAGGTAGTAATGATTTTCATAACATCATTCGATTCATACATATAAAGCTATCTTATTTAAGGTTTAAACTTGTAATCACTAGAACATAGTTTAGTTAATTCTAAACTTGTTCGCAAAAAAAAGTTAATCCTTCTAACTTGACTTTTAAAATCAACTAAACACATGTTCTATATCTATATGATATGCTAACTTAATGATTTAAAACCTGAAAACACGAAAAACACCGTAAAACCGGATTTACGCCGTCGTAGTAACACCGCGGGCTGTTTTGGGTTAGTCAATTAAAAACTATGATAAATTTTGATTTAAAAGTTGTTATTCTGAGAAAATGATTTTTATTATGAACATGAAACTATATCTAAAAATTATGGTTAAACTCAAAGTGGAAGTATGTTTTCTAAAATGGTCATCTAGACGTCGTTCTTTCGACTGAAATGACTACCTTTACAAAAATGACTTGTAACTTATTTTTCCGACTATAAACCTATACATTTTCTGTTTAGATTCATAAAATAGAGTTCAATATGAAACCATAGCAATTTGATTCACTCAAAATGGATTTAAAATGAAGAAGTTATGGGTAAAACAAGATTGGATAATTTTTCTCATTTTAGCTACGTGAAAATTGGTAAAAAAAATCTATTCCAACCATAACTTAATCAACTTGTATTGTATATTATGTAATCTTGAGATACCATAGACACGTATACAATGTTTCGACCTATCATGTCGACACATCTATATATATTTCGGAACAACCATAGACACTCTATATGTGAATGTTGGAGTTAGCTATACAGGGTTGAGGTTGATTCCAAAATATATATAGTTTGAGTTGTGATCAATACTGAGATACGTATACACTGGGTCGTGGATTGATTCAAGATAATATTTATCGATTTATTTCTGTACATCTAACTGTGGACAACTAGTTGTAGGTTACTAACGAGGACAGCTGACTTAATAAACTTAAAAAATCAAAATATATTAAAAGTGTTGTAAATATATTTTGAACATACTTTGATATATATGTATATATTGTTATAGGTTCGTGAATCAACCAGTGGCCAAGTCTTACTTCCCGACGAAGTAAAAATCTGTGAAAGTGAGTTATAGTCCCACTTTTAAAATCTAATATTTTTGGGATGAGAATACATGCAGGTTTTATAAATGATTTACAAAATAGACACAAGTACGTGAAACTACATTCTATGGTTGAATTATCGAAATCGAATATGCCCCTTTTTATTAAGTCTGGTAATCTAAGAATTAGGGAACAGACACCCTAATTGACGCGAATCCTAAAGATAGATCTATTGGGCCTAACAATCCCCATCCAAAGTACCGGATGCTTTAGTACTTCGAAATTTATATCATATCCGAAGGGTGTCCCGGAATGATGTGGATATTCTTATATATGCATCTTGTTAATGTCGGTTACCAGGTGTTCACCATATGAATGATTTTTATCTCTATGTTGGGATGTGTATTGAAATATGAAATCTTGTGGTCTATTATTATGATTTGATATATATAGGTTAAACCTATAACTCACCAACATTTTTGTTGACGTTTTAAGCATGTTTATTCTCAGGTGATTATTAAGAGCTTCTGCTGTCGCATACTTAAATAAGGACGAGATTTGGAGTCCATGCTTGTATGATATTGTGTAAAAACTGCATTCAAGAAACTTATTTTGTTGTAACATATTTGTATTGTAAACCATTATGTAATGGTCGTGTGTAAACAGAATATTTTAGATTATCATTATTTGATAATCTACGTAAAGCTTTTTAAACCTTTATTGATGAAATAAAGGTTATGGTTTGTTTTAAAATGAATGCAGTCTTTGAAAAACGTTTCATATAGAGGTCAAAACCTCGCAACGAAATCAATTAATATGGAACGTTTTTAATCAATAAGAACGGGACATTTCACCTGACAACCCCAACCGGACTGGACGACCAGTATTTAACGGTTGCACAGTACTTTGTTTCGGTGACTACACTTGGTACGGTGTAGTGAGATTTCATAATAAAGGGAATATGCGACGTTGATTAAATGTTAAGTATGGTTATCAAGTGCTCAACCACTTAGAATATTTTTATTAAAACGTTTATGTATATTAAATCTTGTGGTTTATATTTATAACGCTGCTAGCATTAAACCTATATCTCACCAACTTTATGTTGACGTTTTAAGCGTGTTTATTCTCAGGTGATAATTAAAAGCTTCCGCTGCATTATGCCGAATTTAAGCAGGATTTGGAGTATGCATATTTGTGTCAAAAATAAAACTGCATATCGGAAGATTTGTAATGTGAAATATGTTGGAAATCGTATTGTTATTATCAAATGTAAAGTTTGTAAAACTAAGATTATCGCTAAACGATAATCATTATTATGCTGTTTGAACCTTTGATTATAATAAAGGTTATGGTTTGTATTATAAAAACGTATGCAGATTTTGAAAAATGTCACATTTAGATGTCAATACCTCGCAATGACACCAATGAGTACGTGACGTTTATATTCGATATGAACGGGACGCTTCATTGTGTCACTGCCAGCAACTATTTCCCATAAATCATGTCCTTGTAGGTAGGATTCTATACAAGACCGCCAATAACCATAGTTGTGGTTATTGAGACTCTTGATTCCACTGCTCGTACTTGCAAGATCTGCCATCATGACGTCCAACGTCCAATAAGCTTGGTCCCAGACCAATGAGCTTTCACAGTTCCTAACTGTGCTCTGACAGAATCTCCCTTAGGGCCTTGGTGTTAACAAGATGATGTAAACGTCCAACGTTTACCGATGAGTATCTCCACTAGCAATGGTCCCAAACGACCCGCTCTGATACCAATTGTTGGAAGCTTTGACAATCCCAACACACCCACTATTGAGGACCTACACTATTCTACACTCACTATACCAACACTTTGACGTTGGTTAGCCTTTAATTTTATGAATCCTTAGTGCACAATAACACTTAGGCGACAGTGTCGACCATATATCGTTCATGCGGTATAACCGACCATATATCACTTAGGCGGCAGAGCCGGCCATATAATAAGAACAACACAAGTGCACTAAGAATTTAAACACAAACTAAGGCTTAACCGGGAAACTTAACAAAGAATACTTTTATTAATACAAAATATAATTACAATATTACTTACTTACAAACTTTTTTTTCTTTCTCTACTCACATTCTTCTCACTTCTTACTTCTTCTCTACTTCTCAACTCACTCTTTTCACAACTTAATTACAAATGAAACTCATCACCCATATTTATTCTTGTCCATGGAAGTTTCTACACACTAGATATTTCCATGGATAAATATCTAGATATTTCTCACCTACAAATATCTATATTATCTAGATTTTTCTACATATAAATATATAGATATTTCTTTTACATATTAATATCTAGATTTTTTCTTATACATATTAATATCTAGATATTTTTCCATACATATTTACAAATTCCAAATTATTCCAAATTTGCATTGTATTTTAATAAAGTGGTTGTTTCTTGATTGTTTCTTGATGAGGAGATATGCTAAATGAACTTCGGAATTCATATGGCGTAATTGGATCCAAGTTTGCCTTCGTTCAAGTATCACCTCAGTTTTGATCAATTGTTGCCCCACTCCAGAACTCTGACTTGATAAAGGGTTTACGTTAGGGAGCCCACTATCTCCCTTTCACTTTATTTTTGTTGCGGAGGCATTAAACGTGGCTAATGTGACCAAGTTATCCACAGAGGAACCACAATAAATAATAAGTGAACATATTTCTATATGACTTGCAAAGGTCGTAGTCAGTGGCGTAAGCATCAATTTTTTTCATCGGGGGCGAAATTTATTTTAACAGCAGCAATTTTCTTGGGCAAAGTATGAAGTTTTTTTGGACAAAATATGGAAGTTTTGAGACAAAATACGGAGACTTTTGGGCAAAATAGGTAGTCTTTAGGAAAAAAATATGAAGTCTTTTAGGTAAAAAAAATTCAATGGAGGCAAAATCGAAAATTCTAAAAATTTTGCACTGAAAATTACAAATCTACTGGAGACGGGCGCCCCACACTGCCCCCACATATTTCCGCCCCTTGTCGTAGTTGTGTTCATGGTTTGACAATTCATTTTTTAATGTGACCGAGTCATCCATGGATTGTATACGAGGGTTGCTCTATACAAGTCTCTAGATTATGCGATTATATCAACAACTAACAGACTTATTGCATCATTTAGATTTATTACAGAATTTTTATGTATTATCCTGGACAATCAAGGGTTATAAACTAGTAAACTATAAACTAGTAATAATAATATGATAATAACTGTTTGCATATTTTTTCACCAACAATTCTACAAATCTACAAAGAGAGGTGATATTTTCAAAAATGTTTTTGATAGATCCACAAACATTTGTTGTTACTTTCCAGTACCCTTCAATAATTTGAATTAAAAATTTGTATAACACATCAATACATCATTAAGGAAGGATAGTATAGTGAATTTAGGTGGATTTATTAAAAATACATTTGGAAATATCAACTCCCATCTACAAAAGGTATTAATCCGAATGCGTATTTTGTTGGGCTATTGCCCATTATATAACACGGTAGGTTGGACTGTTTATGGCCCCTGCTGGTTTTAATTTTGGGGTAAAAGGTGTAAAAAATAAAACTAGAAGGGTTAGAATCACCATCTCTCAAAATTCACAAATGGAACGATGCTATCTATATAAACGGAACCGATCAATAATTATAGGGTTTTTATTCCGTCTATTGTTGCAGCTGCCGCCTTCATCGTCGTCATGGTTCTAAAGTATATAACTTCATTTTGCTTTAATCATACATACTAGTGTTGCAATCGTTTGTATAATTAATTGCCGTTTCAATATCTTGTTTTATTATTCTCATTTCCCCTAAATCATATCACTTAAATCAGAATAGGTGAACTACTTAGTTCAAGTCTTAGGGTTTAGGGAAGCTGAATCAATTTGAGTTAAATAAGCATTTACTCATTTCAATTTTTAGGGCAATTCAATTTTAGGACTTTATAGCGATAATACTAGCTGCATTGGTTTTGTTTTCAAACTAGGTTTTGAGCTAATCTGAATGAAATTGGATGGTGATATAGTAGTGTTAGGGTCGTAAATTGAATCCGTTCGAGCTATTTAAGTATATATGCATATCGGATTTAGGGATTTTTTTCTCGTTACAGTAGTTTTACTTTCATATAAGGACTGATCTTTGTTGCGTTGTATTTGTCTATCTGCATGTGAAGTCGTTTTGAAATGTCGTTGTGACCCGTATAATGGTTTAATTAATCGATGATGATTACTTTATCTCATATGGTATGTTACTATTCTGACATTGTTGGTTGTTTATAGGACCGAGCTTTGCCGTTTCAGTGGCCAGAAGATATATCCAGGAAGGGGTATTAGATTCATTAGGTCGGACTCTCAGGTATATGCTGTGTTATTGTCACATTTTTTGCTTGCATTGTTTGTTTTATCATTAAGCGTAACTGCATAGGTTTTGTTTTTAGTTTTGGTTATTTGCATTTCAGTTTTTAAATAAATGATCTGTGTGCTTTTTAATTTCAGGTTTTTCTGTTTGCAAATTCAAAATGCAAAAGGTACTTTCATAATAAGTTGAAGCCCTCAAAGCTCACATGGACTGCCATGTACCGAAAACAGCATAAGAAGGTTAGTCAATTTGTTTTGTTGGGTTGTTTCCCAATATTGATGTTGATAAAATATTGACTCGTTTATTTACTCATAAGGTTTTATCATTTTTAGGATCTAAAGGTTACTTAACTTATTTACTCGTACGGTCATACTAACTACTAAACAACGAAACTGTGTAAATGTTATATTGAACCGACTTAGAAAGCGCATCTTTTTTCATTTCCAACTAAAAATAATTTTAAACAGAGCATCAACTGAACACAGCGTACACAATTTTCCTACTTTTTACTTCAGTAATTTTGCGTTGTGCAATCGTATTTAGCTTATTAGTTATATGTGAATGTTCCAAAATGTGAATCATGTAATTGCATGTCAATTAACCCAGCTGACTTGTTTTCACCAGTACTCAAATGCTACCTATTTCAACACGAAATCTTCACCTAGTGTGCTTGATTTGCTCAGTTTCTTTCAGTCATTGGTATGATAATCTGACGAAGTTTTTACATCATTTCAAATCCTGCAGGACATTGCTCAAGAAGCTGTGAGGAAGAGGCGTCGTACCACCAAGAAACCATACTCTCGAGCTATTGTGGGAGCCACTTTGGAAGTTATTCAGAAGAAACGAAGTGAGAAGCCTGAAGTTCGTGATGCTGCCAGGGAGGCAGCTCTTCGGTATGCTTGTTTTTTACTCTTATATGTCATTGTTTTTCATAGTTTTATATCAGTAAAATTATCGCTTATTACCTTCATATAATTTCAGTGAGATCAAAGAAAGGATCAAGAAAACCAAGGATGAGAAGAAAGCAAAGAAAGCTGAAGTAGTATCAAAACAAAAGACTCAAGCCAAGGGTGGTAATGCCCCTAAAGGTAAGGGCCCTAAGCTTGGAGGTGGCGGCGGCAAGCGTTGAGACTCAACTTTTTGTTGTTGCTAGAACCTTTTAATGTTCTGTATTGTTTTTTGTTAATTTTATTGACGGGAAATTGTCTTTTTGATACTCGTTCAAGTTTACATCTCTTAGTACTCGTTGCATTTTATTCTACACTTGCATAATCGGATATTAAACTCACTTTATGATACTTGGTTGCTTTTCGCATGTGCTTATCAAACCTTTTTTTGTTCTTTTGTAAAGACTTGCTCATTCAATTGGCCTTTGTTCATTGTTGTCACTCTAACAGAGCTTATTTAACTTTGATAAGAGCGCGACATTTATAGTTTTGCTGATTTTTTCATGAATCGACTAATTTTTTGACTAACTTGTTAGTTGAAGTCCCATGTTTGATTATTAAATTGGTGCTGACGGACTAAATCTTATATGATAGTTCATAGAATTAATATTGTAGTTTGTTAATACAATTACTGATTTACAGTGAGATCAACAATTGTATAAACATACTACATTTTATACGCAATGTCTATAGTACATCGGTCGGCATACCTGATGCTGTGCAATTAGCATGATCACATAACTCATGCGACTTAAGTGCCCCAAGCACACGTTTGTTATTGCTAACCCACCACACTTGAATCATCTATACAGCCCCATTTAAACACAATCCCATTAACACACTGTTTCATTCACAAAATATTCCAAAAATGAATTATCTTAAGATAGTGACCAGTGTGTGGTTACTAGTGATGGTGGTACTTTGTGCGGCATTAAAAATCTCAGCAACCGTAGACTGTGCCACTGTAACAACCCTCATATCAACATGCTCTGCATTTGTAACCTATGGCACCCCTGATCCGTATCCAGGGTCTCCTTGTTGTGATGCAGTGGCTAGTTTAAATAACCTTGGCGACTCAGAAGAAAACAGACGATCATTATGTATGTGCGTGATGGGTGTTATTACGACTTACAATCCAAATGCCACAGCCATTGCTACCCTGCCTGGCTTCTGTGGCGTCTCTCTTGGCTTTACCATCGACCCAAACACCGATTGCATCTAGTAAGAACCACTACTTCTTTTTATCAGATTTTGCTAAAAAATAGTTAATATTATATACCATCTGAGTCAGGTTCAAACGAGAAACAAAAAAGATACATAACTATTAGCATTCATATGTGATTTAACCTACTCGCACGTGAAAATCTTTTTAGTTTAAAGTTATTACAGTTTTGTATATTTTATTTTCGTTTGAACTTTTAACTATACGGGCTTGTGTATAAAATATACACATTACCATTACCAAAACCATATTAAACGTTTTCCTATATTTTTATGCTTAGAACACATTACAAACAAGTTTAAGATATGCACATGTAAATGCCATAACAGGTTAATACATCTTTAGAAAAATAAAATATATTAAGGAGTAGTAAATAAAATTTCTTTTCTCGCATACCTTCTTTGGTAACAAATAAAGTTGCAACTTGTTTTATTTCTGTGCAGTGTTTGAGTCGATTCTGTTGGCAAGCTTGTTTTAGATTACAGAAGATAAGCACATTTTGCTACTATGGATCGTTTAAGATACACAAAACTGTTCTTAAATATTGTTTAATTGCTATATCAAAGAGATGTAAACAGTTGCTACTTCAAAAATTATGCTTTCTTTGGTATTGAAGTAGAACATCATATGAGAAATTTGACTTTTCTTGCTTGATTTTCTTGTCATGTACTGTACTCTATTATTTCATATGCGTAAAATAATTACAATGCATTTTAACTCAAAGTACAACTATAAAAACATGAGCTCGCTCCCATGTTGTTCCTCGGTTTTATCACTTTCGTTTGAGATGGCTTTTAATCTTCCCGGTGCGGCCTAGATTGCCTACCCTCTTTTGTAGTTTTGTGCGTTGTTGTTTGTGTTGTCTTCCATGTATTTGCATCGTTATTTTAGTGGTTTGTTGTGAGCTTATGTTAGTTTTTTTGTTAGGCAAAGCTCGAAAGTTTTTGGTTGTAGTGGTTTCTTGGGTTCATCTTTTTGATGAATTTCCTAATTGGTTATAATATCTATAGTTTTTTTTTAGCAAAAAAAAAAAAGTATAAAAACATGAATGTCACACATTAGTTACCATACTCATCGTTATATATATAATTATAAAATATCATATATGCTATTATTTTGGCTTATTTATCTCTTTGAGAAAACGTACTTAACACAACGAACGAGCAAACAAACAAAAAATAGCTCAAGAATTAGCCAATGTGTTGGAATATATTATTGTAATATGAAGTGGGTTTATAGGAAATGGTCTTCAAAGACTCTGGATTGGTTTATTGATAGCTTATAGCCCAAAAATTATGCCGTGTAGAAGTGGCTTATTGGGCCGATTGTAATATTGTGGATGCAAATGGGCCAGTGGATGGGCATGTCCATCATCTTTCTTCTCTTCTTGATCGTAAAATTCTAAATTTTCATCCCGATCTGAATGCGGCAAGCTGGTTGCCATGCCTTCCCACGAAGGTCAATATTTTTATTTGGCAACTTCATCTTGATAAACTTGCAACTAGATCAAATTTGATAAAGCGAGGTCTTGTTATCGATCCCTCTTGCCCATTTTACGAAGATGTTGACGAAGACTCGGAGCATTTATTTCTCAGATGCAAATTCAATGTGCCGATTTGGAGGAATTTTATCGCCTGGTGGCAATCCCCATTATCGCTTCCGCAATGTATTATTAATGCGCTTAGTGAGGCGCCCTTCCATATTGGTGCTGATAATATCAACAAAGCTTTTCGGGCTACAAGTAGAGTTCTTTTTTGGTTAACTTGGAGGTGGAGAACAAGTTTGTTCACAGCCCCTTGATCAAAGGCATACGATCAAAAATGAAGACGTTGTGGCAAGCTTACGAGTTCTTTCACATCTTTAGTTGTCGAATAGAAAAAAGGTGATTCAAGGAGATTTCGATTTATAGAAAGACAATCCTAAGAGCATAGTGGCATAATGCAGTAGGAGTTTTTTGCTTGGTGTTTTGTAGTTGGAGTTTTTAATTTGGTGTTTCTTGTTTAGTGGCTCTTCTAACTGAAGTTGTCTTTGGTGTTGGGTTTTTTAGCCCCATTTTGTTCTTTTATCACGCTCCTTGAGTGTTTCTTTGGTTTAATATAATGGCTTTCCAAAAAAAGCAGATAAGATTATACTCTTAGCTCTTTACTAATTTCTATCATTTTTATTGGAATATTTGTTTACCCAAAACATGTATTGGGTGGACAAATATGTATTTAATTGGGAATGGCCGACTAAATCATGTAAATTTTCTATTGTCTTAAAAAAAAGGCAAGCTTTTTCTTAGTTTTTCAACCTTTTGCAAGGAAATTGATATTTCCATATTCATTTTTTATACATCCACCATAATTATTGTGAACTTCTCAAAATACCCTCATCTCAAATAGGGTAATCTGTTTTGTTATTATCCTTATAAAAAAGTTTCGTCTCTCTCCAGGCAGTGTTATTCCAACCTCAAAAAAGAAAAAACCACCCCAAAACTTTGAACGCATTTTGCTCTTGAATCCTAACGATTTAGATGCCACCGCTTACTCCCATAAATTCGTTGCAATTTTTCGAATCTGATAGTATTAGCTTATCCGGCAACCGTCGTCAAAAACGCCGCCAATCGCCACCTATTCTGGTGTAGCCGCTAGCCGATAGTGGACGCCATGAAAACCGCAAATTGTTGTTTACTTACGTGGTATTCTTGAACACAGCAAATCCACATAGCTAATGGTACAAATTGTAGTATTTTTGAAGCAGATATTTTTTAGCAAAATATGTGGTTGTTTTGATATTTCATTTTTGATTTTTGATTTGTTTCTTATTTTTAATTTTAATCATTGATCATTGATTTTCGTTTTATTTTAAGCTTTGCAAGGATTATACAAATAGAAAAAAAACATGAAATCAGTCTCCTTTAAGTTTTGTATATTATTATCATTTTTCTTTATCAAGATTAGGGGAACTTGTTATCAATTTTGTGGATAGAAGAAAATGGAAGTGTTGTCAGTTTTGTGGATAGAAGAAATGAAAGAAAAAAAGAGAGAGGGAGAGAGAAAAAAACGGGTAATAAGAAAATGGAAGAGATTGATCGAACTGGTACACATATTAAACATTTAATTCACAGGGGCATTATAGGAAATGGCTTGAAAATGTGTTGGAAGTAGTAAAAAGGGTTATGGAAATATCACCACCCTTTTGCAAGCGTTCAATGAGTTCAAATCAGAATTGGAGTTGCATTTAATTGCACTCTTTAGTTGCTTTTGTTTTCGAAAAGAGTTGTTTCGTCTTTTTGCCTTGTTTTGTAATGTGTTTTTGGGTTCTTCATTTGATGGATCGTTTCCCATATAATGTAATTCATTGTTTTTTGAAAAAAAAAAAAGTAGTTATTTATTTATTTATTTATTCATTTATGGTATTAAACTATTAATTGTTTGAAACTAATCTCGTATTATTGCATGTCCCATAAACATACATATTACAAAGCATATATAGAAGTAAACCCTACAACGGAGACATGGGTTGAGCCCAAACAATAATGATCATGGACAAAACATATGGACTAACTAAGTAGTCTAACATCCCCCTGCAGTTGGAGCGAGACTACTCCGGACGCTCAAACTGGATCTGAACTCGTTAAATATTGAAAACGGTAGACCCTTGGTGAAGATGTCGGCAAACTGATATCTGGACGGAACATGTAAGACCCGTACCTGTCCCTGAGCAACAAGATCGCGAACAAAGTGAATATCAATCTCAATGTGCTTGGTCCACTTTTGTTTAACCGGATTAGTAGAGAGATAGACGAAGCTGGCATTAGCACAATAAACCAGAGTGGCTGAAGTGAGGGGACAGTGAAGCTCCCGCAAAAAGTTTACGAACCCAGCAAGTCTCAGCAACGATATTGGCAACTCTACGGTATTCTACCTCTGCACTAGAACGGTAGGGCGTGAGTTGTCGCTTGGATGACCATGACAGAAGGTTGTTGCCGAGAAAAACACAATAGCCAGAAGTAGAAGTAGAGCGTTTGGTAGTGAGGCAACCAGCCTAGTCAGAGTAAGCGACCAATGTAGTCAGAGAAGATGCATAACTCTGTAGACCAAGATCAGTAGTGCCCTGAATATATCGAATGAATCGTTTGAGGGCATGCATATGCTGCTCGCGAGGATCATGCATGAAGAGGCAAATCTGCTGATCAGTGTAAGAGATGTCAGGACGAGTAAAGGTGAGATACTGTAAAGCTCCTGCAAGGCTGCGGTACAGAGTTGGGTATTTTACAGTAGGGCCGTGACTGGTAAGTTTGGCCCCTGATTCAATCGGGGTCCTACATGGATGACATGTGAGCATACGCGCCCGCCCAATAATCTCGGTAGCGTAATGTACGAGAGATAAGAACATTCCAGATGCAGTACGAGTCGCAGTAATGCCAAGAAAGTAGTTTAAAGGGTCCAAATCTGTCATAGCAAATTCCTTATGTAAGAAAGTGATGATCCGCTGAAGTAAACCTGTGGAAGAAGCAGTCAACATAATGTCATCAACATACAAAAGCAGGTAGGCTGTTGATAATGCTAAAAACGAACATATATTTCATAGCATTATTCCTCAAGAAAGACAAGCTTTTAGTTGCAATTGTTCTATTTACAAGTGATATTCGTTTAAATAATAAAAGGTGAAGACAAAAGACAGATTCGACGAATTGAAGACGCAAACGACCAAAAAGCTCAAAAGTACAAAAGACAATCAAAAAGGTTCCAATTATTGATAAGAAACGTCTCGAAATCACAAGAGTACAAGATTCAAAACGCAAAGTACAAGATATTAAATTGTACGCAAGGACGTTAGAAAATCCGGAACCGGGACCAGAGTCAACTCTTAACGCTCGACGCAACGGACTAAAAATTACAAGTTAACTATGTATATAAATATAATATAATATATAATTAATTATATTAATTATATATATATTATATATATATAATAAAAACCGTCGGCAGCAAGAAACTCCAAGGGTGTGAGCTGTAAATACCTCTCCGCGACTCGCGGAGTTTTAAGGGCATTTTGCCGCGAGTCGCGGAGCCCCAAATTTCAAGTCTGGCTATAACGCCAACCGAATTCTGATCAAATTTAACACATCTTTTTCCTTCCTCTTCATACGTAAATATATTTATATTTATAATTTATATTTTAATTTTAATTATAATTCTAATAATAAGGGTATGTTAGCGAATGTTGTAAGGGTGTAAGTCGAAATTCTGTCCGTGTAACGCTACGCTATTTTTAATCATTGTAAGTTATGTTCAACCTTTTTATATTAATGTCTCGTAGCTAAGTTATTATTATGCTTATTTAAAACGAAGTAATCATGATGTTGGGCTAATTACTAAAATTGGGTAATTGGGCTTTGTACCATAATTGGGGTTTGGACAAAAGAACGACACTTGTGGAAACTAGACTATGGGCTATTAATGGGCTTTATATTTGTTTAACTAAACGAAAGTTTGTTAATGTTAATATAAAGATTTACAATTGGGCGTCCCTATAAATTACCATATACACTCGATCGGACACGATGGGCGGGGTATTTATTTGTACGAATAATCGTTCATTTAACCGGATACGGGAATGGATTAATAGCCACTAGAATAATCAAAGCAGGGGTGAAATTACATTCAAGGGTAATTGGTGTAATTGTTAACAAAGTAGTAAAACCTTGGTTTACACGCAGTCGATAACCTGGTGTATTCATTAAACAAAGTATTAAAACCTTGTTACAATTCGAATCCCCAATTAGTTGGAATATTTATCTTCGGGTATAATAATAATTTGACAAGGACACTTGCAATTTATATTTATGACTGATGGACTGTTATGGACAAAAACCAGACGGACATATTGAATAATCCAGGACAAAGGACAATTAACCCATGGGCATAAAACTAAAATCAACACGTCAAACATCATGATTACGGAAGTTTAAATAAGCATAATTCTTTTATTTCATATTTAATTTCCTTTATTTTATATTTAATTGCACTTCTAATTATCGCAATTTTATTTTATCGCATTTTTATTATTCGCAATTTCATTATCGTTATTTACTTTACGCTTTAATTTAAGTCTTGTATTTATTTTATATTTTACATTAGGTTTTAACTGCGACTAAAGTTTTAAAATCGACAAACCGGTCATTAAACGGTAAAAACCCCCCCTTTATAATAATAATATTACCTATATATATATTTGTATTTTTATAAAAGTAAACTAATATAGCGTTGAGCTTTGTTTAAAGATTTCCCTGTGGAACGAACCGGACTTACTAAAAACTACACTACTGTACGATTAGGTACACTGCCTATAAGTGTTGTAGCAAGGTTTAAGTATATCCATTCTATAAATAAATAAATATCTTGTGTAAAATTGTATCGTATTTAATAGTTTTTCCTAGTAAAATAATAACTATTTTATATACACCTCGTTCGACATCAAGTATTTTTGGCGCCGCTGCCGGGGACAAACTCTTAAACGCCGGAAGCGCAACGCTAATATATAAAAAAAAAAAAAAGATTTTTAGTTACTTTTATTAAAATTCGTTTTGTAAAAATACGTTTTAAATATTCGAAAAATATAAAAAGAAAAACAAAAATATATGTATTTTTAAGATTTTGTAAATATTTAAGTTTTATAAGTTTCTTTATTTCTATTTTAGTTTATAAAAATATAAGTTTTATTTTAAAATCGTTTATTTAAATTAAAAACAGAAAACATAAAAAAATAAAAAATAAAAAAAAAGAAAAAAAAAATAAAGAAAAACGCGTAAAAAGTAAAACCTGTCAACTGAATTCTGGATCCCCGCGACTCGCGGGGTTTTCTTCTCTCTTTGCCGCGACTCGCGGAGGGCTTCTGACACACGGACAAAACCCTAATCAAGCATTGATTACGGGTTATTTTTAATTATTATTATTATTTAACCTAATTATAATTATTATTATTATTATTATTAGTTTTAATTTTACTTTTACTTTTTATTTATATATTTTAGTTAAATTAGTTTTATAAAATTGTAAAATTAATAGTTTTATAAAATAAATAATATAAAAATAATATTTTTATAAAAATTGTACTTTTTACAACTTTTTGTATATTTTTATATTTTGTACCTTTTTAATCGTTGTAGTGTAATATTTGTATTTTTTAGCTCATATTTAATTTTAAACTTAGTTTTTGCTATAATTATTTTTACTCCTAGATTTTTAGGCTTTGCCGTAGAATTCCTTAAGTGCTTTTTCTTTAGACTAAGATTTAGGTGCTTTAGAATTTTGCGACGCCTTTTTAAGTTTTAGTTTCTTTTTAAGTTATTTTCATTTGGGATTTAGTTTTTCCTTGTAAGCTTTAATATTTTTAGACCTTTTACTATGTATCAATTATCATTCCAATTAGTAATTTCAATTT
Source organism: Rutidosis leptorrhynchoides (assembly GCF_046630445.1). NCBI lineage: Eukaryota > Viridiplantae > Streptophyta > Magnoliopsida > Asterales > Asteraceae > Rutidosis > Rutidosis leptorrhynchoides. The sequence goes on from NC_092336.1 coordinate 89,447,637, forward strand.
GCGATTATAATTTTAAGTTAGTTGTAGTAATAAGGTTAGGTTAGTAAAGTATTTTTAAGTTTTTATAAGTTTCTTTTATTTTTCCGTCACCTTTTATTTTTCAATCATTTTTTCTTTTTCGACCTTTTTCGACGAACTCTTTTTCTCTCTTATTTCTCGCTATTCTAGTTTTAGGACTTAGAATTTTATTCTACTTCTTATCTAAATTTCTTAAAATTACGAAAATTTATTTTAAGTGGTTAAATTGATAGACATCAAAATTTTCTGGTTCGTAGTAATAGTTGGATTTGTACGTGGACCGGGTTATTGGAGCCAAACAGTCCTCAATTATATTGAGACCAAACGAATCCTGCCCCTCTGCTGCATCTTTTGGCTATTCGAAACGTGGGCAAAATCAGAAAAGTCTATTGATTGGATAACTTATTATAATTTTTCTTTCCTTTTAAAAACTAATAGGATATTCAGTGAATGCACCGAGCAAGACGTTCACCACCTTTTGTACGTTCACCACCTGTAACTAGATCAAGACATCGTTTAACAAATATAACCGCCGTTGATTTTTCTTTAGAATCGTCATCCAGTCGACCAAGTACTTCAGTTCAAATTTCCGATAATCCAGTTTTTGAAACAAACCTCACAATTGAGAATCCAGAAAATATTCAGGAACGGTTCATAGATCCTGAACCATTAAACTTTCCTCCGGAACCACCAATCATTCAAACAGAGATTGTTGAGGAACGAACTATTAAATCAGAATCATCTAGTGATACCGATTCAACAAATTCAATTATGGAGAATCTGGAACCTTTAAGTATGGAAGACCGAATGAGAGCTAAACGCACTGGACAAGGTCACGCAATTACTCATCCAGACATTAATGCGCCAGATTATGAAATCAAAGGACAAATTTTACACATGGTAACTAATCAATGCCAATTTAGTGGTGCGCCGAAGGAAGATCCAAATGAACATCTACGTACCTTTAATAGGATCTGCACACTATTTAAAATCCGAGAAGTGGAGGATGAACAGATATATCTCATGTTATTTCCCTGGACTTTAAAGGGAGAAGCCAAAGATTGGTTGGAATCGTTACCTGAAGGGGCGATCGATACATGGGATGTTTTAATTGACAAATTTCTTAAACAATTCTTTCCTGCATCTAAAGCCGTAAGACTTCAAGCAGAAATTGTTACGTTCACACAGAAGCCAAATGAAACTCTATATGAGGCGTGGACAAGATATGGAAAGTTATTAAGAGGATGTCCGCAACATGGTTTAGACACCTGTCAAATAGTACAAATATTCTACCAAGGATGCGACATCACTACAAGGAAAGACATAGATATAGCAGCTGGTGGTTCTATTATGAAGAAAACCGAAACTGATGCTTACAAAATTATTGATAATACTGCTTCCCACTCACATGAGTGGCACCAAGAAAAAGATATCATTAGATCATCTAAAGCAGCTAGAGCCGATTCTAGCCATGACTTAGATTCCATTTCGGCAAAGATAGATGCTTTCGAGAGACGAATGGAAAAGATGACTAAGGATATTCACTCAATACGAATTAGTTGTGAGCAGTGTGGAGGACCACATTTGACAAAAGATTGTCTCAGTATTGAATTAACAATGGAACAAAGAGAGAATATTTCATACATAAACCAAAGGCCTGGAAATAATTATCAGAATAATTATCAACCGCCAAGACCGATTTACAATCAAAACCAGAATTATAACCGAAATATTCCATACAATAACCAACAAGGTCCTAGCAATCAACAAGTATCCAATAATACTTATAATCAGCAAAGACCGAATTTTCAAAACAAACCACCACAACAAACCGATGATAAAAAGCCAAATTTAGAAGATATGATGACGAAGCTAGTTGAAACTCAAACGCAGTTTTTCACATCTCAAAAACAAACCAATGAACAAAATGCTCAAGCATTTAGAAATCAACAAGCTTCTATTCAAAATCTGGAACAAGAAGTAAGTAACCTAGCAAGGTTAATAGGTGAAAGAAAACCGGGAAGTCTACCTAGCGATACAAATGCTAACCCCCGGAATGAAACAGCTAAAGCTATTACCACAAGAAGTGGTACAACACTTAAACCACCTGAAATACCTGTAACTTCTGATGAAACTATTCCTACTACACAAGAACCACAACCTGATCAAGATAAGGAAAAAGAACCGGTAGTTGAAAAGGTTAATGAAGATAACACAGTTAAGAATAAACCTTATGTTAAACCATACCAACCACCACTTCCTTATCCGAGTAAAATGAAGAAGGAAAAACTTGAAGCCGAGCAATCCAAATTCTTGGATATGTTTAAACAGATAAATGTAAATCTTCCTTTCATTGATGTAATTTCAGGAATGCCAAGATATGCTAAATTCTTGAAAGATCTAATCACGAATAGAAAGAAAATGGAAGAACTCTCGGCTGTTACTATGAATGCTAATTGTTCAGCAGTGCTGTTGAATAAGATACCAGAAAAACTATCTGATCCAGGAAGTTTCACAATTCCATGTTTTCTGGGTAGTCTTAGTTCAATAGAAGCATTGGCAGACTTAGGTGCTAGTATAAATCTAATGCCGTATTCACTATACGCTAAACTAGACCTTGGAGAATTAAAACCAACCAGAATAAGCATACAACTAGCCGATAGATCAATAAAATATCCTAGAGGGATAATGGAAAACATGCTAGTTAAAGTTGGTACTTTAGTATTCCCAGTAGATTTTGTTGTTCTGGACATGGAAGAAGATTCTCAAGTTCCTCTCATATTAGGAAGACCATTCTTAAACACGGCTAAAGCAATGATAGACGTGTTCGGTAAGAAACTGACCCTAAGTATAGAGGATGAGAGTGTTACCTTTTCAGTTGATAGAGCAATGCAACAACCACAATCTGCAGATGATACATGTTATTATATTCAAACTATAGATGCACATGCAGAATTATTAGAAGAATTTCCAGAATTACAAGGAACAGGAGAATGTTCTTTAGGAGAAGGTAATGAACCAATTGATGAAGCTGAAATGTTAGCTACACTTATAGCTAATGGATATGAACCAACAACAGAAGAAATTCAAATACTAAAAGAAGAAGACAGATATCGATATAAATCATCGATAGAAGAACCTCCGAAATTAGAGTTAAAGCCACTTCCAAACCATTTGGAATACGCTTATTTACATGGTGAATCTGAATTACCTGTAATAATATCGTCTTCTCTTACTGAAAATGAGAAATCACAACTCATTTCTGTGTTGAAAGCTCATAAACCAGCCATTGCATGGAAGATTCATGATATTAAAGGAATAAGTCCTTCGTATTGCACACATAAAATCCTTATGGAAGAAGGTCATAAAACGTATGTGCAACGCCAACGAAGACTAAATCCTAATATGCAAGATGTAGTTAAGAAAGAGATTATTAAACTGCTAGATGCAGGTTTGATATATCCAATTTCTGATAGTCCATGGGTAAGCCCAGTTCAATGCGTACCTAAGAAGGGTGGCATGACTGTCATCACAAATGAGAAAAATGAGCTTATTCCTACTAGGACTGTAACAGGATGGCGTGTATGTATTGATTATAGAAAATTAAATGACGCCACCAGAAAAGATCACTTTCCTTTACCTTTCATTGATCAAATGTTGGAAAGATTAGCCGGAAATAGTTACTATTGTTTTCTAGATGGATTTTCCGGATATTTTCAAATTCCAATAGCACCCGAAGATCAAGAGAAAACCACATTCACGTGCCCTTATGGTACTTTTGCTTACAAAAGAATGCCATTTGGACTTTGTAACGCCCCTGCAACCTTTCAAAGGTGTATGATGGCGATTTTTCACGACATGATAGAAGAATGCATGGAAGTATTCATGGATGACTTTTCAGTCTTCGGTGATACATTTAAATCATGTCTAGTTAATCTGGAACGAATGCTAATTAGATGCGAAAAATCAAATCTAGTACTTAATTGGGAGAAATGCCATTTCATGGTTAAAGAAGGCATCGTTCTTGGACATAAAATTTCAAAAGAAGGAATTGAAGTGGATAGAGCTAAAGTAGATGTAATTGCTAAACTTCCACATCCCACAAATGTTAGAGGAGTTAGGAGTTTTCTAGGGCATGCCGGTTTTTACCGACGTTTCATAAAAGATTTTTCTAAAATTGCCACTCCTATGAATAAACTCCTAGAAAAGGATGCGCCATTCATCTTTTCAGATGAGTGTATCAAATCTTTTAATATTCTTAAAGAAAAACTCACTAATGCGCCGATCATGATAACACCAAATTGGAATCTACCATTTGAACTAATGTGCGATGCAAGTGATTTTGCAATGGGAGCCGTTTTAGGACAAAGGATTGAAAAACGATTTCAACCTATATATTATGCTAGTAAGACGTTACAAGGAGCACAAACAAACTATACAACTACTGAAAAAGAACTCCTTGCTATTGTCTTTGCTTTTGACAAATTTCGATCATATCTCGTTCTAGCAAAAACGGTGGTCTATACCGACCATTCTGCTCTTAGATACCTATTTTCAAAACAAGATGCTAAACCAAGATTAATCCGTTGGATCTTACTCTTACAAGAGTTTGATATTGAAATCCGAGATAAAAAAGGAGCAGAAAATCTCGCCGCTGATCATCTTTCTCGTCTTGAAAATCCCGAATTAGAAGTTCTGAATGAATCGGCCATACAAGACAACTTTCCTGATGAATATCTATTGAAGATAGATTATAAAGAAATCCCATGGTTTGCAGACTATGCAAACTACTTAGTTTGTGGATTCCTTGAAAAAGGATTATCGTACCAAAGACGAAAGAAATTCTTCAGTGATATAAAACACTATTTCTGGGAAGATCCACATCTGTTTAAAAGTTGTCCCGATGGAATAATACGCCGATGTGTATTTGGAGATGAAGCTAGTAAAATTTTAAACCATTGTCACACAGGACCAACAGGAGGGCATTATGGGCCTCAACTAACAGCAAGAAAAGTTTATGAAGCTGGATTCTATTGGCCTACAATTTACAAAGACGCACACCTTCTTTGCAAATCCTGTGATGCATGTCAAAGGGCCGGAAAAATAAGTCAACGCGATGAAATGCCACAAAATGTCATCCAAGTATGTGAAGTATTTGACATTTGGGGTATTGACTTTATGGGTCCATTTCCAAAATCTCATAATAATCTATATATACTCGTAGCCATTGATTATGTATCTAAATGGGCGGAAGCACAAGCTCTCCCAACTAACGATGCACGAGTTGTAGTCAACTTTTTAAAACGTCTTTTTGCAAGGTTTGGAACACCGAAAGCTTTAATAAGTGATCGGGGTACTCATTTCTGTAATAATCAACTTGAGAAAGTTCTTAAAAGATATGGAGTAACTCATAAAATCTCCACCGCATATCATCCACAAACAAGTGGACAAGTTGAAAATACCAACCGAGCTTTAAAACGTATTCTAGAGAAAACCGTAGGATCAAATCCGAAGGAATGGTCCATTAAATTGGAGGATGCACTCTGGGCTTTTAGAACAGCCTACAAAACTCCAATTGGAACCACACCTTTTAGACTTGTGTATGGAAAAGCATGTCATCTTCCAGTAGAAATTGAACACAAAGCATTTTGGGCTTTGAAGACATGTAATCTTGATTTACATGAAGCCGGACGTCTACGATTAAGTCAACTAAACGAATTAGAAGAATTAAGACATGAAGCATACGAAAATTCGTTAATCTATAAAGAAAGAACGAAGAAATGGCATGATAAAAGAATCAGAAGTTCAAAAGAATTTAAAGAAGGAGACAGAATTCTTCTTTTCAATTCACGATTCAAGCTATTTCCTGGAAAATTGAAATCAAGATGGTCTGGACCATTCATAGTCAAAAGAGTTTTCCCATACGGAACGATAGAATTAATAAATTCAAATGGGATTGAATTTAAAGTTAATGGTCACAGAGTTAAACATTACATACATGGTCCGATGGAAGTCGACAACGAAGTTAATCACAATTTCGATACCACAGCTAACTAAGTGTGGGGAGAATCAAGTCTTTAAAGGATAATATGTATTTCTATTAGAGATAGATTGTCTGTTTTCGTGTAGTTCTCGAAAATGGAACACGTATGGTCTTTCCCTAGCAGACCCTAAAGAACTAGTCTTCTCCCCCCATTCTGAATTTTTATTTTTTTTAGGTTTTTACGAAATGAAGACTGCCTGTGAATTAAACCATGGTCTAATGCTACACGCTTTGATCACTAAAAGAAATAATGACATACTACCGAGTGAATTAGTATCAGTAATCAGAGAAAGAATGGACGGAGTTAGAAAAGGATCCAGATGCGAAGATAATAAGTTACAATTTGGTAAAGGAAAATCAAAATCCGCAGCGAAAAGAAGAGCACGACACCTAGAACGATGTCACAAATGCGGAAAATGGTCACATGGAGGTAAATGTTCAAATAATCAAACCTATTCAAATACCGAATTTGTTACTTTATGCAGAGACGGACCGTTCATATGTTTAGAAGAAAAGACAATGAATGCTCGAGGTTACGCCTTTGGAGCCATGGAAAATCAATTAAACCGACTATCTTATGAATATAATAGATCATATAACTAAGAAATCTATTTCACAGGTATGTCTGTACAGTTTTTAGTTTTTATTTTTATTTTTAACCTTTTGATAATAAACGCTAATTTGTTCGCTAAAAAGTATTAAATTGGTATTAAATAAAATTAGGTTTGGCGACCGAAATTATTGATATCATTCAAAAATTTATTACATCACTGCGAAATTTAACGTTTATTCTTAAGGTATAAATATCTTTAATCAATCAACCCAAAATATTTCAAAAATTCGTCATGAGTTAAATTAGGTCTTGGAACCGAAATTACTTTACCGAAAAGAGGGGCGCATATTTTTGATAATATTTGATTGATTAAAGTGGGATAAAAAGACAAAAAGATTTTTAATTTTATTTTTACCATGTTTTTAAAATTAATATTTAAATCTTAAATTAATATTGTAAACTTTGTAAAAACAATATATTTAAAATTATAAATATTTGAAAAATTAATATAAGTTTGATATGAATTTATAAATTTTTAAATTAAGTTTGGTGTGAATTTTTAATTTTTAAAATATTAATTTTTAATTTTATGCATTTTAAATTTTGAGTTTGGTGTGAATTTTTAATTTTTAATTTTGAATTTTATATTTAAGTTGTGTGAATTTAAAAACAAAAATTTACTTTATCTCATTAAGTTAAAAATATGATTTTTAAAATTCGTCGTAAGTTGAAGACTAGGTCTTTGAACCGAAATTGCTTTACCCGAGGGAGGGACGAGAACTTTTATTATCATTATTTTTAATCTTATTAATTTAAAGTATGCCAAAAACATTGAAAAAACCCAAAAATCTTAGCTTTTAAAACAATCGCTACAAAAAAGACAAATTTTAAAATTTTGTCGAAGGACGGACTAGGACATCGATCCGAAACGACCTCGTCCTAAATAATAAGGGAAACAAAATTTTAAAATTAATTACTTAATTGTTTTAATAAGTTAATGATATATAAAAAAAAAAAAAAAAAAAAAAAAAAAAAAAAAACCAAACTCCGCGACTCGCGGAGTTTGGAGGGTAAATCTCCGCGAGTCGCGGAGAGACCGGATTACAGAAAAAAAAATTAAGAGCTGCACACGAACTGATCAGCTCCCACACACAAACACACTGCATAAACACCCGAAAAATACTGCGAAAACCCACGAAAATCACCCCCAAAAATCTCAATTTTTAACCGTTAATCACCAAATTTTTTGCTAAAATCATGTTGAGAAGGATGATATCTAAGAACTACTCAAGAAAAACGGTAAATTTCTACACCTAAACACCATTTAATTCGAATTTTAGTGTTCTTGAGCTATTTTTCCCCAATTTGATTTTGATGCTTTCTAGTGTAATTAGACTTAAATTGTTTATGTATTATGCTTGTATAACCTAGATTGATGCTGTTTAACATGATTAGAAGCCTTAAACTTCAAATTTTGAATAATCTAGGGTTTGTGTTCTTGAGCAATTTGGGGCTTTTTGATATAAACAGGTTATGGCCGATTTTTGTCATGAATTGTTGCTAAATTGAGTAGTGTAACATGTCTAGGTAGTTAAATGATCCAAACTTTGAGCCTAAACATGATTTTGAGAATTAAAGTGGACTTTTTCAAGTCCAAAATTCATGAACTTGATTTTTGAAAGATAATGCCATTTGAGACTTGTTTATTTGCTAGTAATGATTATTTTGACATGTTATTTGAGTTGAATGCTTATGAACTTGGTGAAAATTTTCGTATATGCTTATTTGAAAAAGTGTAGATTTGATAAAAATGTGAAAATAAGCTTAAGTTTGATATAAATTGATAATGTCATTGTAATTATTTTGATTGATGATTTTGCTGACACTAATGCATATTTGGATGCACAAAATTTGTGTTTGATGTGTTTTGCAGAATGAAAGGGGTGAATCTTCATCCCAAGCCCGCCATGCTCCTGCTGAGAACTTGGAACAACAGGAGGTAGATAACTACTACAAGCAGGATGTACCTCATCCAGTCATGACCTTTTCAGATATGCACTTGGAACAGTTGCACCCGAACCTGAGATTTGACAGACTTTGGATAGATTATCCAAAATATCAACGGGGTTTGCATACTCTTCATTCCAAGGTTGTTGAGGTACCGAGGGTCATAGAATGGGGACCCTTGGAAGCTGTAGAATTGGCCGGGCCAATTAGGGAATTACTGGTACAGAGGTATGGTAATTCTTCTTTTAATGACTGGATATGTTTATTCACCATACGCAGACCTGTATATAAAGTATGGTGTGAAGAGTTGTTATGTAGTATAGAGTTGAATGATCGGGTAGCTAGTTTAACCGATCGTTCTTTTATTAGATTTTTGTTAGGCGGTTCGATGCGCCACATGTCTTTACTGGACATGGCTCAGGCTTTACGTATATATACGCCTGAGGAGTTAGCGTCTGCCGATTGTAGAGGATTGATACTAAACGGTAGGAAGATAGATGAGAATTTTGATACACACGGTGTGTGGAGTCAAATGACAAGCCATCACCGTTTCAAAGGGGGAAACTACTCTTATTTGGATATAGATAGAGCCGAATTAAGAGTAATACATAGGTTTTTAGCTAATTCGATTACACAAAGGGGTAAAAACAAAGAAAAGGTAAATGAACAAGATTTGTTTTACAATATGTGTATTCGAGACCCACACAGCGCTGTAAGTATACCATATTGTGTGGGTTATTATTTATCAGCTATGGTTCGGGGGATGCGTCCACATAGCATAATAGGAGGTGGTATTTTTATTACTTTGATTGGTGAATATCTCGGTGTGGATATAAGTCGGGGGGGGATTATTAGTAGAAGAGCCGGAACCCCGCGACACTATAGGTTTAAATGTATACCATGGTGCGAAAGTTTTGAAGCGGCGAAATAACGCCGCAGTACGATACAATGGTAGACATCCACAGGTAGAGAGAAACCAGGAACAAGGTAATGTAGGAGGGGGGAATGAGATGCAAGAAATGCATAGGTTTATAGCTTCTCAGGAATACGAAAATGCTAGACAGAGAGCATTTGAAGATTGGCAAGTTCATCAGAACCAGATCATAGCGCATTGCCAACATATAGGTAGAAACTATATTCCTACACCGAAACCCGTCTTCCCTCCTTGGTCGATAGAGATGCAGCCACCATATCCTACGTATGACCCTGCCGAAGCATTCTATAGCACTTATGGTTATGCGTGGAACCCCTATTGGTACCAATATCATCCTTAGTTTTATTATTATTTTTTTTATTTTTTTTATTTTATAATTTGTAATTATTGATACATTTAATATTTTTGTTAATATTGTAATCATTTTTATAATTATCTAACTTTTATTCTTAGATTTTAAAAATTTTTGAATGTGGGGTAATAAACCAAACTTCAAAAATATGTATATATGTTTGCAGTTTATCTTATGTATACAACAGGGTAAAACAACACATTTTCAAAGACTGGCATTAAGTTCAGCAAAAGCAAGTAATTTTGACGACAAGATGCAAAATATATGTGAAATAACAACAAGATGGAATGAACAAATGATGTGCACCATTTATCATTCAGCAAACAAACGCCAATATATTTGGAAACTTTGGTAAAAATTTAATCATTTTCACACAAATCACCCTCAATAATTTAAATTGTTACTGATTTCTTGCAAATGAGGGCATTGCAAGATCTTAAGTGTGGGAAGGGATTAAATTCTTTCGGATTTTAAAAATTTTTATATTAAACACTTGGTTACCATTAAAAATACTAGTAAAGCAGTAGTTGTATTAGAATCTAGTGCTCTCTGATAAAAAAGAACAGCCCTAGTCTTATATACTGACTACCCAATTCTAGTAAAATTTTTCAAAATTTTCAATTAAATGAATTTAAAATCATGTTTATACATATTTATGAACGATAAAACTAGGTTTTAACACCGAAATTATTGTTACCTCAGAAAGGACATAAATTGAGAAACAAACTAAAATGTTAAAATTCATTTAAAATGGAATAGAGGACGATAAAAAGAAAAATAAAAAGCCAAGTGTGGGAAAATTTACCAAGTTATTTTAAACATATGTCACATATATTTGTAACAAATAACTGAAAATACTTTTGCTTTGGACTAAACTAAACTGTTTTACCCAATGAAAGAAAAGAAGAGATGGATCTACACGATGAATCAATTCCATCATTAAAAGGAAGTAAAGTCTTCCGAAAAAGACACGCGCTTCTTGATTTAGGTCATGAAGTTGTCGTCCAGACCAGCTGTAGGTTGACGAAAAATCTAGAAAAGTCATCACTAAAATCAGCAGGAAATCCACGGACCTCAGCATTAAACAGGGTCGCCAAGTGGTCAGATTTATCCTAACCATGAGAAGGATTTATCTCGTACAATGGGGGGGCACCGTGCAAATTAGCTGGATAAGACTAATGAATCAGATCCCCAGAAAGGATAATCTCCTTAAAGATTAAAAATCAGCTTTTAAGACTGATATTACTCAATCCTAGAGATTGACCTTAAAGATTGAGAATTACAAACTCATGGAATTCAATGATATCTAAACTCGAGCTTGAACGAGAAAATATTTTGATCAAAAATATAAACCGATTTGTTTTCTGAAAACCCTATTTTCAATGCGTTCATTACCATTGAACGTAAAATCCTAGGAATTCACCTGGAATTCATTAGGTCACCTGAACTAAATCGGGTGTCAACCGTAAGAACGGTGGTTGCATAGCATGGTCAAAGACAGGACCTTGTGCCAGACCGAAAAATTATAAGGGTGAGCTTTACTATTGCTCCTACCAAGGATAGTAATTGCGTCCGACACGTTATAGACCATAATCAAAAGCATGTCACGGGACATTGCCTTAACAGTTGCTTGTTCAACGCTTTCCTTGACAACCGGACGGTAGTTTGCCGAAAGGTAATATACGGGACAAGTAAACTGGACGTGTTGCTTTCCAAATACAAGGTTAGCAAGTGGGTGACACAAAACCGCAAGTTTTGAGCTAAAGTTTTCAAATTTGAAACCCACCAAATCCACAAAAATATTTTGCAAACACCGGTAAAGGGTTATTCCGGAAAACTTATCTAGGGTAAAAACTAGATTTAATTTTCAAAAAGATCAAATGTTTTCATAAAGATCCAATTTCCTTAATGGATCTAAATTTTTATAGTCATGTGGGACTGTAAACCATATCGTTACTACCATTGTTTATACCGCCGTATAGAAATCACTGATGTACAAAGTGTGAAGAATAAAGAAGTGATTCTAGTATTTCAAGACAATATTGCTTGAGGACAAGCAACGCTCAAGTGTGGGAATATTTGATAATGCTAAAAACGAACATATATTTCATAGCATTATTCCTCAAGAAAGACAAGCTTTTAGTTGCAATTGTTCTATTTACAAGTGATATTCGTTTAAATAATAAAAGGTGAAGACAAAAGACAGATTCGACGAATTGAAGACGCAAACGACCAAAAAGCTCAAAAGTACAAAAGACAATCAAAAAGGTTCCAATTATTGATAAGAAACGTCTCGAAATCACAAGAGTACAAGATTCAAAACGCAAAGTACAAGATATTAAATTGTACGCAAGGACGTTAGAAAATCCGGAACCGGGACCAGAGTCAACTCTTAACGCTCGACGCAACGGACTAAAAATTACAAGTTAACTATGTATATAAATATAATATAATATATAATTAATTATATTAATTATATATATATTATATATATATAATAAAAACCGTCGGCAGCAAGAAACTCCAAGGGTGTGAGCTGTAAATACCTCTCCGCGACTCGCGGAGTTTTAAGGGCATTTTGCCGCGAGTCGCGGAACCCCAAATTTCAAGTCTGGCTATAAAGCCAACCGAATTCTGATCAAATTTAACACATCTTTTTCCTTCCTCTTCATACGTAAATATATTTATATTTATAATTTATATTTTAATTTTAATTATAATTCTAATAATAAGGGTATGTTAGCGAATGTTGTAAGGGTGTAAGTCGAAATTCTGTCCGTGTAACGCTACGCTATTTTTAATCATTGTAAGTTATGTTCAACCTTTTTATATTAATGTCTCGTAGCTAAGTTATTATTATGCTTATTTAAAACGAAGTAATCATGATGTTGGGCTAATTACTAAAATTGGGTAATTGGGCTTTGTACCATAATTGGGGTTTGGACAAAAGAACGACACTTGTGGAAACTAGACTATGGGCTATTAATGGGCTTTATATTTGTTTAACTAAACGAAAGTTTGTTAATGTTAATATAAAGATTTACAATTGGGCGTCCCTATAAATTACCATATACACTCGATCGGACACGATGGGCGGGGTATTTATTTGTACGAATAATCGTTCATTTAACCGGATACGGGAATGGATTAATAGCCACTAGAATAATCAAAACAGGGGTGAAATTACATTCAAGGGTAATTGGTGTAATTGTTAACAAAGTAGTAAAACCTTGGTTTACACGCAGTCGATAACCTGGTGTATTCATTAAACAAAGTATTAAAACCTTGTTACAATTCGAATCCCCAATTAGTTGGAATATTTATCTTCGGGTATAATAATAATTTGACAAGGACACTTGCAATTTATATTTATGACTGATGGACTGTTATGGACAAAAACCAGACGGACATATTGAATAATCCAGGACAAAGGACAATTAACCCATGGGCATAAAACTAAAATCAACACGTCAAACATCATGATTACGGAAGTTTAAATAAGCATAATTCTTTTATTTCATATTTAATTTCCTTTATTTTATATTTAATTGCACTTCTAATTATCGCAATTTTATTTTATCGCATTTTTATTATTCGCAATTTCATTATCGTTATTTACTTTACGCTTTAATTTAAGTCTTGTATTTATTTTATATTTTACATTAGGTTTTAACTGCGACTAAAGTTTTAAAATCGACAAACCGGTCATTAAACGGTAAAAACCCCCCCTTTATAATAATAATATTACCTATATATATATTTGTATTTTTATAAAAGTAAACTAATATAGCGTTGAGCTTTGTTTAAAGATTTCCCTGTGGAACGAACCGGACTTACTAAAAACTACACTACTGTACGATTAGGTACACTGCCTATAAGTGTTGTAGCAAGGTTTAAGTATATCCATTCTATAAATAAATAAATATCTTGTGTAAAATTGTATCGTATTTAATAGTTTTTCCTAGTAAAATAATAACTATTTTATATACACCTCGTTCGACATCAGCTGTATCAGATCCCTGATGGTAAATGAAAAGAGAGGTGTCACAACGGCTTTGGTGAAAGCCGTTCCTCTGAGCATAACTGGAAAACCGCTGAAACCATGCGCTTGGGGCCTGCTTAAGGCCGTATAAGGATTTCTGCAATAAATATACATGATTTGGGTATTGAGGATTGCGAAACCCGGGAGGCTGATGCATATAGACAGTCTCAGAAAGCTATCCGTGTAGAAAAGCGTTCTTAACATCTAGCTGGTGGACAGGCCAGTGTCTAGAAACCGCCAAACTAAGAACCGTGCGTATGGATGCCGGTTTAACAACCGGACTAAAAGTCTCATCACAATCAATGCCAATCTGATGGCTTCGACCGTTAGCGACGAGTCGAGCCTTATACATGTTCAAATTACCACCCGCATTATACTTGTTCTTGAAAAGCCACATAGAGCGAACTATGTTCGTGTTCGATGGGCAATGCAAAGTTTACAAGTACTGTTGTTAATTCAAGCATTATATTCATCAGTCATAGCTTATTTCCAGTTAGGGTCGAGCTTCACGGTAAGTGCGGGGAACGGGAGATATGGCAATTGTGTGGAGGTTGAGATGTTGAACCGGCTTGGTGGTACCAAGGCGGGTGCGGGTGATCATGGGGTGAGTGGAGATAGAAGTAGATGAATGTGTAGCCTTAGTAGGAGGAGACCGTGGCTCCGGAATAGGATGAGGTGGAGGTGTGGGGTCGGTAGCCTCGGTAGGAGGAGGTTGTGGCTCCATAATAAGATGAGGTAGAGCTGTGGTGCAGGTAGCCTCAGTAGGAGAATGCTGTGTCTCCAGTGGTAGATGAAATGTTCGGGAAAAGAGATTTGGTGGAGGGTTCAGAAAGTTATAGGATGGTGGTTGAGTGGGTGTCATGGAACCAAATGGAAAGCAGGTCTCATCAAAGGTGACATGTAGGGAGAGGATGATTTTGATGGTGGTAAGATCCAGGCAGCGGTAACCCTGATGATTGGAGGGGTACCCACGAAAAAAACATGGAGTGGAGCGAGACACAAGTTTGTGGGTGATGTGAAGGTGAGGGTCCCGTTACCAACAACTATTGATGAATATTTACAATTATTAAAAACAGTACTAAGATTATTAATACAAGAGGTAAGATGTGAAGACGCACCCGTATCCATGTGCCACCCAGCAGCACCATAATCCTGAGGAGTCATGGCACTGAATGCACTAGGAAGAATAGTCTCTGGAGTGAAAGAAGTAGGCTGGACTGTGTAAAAGCATTGGGTCTACTGTTGGGCATGTTCTTGCGCCTGTTGTTGGGCCTGAGTAATTTGTTGATTTAGCCCATGTTGCACTATCAAATTTTATTGGGCTTCTATAATATGTAGTAATTCTGCTTCTGAGAGACTAGAAGGTTGCGCCATCTGATACAGTGTTACAATTTGAGTTGTTGAGCAAAAAAGAGTCGGGTCACCCGTTTGCTATCACCTTTTTTTTTTTAAACAAACTGTAGCTATTTATTGAATACTTCAATGGTCCACTAGAATTAAACATTTGTTGTAGTTCCGATGCTTACTCTTTTGAAATGAAAAATTAATAAATTAAAGTTGCACATGCTAAGATAACATTTATGATGAGGAAGTGAAAAATCATAAATAATACTATGTGAGTGACTCTTGGAATTACCAAATAGAATTTGTATGAGCCAAAATCAAATAAGTCAAAAATGGAATAATAATAATAATTTAAAGAATGAAGAAAAAAAAAAGAAGGCAAAAGAGAATCCTCTTATCTTTGTTTTTCGAAGAGTGGAAATTGGTCGGGCGTTCAATGAACACGACGGTGAGCTACAAGGGAAAAAAATAATCCTAGAAGATTTGACTCGATACTATGTTGGAAACTAATCTCATATTATTTCATGTCCCATAATCATACATATTACAAAGCATATATAGAAGTAAACCCTACAAAAGAGACATGAGCTGAGCCCAAACAATAATGATTATGGACTAAACATATGGACTGACTAAATAGTCTAACATTAATATGGTCGCATTTATAAGCTCGTGAGGTCAATTATAGGTGGGAGTTGGAAATTCACGTTGAATTTAGGGATGACATCAGATCGAATTTGGGCCGGGTTTAGGTAATCCCAGACCTGAACTCGATTGAAAAAAATTCGTCTCAAACCCGGACCCGTCGGGTCCCCGTTTATTACTAACTACCGGGTAAACGGGTTTTCCCACAAGTATTCGGGTCCCAATTTACTTACGAACTATCGGAGTAAACGGATTTTCTCACGGGTATATGAGTCTTAATCGGGTATACGGACCCGGTAATCGGGTTTATGCGTCGAGTAATCGGGTATACGGGCCGAGTAATGTAGCGACCCGACAAAATCGTCATTGACGACACCGTTAACTAAGGTCCCGTTACGTGGTCATAGTCCCTATATGAGACGCATTTGACCAAAATTATGTTGCATTCATTTGAAACGTACAAGACTTACAAAGTTTAGTTTACCAAACGATTCGACAACAAGTTTAAGTTTACAATAGTTATAAAGTATAAATGAAATAACTTGCGACACAATTAGTTTAAAAATCACGGTTGCTATAAATAGCGTAAATATGTATGTAAACATTTGTTTGAATCCAAAGGTGCAATCACTAGCGTATGCATGTATGCTTGACTCCAAGCAAGTAATCAAAGTGTATGCATGTATGCTTGACCCCAAGCAAGTATGAGTGTACGCGGAAGCATGTATCAAATAGCCAATCATGAACCTGAGAAACATATAGAAAACTGTCAACGAAAAATGTTGGTGAAATAATAGGTGTTTATAAACGTTGTTTTTGAACCACAAGATTTTGTATAGTTGATTATCCAAATCGTTTGCATTCCAAAAGTTGTTGTTTGTATCGTGAGCACCCAATTATCAAACTTAACTGTTTTGTACCCTGTTACGTAGTGTTAGAACATACACTATACTCGAAAATATATTTCATCCGCTAACGGTAGCGAACCGTCCGAATGAGGCTCGTCAAGCCCATGTGATCACATAATATAAGTTCACGTTTACACCCTGCAAGTGTAACTAATGATAATTGAATTAAGGCTTTTTGTTCTAACTCGCACATGGAATGTTTGTTTTCGTACTTGTGTTTAAAGTATAAAGTATAAAAGTATGTAGTATAAAACTGTATATGTTTCTCATCCCATGATTTAAAAGTATAAAAGTTGTTGAAAGATGGGACTATGATCTCACCTCGGGTGCACGAGTATAAAAGTACTTCACAAAGTAAACGTGTGCTTGAAAGTTTCTTAGCCTTGACCTAAACAAGTAAGTTGTATCAATTAACCGGTTACGACACATGGTCGGGCGAAATGTGTTCAATTAGTCCTATGGCTCGTTACGACTCGAATATATAGCATGTGAATCACGTTGTCAAGTTTCATGCAAGAATCAAGTACAAAAGCACGTTAGAACGATTGCAAAAGTGGTTAAGTTTGACTAAAAGTCAAACTTGGTCAAATTCAACGAAAAAGTCAACGGGGTCGGGTCGGGTCACGAACTATTTTTCTGGGGTTTTTAATCATATATAAGCATGTTGGCCAAGTTTCATGTTGATCGGGGGTGCGTAGCATACTTAGAATTAAACGAAAATGCGTATTTTTGGACAGCCGGGGTCCGGAGCGGCGCTACAGAACCCTGAGCGGCGCTCAGTATGGCTGTTCAGCAAGTCTGACAGTTTTTGAACACTCAAGCACGAATCCAACTTCAAACAATCATAACTTATGAACCGTAAACATTCAAAACACGTATCTTATATTGTTGGAAAGGTATTTTGATAAGGAATACAACTAAACACATTTCATAAATAAAATCCATCATTAACAATAATGAAAACCTCAATAAATGATCGTTAAATGTTCATAATCAAAGTTTCAAGTTCATAAAACGCATTTCTTGACTCGGGAATCCAATTTACACATACGATATGTCGTTTTGAAGGTAATGAAACATACAATACAACTAAACACTTACTAACAATATTTCATAGCATTCAATGCGTCAAAAATTTGTTTTAAAGTTCATCAAACCCTAACCAAAATCATGAATTCAACCATTTTGTAAATGAAGCTTTTCTAAATCAACCTACACATCAAATTGAAGCTAATGATGCTAGTAACACATTTAATACATGAACTTTAACATTTAAACAACATTTAATCACTCAAAACTCAAGATTAAGCACACCCATTTTTCATATTCAAGCTAGTTACTCAAAACAACAAATCGAGCAAACTAAACACATATTCATGTTAGACTTGAGCCATAGACACTAATTAACACCATTTCAAGTCAAAAATACTAAGAACATGAAATCTAGAGTTTTAGAAATGTTACCCAAACGAGATGAATTTGGTACCAAAATGTAGAGGATGAAGAGAGGATCACGAATATGTAATTTATTTTGTAGCAAGCTTTCTAGATTTGAAATAGATGATGAATTAGTGGAGAAGATGAAAATGGTGCTCTTGAACTAGAGAGAAAATGAGATGTAGGAGGTGAAGTGAATGAGTGGGTGAGATGGGGCTTGACTAGTTGACCTAGTCAACTAGTTTGGCCCTTTGGCAACTTCGGTCCCTCGAGTTTGAAAGCGGGTGCGTGAATTAACCAAACGAATTATTTTAAAATGCGAGAGTAAACGGGAGACGTTAAAATCAATTAACAGAAATATTAAGAAAGTTAGTTAACAAAAGATATGAATTTAGATAACGAAAGATATTATAAAAAAAAAAAAAAAAGACGGTGTTAAAAATAAATTTAACGGAAAAATGCGGGATGTTACATTACCTACACCTTAAAAGAAATTTAGTCCCGAAATTTAGTTGAAAGTAGTAGTTGTTGTTTCTTCTTTGAAACCTCGCGTTGCAAATTCTACGAATAAGTGAAGGTACTTCCTTGGGCATTTCAACGAACTTGACAGTCGGGATTTTACGTTGTTTCAGAGTTTGGTTTCACGATTCAATATTTCAACCGGTTCTCCTAGGAAGGGAAGTTTGTCATCGATAGTAAGCTCATCGAAAGGAATAACAAGTTCTTGTTCGGCAAGACACCTCTTTAAGTTGATACATGGAATGTAGGTTGAACTGAGACTCAAATGAGTCGGAAAATCTAAACGGCTAGCAATGGGTCCAAAACGCCTCAAGATTTTAAAAGGATCAAAATATCGCGGATTTAGTTTCCTATGTTTCTCAAAATGGATTACACCTTTTCAAGGTGCGACTTTTAACGTTACGAGGTTACCCACTTGGAATTCGAGAGGTTTACGTCTACCATCGACATAGCTCTTTTGGAGACTACGACCGTCTTGAGCCTTTCTCGGGTTAAAAGAAATTTCTCGGTTGTTTCATGAATGAGTTCGGGTCCGGTGGTTTGCTTGTCACCTACTTCGGTCCAACAAATAAGAAAACAACATTTGTGGCTATGTAAAGTTTCGAAAGGTATGTCTTTAATACTCGAATGAAAATTATTGTAGTAAAAGAATTCTGCTAAAGGCAAATACCTTTCTCAAGTAAATTTGAAGTTGATAACACAAACTCATATTATGGTCTCCGGGGTTTGAATCGTATGTTTGCTCGGTCCGTCGGGTTGTGGTTGATGTGCGGTACTCATGTCTAAATGTGGTCCCGAGGCTTTTCGTAAGGCACTCCAAAAATCTAGAAGTGAAACGAGAATCTCGATTCGAGACGAGGTACATTTCTTTAAGATATATTTGAACAAGTTTTCGTTTCTCAAGAATTTCGCGCCGCGGAAGATTTATCGGTTTTTGGAAACGTTTGTTAGAGCAAGTTTCTTATCGGTTTCTGAAAACGTTCGTTAGGACTATTCCCCCTCGTGGCGAATACTAGTATAATGTGAAGAGTCTCTCTCTCCATTGAGAATCTAAATAAAAGATTTCCTTAAACGGAAGTACGAGTGTGATGCGAGAGAAGTTTCCGCCTCGATGTGAGCATAACAAGCATATTGTAGTTCGTCGCTAAAACTGTGCAAGAACGAGATAGTATACACGTGTAACATATGTTTGAATTCGAAAGAATTTGTCGTTCATTCGGAAGCATAAATATGGTTCGACAATAATCGAAGGTGTGTCCCTGGTATGGTTGTTATCAGTATTCTTGGAGTTTTCGGATATCCAACAAGAAAAATGAAGTCATGTACATGGCACATGGTGGTGATTAGGTTGATCGAGTCCAATCACTATCACGAGTCATTAGAACTTTGGTATGATTTACCGTAATATAATCACGTTGATATAGTGTCGTTATATTACGCTAACTCATACCTGCATTCCCACATCACTCCATAGATTCAAATTTGTGTAATCGTGAAGATTTAAAATGAACAAAGTATAGCGACATCACTAACGTGACTCGTATATAATCAAAAGAATTAGTGCAACTCTGAATAAGCGTTTCCCGAGGGAAATGTATAAATTATGGTTCACGTCATTGTGGTTCAAGTCAAACAATAATGCATTTAGGTACGAAAAGAGTAACGAATTATGATAATGAGTAGTACGTAACCGTAGTGATAAAAAATTGATGACGATACTCACCTAGAGTAGTGATGGTAACTTTACAACACTTGTGGATAGTAAGATGAGATGGGGTGAATAACAACCAAGGAGTCAGAGTTCCCGATCTAGAGTGACTAACGAAGTCGTCGTCATCCTTGCTCGTATGAATCTCGAATTTACGTGTCTTATCAGAAAGTGGCAGAATACGGATTCGTATGATGAAAGCTTGGTACCATTAAGAAGTTTTCCTAAGAATGATTCAAGTATAATGCACAAGTAGTCAAGTAAGTGATATCTATAGCAAATGTATGTCAGAATGCAATGGCTAACTTTCCGGTTGTAGTCTAGATTCACTAGTGCGTCCTAACGACTCTGTCAGACACACTAATGCATATCCTAGTTCCCTACAACCAACGCTCTGATACCATCTGTAGCGACCTGACAAAATCGTCATTGACGGCGCCGTTAACTTAGGCCCCGTTACGTGGTCATAGTCCCTATATGAGACGCATTTGACCAAAATTATGTCGCATTCATTTGAAACGTACAAGACTTACAAAGTTTAGTTTACCAAACGGTTCGACAACAAGTTTAAGTTTACAAAAGTTATAAAGTATAAATGAAATAACTTGCAACACAATTAGTTTAAAAATCACGGTTGCTATAAATAGCGTAAATATGTATGTAAACATTTGTTTGAATCCAAAGGTGCTATCACTAGCGTATGCATGTATGCTTGACTCTAAGCAAGTAATCAAAGTGTATGCATGTATGCTTGACCCCAAGCAAGTATGAGTGTACGCGGAAGCATGTATCAAATAGCCAATCATGAACCTGAGAAACATATAGAAAACTGTCAACGAAAAATGTTGGTGAAATCATAGGTGTTTGTAAACGTTGTTTTTGAACCACAAGATTTTGTATAGTTGATTATCCAAATCGTTTGCATTCCAAAAGTTGTTGTTTGTATCGCGAGCACCCAATTATCAAACTTAATTGTTTTGCACCCTGTTACGTAGTGTTAGAACATACACTATACTCGAAAATATATTTCATCCGCTAACGGTAGCGAACCGTCCGAATGAGGCTCGTCAAGCCCATGTGATCACATAATATAAGTTCACGTTTACACCCTGCAAGTGTAACTAATGATAATTGAATTGAGGCTTTTTGTTCTAACTCGCACGTTGAATGTTTGTTTTCGTACTTGTGTTCAAAGTATAAAGTATGTAGTATAAAACTGTATATGTTTCTCATCCCATGATTTAAAAGTATAAAAGTTATTGAAAGATGGGACTATGATCTCACCTCGGGTGCACGTGTATAAAAGTACTTCACAAAGTAAACGTGTGCATGAAATTTGCTTAGCCTTGACCTAAACAAATAAGTTGTATCAATTAATCGGTTACGACACAAGGTCGGGCGAAATGTGTTCAATTAGTCCTATGGCTCGTTACGACTCGAATATATAGTATGTGAATCACGTTGTCAAGTTTCATGCAAGAATCAAGTATAAAAGCACGTTAGAACAATTGCAAAAGTGTTTGGTTAAGTTTGAGTAAAAGTCAAACTTGGTCAAAGTCAATGAAAAAGTCAACGAAAAAGTCAACGGGGTCGGATCGGGTCCCGAACTATTTTTCTGGAGTTTTTAATCATATATAAGCATGTTGGCCAAGTTTCATGTTGATCGGGGGTGCGTAGTATACTTAGAATTAAACGAAAATGCGTATTTTTGGACAGCCGGGGTCCGGAGCGGCGCTCCAGAACCCTGAGCGGCGCTCAGTATGGCTGTTCAGCAAGTCTGGCAGTTTTTGAACACTCAAGCACGAATCCAACTTCAAACAATCATAACTTATGAACCGTAAACATTCAAAACACGTATCTTATATCGTTGGAAAGGTATTTTGACAAGGAATACAACTAAACACATTTAATAAATAAAATCCATCATCAAAAACAATGAAAACCTTAATAAATGATCGTTAAATGTTCATAATCAAAGTTTCAAGTTCATAAAACGCATTTGTTGACTCGGGAATCCAATTTACACATACGATATGCCGTTTTGAAGGTAATGAAACATACAATACAACTAAACACTTACTAACAATATTTCATAGCATTCAATGCGTCAAAAATTCATTTTAAAGTTCATCAAACCCTAACCAAAATTATGAATTCAACCATTTTGTAAATGAAGCTTTTCTAAATCAACCTACACATCAAATTGAAGCTAATGATGCTAGTAACACATTTAATACATGAACTTTAACATTTAAACAACATTTATTCACTCAAAACTCAAGATTAAGCACACCCATTTTTCATATTCAAGCTAGTTACTCAAAACAACAAATCGAGCAAACTAAACACATATTGATGTTAGACTTGAGCCATAGACACTAATTAACACCATTTCAAGTCAAAAATACAAAGAACATGAAATTTAGAGTTTTAGAAATGTTACCCAAACGAGATGAAATTGGTACCAAAATGTAGATGATGAAGAGAGGATCACGAATATGTAATTTATTTTGTAGCAAGCTTCCTAGATTTGAAATAGATGATGAATTAGTGGAGAAGATGAAAATGGTGTTCTTGAACTAGAGAGAAAATGAGATGTAGGAGGTGAAGTGAGTGAGTGGGTGAGATGGGGCTTGACTAGTTGACCTAGTCAACTAGTTTGGCCCTTTGGCAACTTCGGTCCCTCGAGTTTGAAAGCGGGTGCGTGAATTAACCAAACGAATTATTTTAAAATGCGAGAGTAAACGGGAGACGTTAAAATCAATTAACGGAAATATTAAGAAAGTTAGTTAACGAAAGATACGAATTTAGATAACGAAAGATATTATCAAAAAAAAAAAAGACGGTGTTAAAAATAAATTTAACGGAAAAACGCGGGATGTTACAAGTAAGCGGGTATACGGGTGGGTATATGTAACATCCTCAGTTCGAGCTTGGCTAAAATGACCCTTCTACCCTGTATGTGTTAATATTATTGATTTTAATAATTATATGTTTATAATTATATAATTATGTAGTTGAGACCAGTTCGTGACAAGGGTCACAGAACATGTTTGTTTATTTAAATTGGACCCCGTTTAGACCACTTAATGAGGTGTTTCGTATTTCAGATAACTGGTAAATACCCGTGTGATACACGGAGTAGGTTTCCCTCATGTGAAGGAAACCCTTGAACCTTAAAACCTCTGCTCTTTCCTTCTTTCCATTTTTGAAAACTCATAACACTTGCACAAACACTCTCAAATCCTCATAAACCCTAATCTTTGAATCTCTTTTTTGTGTTAAATCAATTTGGGGTATTTGTTATCAGTGATTTCGTGATAATTACAAGGTATTTTACGTGTCAAATTCGTGCTTTAATCTGTGTTTAATTTGGATTTTATCAAAGTTTCATATCAAATGGGTTTTTGATCAAATCTTGATCTAAAAGTGTTGTTTGTGTCAAATTGATGTTAATAAATGTTTGTATATGAGTTATGTATGTTTTCTAAGTGATTTGTAGTGTCAAAATAGTGCCAAAATGAGATTTGGGGCTCAAAATGACGAAAACAGCGACCTGGTACTGATGAACAGCTCCTGTACAGTTGCAGGATGCATCTGTACGGTTACGGGGTGTATCCGGGCCATTTTGGGTGCAACCGGGCGGTTGCAGGTGCTCCCGCGCGATTGCAGTCTGTCAGCTTTTTGGAAAACTTGTTTTGGCCGTAACTTTCAAACCGTAACTTCGTTTTTGATGAATCAAATATCGTTTGAAATGTAATCAAGTCTAATTTCTAATGATAAGGTTTTAAAGTAATAAATCATACTTTATTTTGGATCAAAAAGACACGATAGTTTGTATGCTTCGTTTTATACGCGTATAAGGGCTGTTTTCGCATGGACACTTATGTAGCCTTGTCAAATAATGAATGTAGAGTTATATGATATAATTTATAGTATTAATTAATGATTATAATTGATTGAAGAAGTATACTAACTCAGTAAATGATGTTCTCAGGTGATAAAGGAACGGAGAAGACTCAGTAACATTAGACCACTGAGTTCTTGCTGGTAATCGGTGAGTGAGACTATCCTTATGGATATTGGTATTTAGTAACAAGTGTAGTTACTACCCGCTTTTGTGCTATTAAAGATTATGATAATCTATATATGCATGTTGATTACTTTTGAAATTATAAATAGTAGGTGATACTGCTATTATCAAGTTGCCTAATTAGATTGAATATATAGCATGCCTGATTAGGGTACCATGTGTTTATTAGTGATGTTACCTACCATGAGGTTGTAGGTGGTTTATGTGCACATGTGAGAACAGTCCGTGTATAGAAGGGACAGAAGAGGTTAACCGTGTATAGAAGGGTTGGGCTCATTGGTTATTGTAATGACAGTATATTGCAATTGACGTATGTAAACGTCAGGAGGGGTATACTGTGTGACGATAACGAGGGCTATCGGTATAGCTCTAGCTTGATCAGCTAGTAGTTGAAGACCTGGCAGGGTCAACGATCCTCTTGCACTTATAGACGTAGTGCTATGTGTAGCCGTTAGTGCTATGAGAGTGAATAGTTATGTAGAGCTATTGATACTTAGTGAATAGCTATGTAGAGCTATTGATACCCTTATTGTATAACTATGTAAGGCTATGTTAGTGTAGTGCCTTTGGTGCCTTTAGTAAATAGCTTCTTGATGCTATTGGTGCTTTGTTAGTTGAATTACTGCCTAACTCTGTATGTTACAGATGTGTAGTGTTATATTATATGACAACTGTGTAACGCTATGTCCACATGCTCGTGACTGATGTATGATCCCTAAAAGCTAGACTTGGTACTTGATAGTCATATCTGTTGGGATATCTCATTCACTTAGCTTTGTGTTAATCCCCCACATTTTCTCCCCTGCATGTTATATTGTTTTACATGCTAGGGACGGGAGAAGATAGCCGTGCTTGGGTTATGTTTAACACACTGAAGAACGCTGATGTTTAATATAACTATGTATAACTGTTTTGAAAAGTAACACCAGTTGTATTATAATATATAAATGTTACTAGCCTTTAAGAGCCCGTGCGTTGCACGGGTGGGTAAAAAATCGTACAAGATTATCTGAGTTTAAAGTAGAAGTACATGAAAAGTTGTTTGCAGGCCAAATGATTAGGCTTGCAAATTGGAATGTCTGAAATCTGTTGAGAAAACCAGTCATATATGTATGCAAGTGACATTTATCATCCATAATTAACATCATTCTCATGTACTGCCAAGCCATGAAGTTCTTGTGTCTCTTGTTGTGAATAATCCGTATTTGGTTGATAAGCACTCCGAACCTGCAAAAGCATCCAATTTAGTAAGACAATACAGATTAATTCTGACCCATTGAACTTTCATAAATGGGTGACTTTTGACCCAATATTGACAAGGAATGTATCAAGATGGAAATATATGTAATTTGTGAATAGTATTAAAACATTCAGTAGCATCATATACAAAGATAAGTACAAACACAAATCCACTTGACCAAAACTAAAACAAAATAAATCAAAATGAAGGAGACTGAACAAAGTTGGTATTAATGTATAAGGTCTGCTCATATGTATAAATAAAACTAAACATAAGGTACAAGTATCCTAAACACTATGAATCAATAGATCTTGAATGCAACAAACCATTTTTTATACTCGTTGTTACTAAGATTCATGTCTGGATTACTTCATTCTCAAAGTTCTGATGCAATTTTCCATTTGCGTTATTCCAATTTGGTTACCCTAAAAAACTAACAAAAAAAAATTACTGATTAAGCAAGCTTCCCAACCTGCTCAACCCATTCATGTTGACACCTACAATACAACAGAGGTAATAGCATAAACACTTACGTAAAATGCTTACTTTTTTAATATTGCTCTTTTCATTGTTAGCAGTGCCTGTCGATGCTTGAACCCCATCAGAGTCTAACGAAGGGGTTCAGAAATCTGTTGGTGAAATGGCACCTTAGTTATGCATACCATATAACATCAAGTACTCAAATCAATAATGCATATTAAGGTCAAATATGTACTAAAATAAATACTTTCACGAGCTTAAAGGAGTAGTTATAAGGGGAGTATTACTGTCTTGAAAAGTATCAAGACAAAAACGATGAATATGTTTAAAGAAGATAAATTAAGAACTTTTAAAAGTTTGAGGGGCATATTCAACGACAGCTTACTTAGAATGCATGTTGCTAATAGAGCATAATCAAGTGAGCCAGACATGCTAGTAAAAGTAAACGTGCAAAATACCATTAACATTTCTTTTATAGAATGAAAATAAAAAATATATCAAAAGTCGACCCAATTTAACTATAAATACCAATATTAATGAAATTAATTTTTTTAATAGCTAGGATTATGTGTTTAATAATAAAGCAATTACATCAGGCTACAGCACAAAGACTCCCACGATGGCAAAGTACAAAACTCCATATCACCAAAGCAACATCTAATAGCCTGTAACTTGAAGCCTAACCAGGACCCAAAAAGGAAAACGATTGTATACATTCAATTACCCAAACAACAGCTTCAAAAACCACTATGCAAATGACATACTTGAATTTACTGTTGCCCATGATCACATGGTTGCAGCCACTGTGCCCATGATCACTTACTATTTTGAGTTCCAAAAACACCAACTCTTACATTTATAAAAGAAAATAAAATAGTACATTTCACCAAAAATAGCATAAACAACATTGGGTGTTTCCTTTGCATTTTGAGTCAAACAGGAAACCCAATTATCAAATTCCAATTTTACTAAGTAATAAAATTTGTCTATCCTCTACCACATAAGTCAAAGAAGCAAAGTTGATCGGAGAGTCATTTTAGGCATTTTTATCAAAACTATAAAATTTTCCATAGACAACTCAAAATCAAGTCCGGATGACCTAAATGTTTCACTTTCATTCCACGAGTCCAAATTGACTAGGACATGTCCAAATCAACAAATACCCAATTTGAAACCATATGTCCCAAATGGGTCGGGGGGTCCAAATGGACGATAAAAACACTTTTAACCATATAAAACATTTCGAATAACTACCGTTTCATTTCCAAATAAACTTCTAATCATATTAACATTTTCAAATTTTCAGTTTAACTCAAGTTTACATTTTTCAACCCAAATGGGTCTAACATTACGATATTTATCCAAATTTTATTTTCATCACATTTACATACTTCAAATCAATCAAACAATTGGTTTAATCGTTGAACCGATGTAAATACCAAATAAATCGCTAAACCGATAAATAAACGATTATGCTTCAATGCTAGAGCTCCAAATCCATACCTGTGTACTGTATAACTTCTGATATTCATTATTTATGGCTCAAATCATTGAATTGATGGATTAGAAACGCCTTATTTGTTCAAGTAGAAACTGATGATTGATGATAAATGTGGTTTATTGAGAGAACTACACCATAATTTGTATGTTGTAGTATGGGAGTAACTCTCTGTATAATATTTCTAGCTTCACGAGCATCAGCAGCCCTGTACTTGGAAAGACCTTCTAAAATGAAAACTTTACCCCACATGTAGCCATATTAAAAACAACATTCATGAACAAATTTGAAACAAAAAAGCATAACAAAAGTAAAACACGCCACTAACCACGTCAAAATAGCTTTATAACACATTATACAAAAAGAACTGTAACTTTTAAGAATAAAAATCACTCAGTGCATTCATTTAATGATGTGAGGAGCTTTATAAGTGTATTACTGGTGATCTCAAAGATGGGTTTAGGATTTAACTGTGATGACCCAGGAATTTCTGATCAAATTTAAACTTTAATCTTTATATGTTTCCGACACAATAAGCAAAAATCTGTAATGTCGAGTCTCAAAAATTTTGATATCAATATTCATGTACTCAATCACCCTTTGACTAGTTCCGACACGATTTACGAACAATTAATTGTAACTTGATATGTGTATATATATATATATATATATATATATATATATATATATATATATATATATATATATATATAATTAGAAATATAATTTTAAATATTGTATGTTGTTGTTACCAAGATTTATCAATGTAAAATAAAACAAAACATAATAATTATTATTATTTAAAACGTATCTATACATATAAATAAAAGTATATTAAAAATAAATATTAAATGATTTTAATACTCGTTAGACGTTTCGATTACTAATAAGACAAGTCTAAATCGAACTTATATGATTTTAAAATAAACGGTGATCCGAAAATGAGTTCTATAAATTTTAGGCTTACTAAAAAAGCATTTAGGATCTGGTTGTTAAATTTTAACACTTTTTATATTTTACCCCGAATCGAGAGGGACAGTTGATGTAATTTTTATTTAATAAATTATTGATCGAATTTTATACCATAATGACTGAAATAAATAAAGATAATTATTATAAAAATATGGAATTTTTCTGAAGACTTTTTATTCGCCACTGAGTGAACAACGGGGTACGATATAATAGTCCGTTAAAACTGTCGGCAGATAATATCAATTACAAAAGCTGTAAAGTGTGTAAAGTGATTATGCAACCTTTATTTTTCTTCTTCATATAATATATATGGCTAACTGATTTTGTATGTATATGATATATTCAACACTTTACTGTTTTGTTAACTTTAATATTTTGATTGATATTTCCTGTTTAAGATTCTTATTATATTTATTATTATGATATACATCCGGGTACGTAGCATATGATCAAAGAAAACCACCACACATCTCTCAATCAATCAATTACTGTATTTGATTACTTGAGTTCTGTTTTCAATCTCTTTCATCCACTAACATATATTATATAACGTATGCACATATAGATAGATATATCACTATCTAAATTCTATATACATATACACAATGCATATTGATCACGAACACAAATATCCTCTCCAACACCTTCTTGTTCCACACAACATCACCACCACCTTCAGTTTAATCATCAATCACCATTAAATTTGTTGTCTACTGCTACTCGTCATCTTCTTCTCTATAACATACATATATGCATACGAGATATAAATCATTCACCATTTATTATTCTTCCTTTTTCTTTTTTACAACCGGCTATCATCACAACCCAACCAACTTTTCCATCACCATCGTTATTTTTAGTGTTTCATGTTTCGTACGAGAACCACCCAACCCACGGTATGGTTACACTATTTTTCTGTTCAAATTTAGATTATAAAGATTATCAATGAACAAGTTTATACAAGTGACCTACAAAGCGACTTTACTATCTTAATAGCTATTGTGTGTGGAGTTCCTTTGGTCGTATAATTTCCGACCCAAACAAACAATGAAACCAAAAGTTATACCGATAACCACCCTCACCATCACCTACGGTTTATAACTTCACGACACACTTATTTAATTTCTGTTAATCGACAACTTCCACTACTGCGTCTTTTTGTTGATTGTTTTAGCCGGAACCCAAACAAACCACCACCATTACGTTCTTGTTAACTGTTATTATTGCATGCTAAATGTTTCTGTTGCATCAGAATTTCTGTCACGAACGAAACCCACATGCGTTTTCTTTTAATTTCCTTCCTGATCGTTCAAGACACAACCACTAATACTACCCTATCCTATTGCCACTACTACTATACACATATGCAACCATCACTTTCAACCTTGGTTTATCTGCTATGATGCTATTGTTACTGCAGCTTGTATAATCATAATCTAACGCTAAAAACAACAGTTTCTTCTTCTATTTTCATCCTATTCCTGATCCGTTTATCCTCGTTGCTACTATTCCTGGGATTAAGTGTGGTTGATGATAGTGATTATGATGAGAGAATGATGTAATGGTGCTCAAACTCATCTGTTTCTTTCGGTTAAAGTAATAATGAATGATGATGATCTTAAGTGTTTATAGTAATCGAGCATGATGGAAAAGTAATGATAATTATCATGATGGATGCGTTGGTGTTTTTATTCCCAGACAAACCCCACCTAATGTTCCCCACTTGATACATGAAATAGATTTTAGACAGGGATTTGAACTAAATATGATTGAATTGTTTAATTGGGCTTGCTATGGGGATGCCATGTTCCTGTATTTTTTTTTAGCCCTTACTTGTGGTATGTTGGGCCGAGATCCCAATCTATGTTTTGTAATGGGCTAAGAGTTTTCCATTGTTTTGTTGGGCCGAAAGATGTTGAGTCCACCCAAGTCATATAATTTAGTTTAGGTTATGATTCAGAAATAAAATGGCAGAAGGATGGTTGGGCATGTTGGTTGGTTTAGCCGAGAGGTCAGAGGTTCAACCCTGGCCTAGGGCATTTTTATTTTTAGAAAATGAAGAAGATGAATCACACAGCTATAGATATATATTTATGGGTTGAGTTTTAATCAGAATGAAAGGACAGAAGGATGGTTAGGGTTGTTGTTCGTTAAGCAAGAGGTCTTAGGTTCAAGCCCAGGCTGGGGCATTTATTTTTTTTAGAAAATGAAGAAGAATCAGGCAGAAGTACATAGGTAATATATTTGTTAGGTGGGGATTTAAAATCAGAAATGAGACGGCAGATGATTGGTTAAAGGTGTTTTTTTTAGTTAGCGGGACGTCGCGGGATCAAACCCGGACTTGGGCATTTTTTTAGGATTACTCCATTGAGGTAGTTATTTATTTATTTACTTATCATTATTATTCTTATCATTATTATTAAAATTAATATTTTTAGGATCATTACTATTATTTTATCATTATTATTATTAGTATTAACATTATTATTAATATCTTTATCATTTTTAGTATTATTACTATCATTATTATTACTTTTACCATTATTATTATTACAACTATCTTATTTTTTATTATCATTATTACTATTAATATTATTATTATAAAAGTTAGTTATATTTAATAAAACTACATTTTTTTATTATTTATTTAAAGTATATAAAGTAAATATATTTAAGTTAATAATGAAACACATGAAATACTAAAACTAACAATTATATTAATAATAATAATATAAAAAGTTATTCGACTTCAATTATATGTGTTAATATATATATATAAATGATATAGGTTCGTGAATCCGAGGCCAACACTACATTTGTTAAATGTCGTCATATGTATTTTTACTACAAAATACAGTATGGTGAGTTTCATTTGCCTTTTTACCCTTTATATTTTTGGGCTGAGAATACATGCGCAACTTTTATAACTGTTTTACGAAATAGACACAAGTCATCAAAATTACGTTCTATGGTTGAATGATCGAAACTGAATATGCCCCTTTTTAGTCTGGTAATCTAAGAATTAGGGAACAGACACCCTAATTGACGCAAAACCTAAAGATAGATCTATTGGGCCCAACAAGCCCCATCCAAAGTACCGGATGCTTTAGTACTTCGAAATTTATATCATGTCCGAAGGAGGATCCCGAAATGATGGGGATATTCTTATATGCATATTGTGAATGTCGGTTACCAGGTGTTCAATCCATATGAATGATATTTTTGTCTCTATGCATGGGACGTATGTTTATGAGAAATGGAAATATGAAATCTTGTGGTCTATTAAAATTATGAAATGATTATTTATGTTAAACTAATGAACTCACCAACCTTTTGGTTGACACTTTAAAGCATGTTTATTCTCAGGTACGAAAGAAATCTTCCGCTGTGCATTAACTCATATTAGAGACATTACTTGGAGTCATTCATGGCATATTTCAAAAGACGTTGCATTCGAGTCGTTGAGTTCATCAATATTATTATTAAGCCAATTATAGTTGGATATATTATGAAATGGTATGTCTGCTGTCAACTTTCGATGTAATGAAAGTTTGTCTTTTTAAAAACGAATGCAATGTTTGTAAAATGTATCATATAGGGGTCAAGTACCTCGCGATGTAATCAACTGTTGTGAATCATTTATAATCGATATGGACTTCGTCCGGATGGATTAGGACGGGTCTTCACAGTTGGTATCAGAGCGGTGGTCTTAGCGAACCATGTCTGCATTAGTGTGTCTAACTGATAAGTCGTTAGGATGCATTAGTGAGTCTGGACTTCGACCGTGTCTGCATGTCAAAAGTTTTGCTTATCATTTTTGTCTGAAATCATCTGTTTATCATTCTTAGGAAATTACTGCTTATCATTCTTAGTCCAGACACATATTACTGCAATGATTGCATGAATAGTGTATAGACAAAATTCGTATCTTAGCGTATCTGATAATTCATATCTTAGCGTATTTGTTACTGTAACTTTGCCTGACAACTTCCGTAGATTTCTCCGTAACTTATGGGATTTTAGTATTATATATGCATATGTAAACTATGTATTGCAGGGTACTAATCTACATCCTATAATCTATTTCTTATCGAAAATCCTTCATCTGATCGTACGAGATGAATCCTGCAACCAGTTCGAGTCCCTCAGATTCCGATAGCTATTCTGATAGTTATTCCGACAGCTATTCCGACATAGATGTTCACCTAAGCTCCGAAAATAGCGTCACCGACATGAATCAACCAATCAACCATTATCAATTCATCTGATGGGTTCGTAGTCGACTTAATTAATGGAAACGCGCAGAAGGCAATTCCTTTCACCAACCGAATTCACCTCTTGACAATGAACCTGAAGCGTTTACCGGCGAACCTGTTCGAGACACCATTTTCAGTCTCATTTCCAGGGTAACTCGACAAGATTATATTCTATCCACAATTCTGAACCTTATTCATCTACTCGTTCCGATCGACAATCATCCTGGAGTAATAAGTCAACGAACTTCGCGCTCGAATACTCAATTCGAAGAATATGGTACAAAATGTACCAGCTTCAGCAACATCACCGGCACCAACAGTACCATCAATAACAGCACCAGTACCATCAACAATCCATGCTTCAATATCATCATCTGTACTTTGAGTACGATCTTCGTTATACGTATCGTTCTTCCTCATTTATCTTCGTTCGACATGGCGAATATGTAATCTCTAAAGTTTTAGAGATTATTTATTCTAGTTCCAACCGAAAAGCAAATGAGTTTAATATCATATTAACTCATTAAATCCATGAATACATCTGAAGAAAATATATATGTATATATGTTTTCATAAAGATAGTAATTAAAAATTCTCTTGTACAAACTGTTAATGGTGAAAATATTTTAACGGGTAGGTAATACCCGAGGAATATTTAAATTTCACATTAATAAGTTACATTGTACGTTCTTCGAATATGTTTCAACAGTCATATACTATCCAACTTACATCCACCGATATACAAATCCGTTCACCACAGAATAACCATATTCATCCAATTTCATATTTGGATATTGATTTATCAGAATCCAACAAGTGACATAACGAAGAAAACATTTGACAAAATAAAATTTGTTAGAAACAAACAAATTAACTATAAGAAATTCTGTTAAGAAACCACGCTAACAAAATCCTAGCTAACTGTTCCTAGCTAACTGGTAATTCCTTATTACATTTTATTTATCGCAGTTTATTTATCGCAATTTAATTATCGCAATTTTATTTATCGTCATTTAATTTCTGTTATTTACTTTACGCACTTTATTTATCGTCATTTAATTTCTGTTATTTATTTTACGCATTTTAAATATCGGGACACGTATACAAGGTTTTGACATATCATATCGACACATTGATGTTTCGCGAGGTGTATACGAAATAGCTTATATTTTTACAGGAAATACTATTAAATACGATACAATTTTACACAAGATATTTAATTATTTAGAGAATGGATATACTTAAACCTTGCTACAACACTTATAGGCAGTGTACCTAATCGTACAGTAGTGTAGTTTTTAGTAAGTCCGGTTCGTTCCATAGGGAATCTTTTTAAACAAAGCTTAACGCTATATTAGTTTACTTTTATAAAAATACAAATATATATATAAGTAATATTATTATTATAAAGGGGGGTTTTTACCGTTTAATGATCGGTTTGTCGATTTTAAAACTTTAGTCGCAGTTAAAACCAAATGTAAAATAATAAATAAATACAAGACTTAATTTAAAGCGTAAAGTAAATAACGATAATGAAATTGCGAATAATAAAAGTGCGATAAAATAAACTTGCGATAATTAAAAAGTACGATAATTAAAAGTGCAATTAAATACAATAACAATAAAAATGCGATAATTAGAAGTGCAATTAAATATAAAATAAAGGAAATTAAATATGAAATAAAAGAATTATACTTATTTAAACTTCCGTAATCATGATGTTTGACGTGTTGATTTTAGTTTTATGCCCATGGGTTAATTGTCCTTTGTCCTGGATAATTTAATATGTCCGTCTGGTTTTTGTCCATAATAGTCCATCAGTCATAAATATAAAGTGCGAGTATCCTCGTCAAATTATCCTTATATCCGAAGTTAAATATTCCAACTAATTGGGGACTTAAACTGTAACAAGATTTTAATACTTTGTTTAATAAGTACACCAGGATGTCGACTGAGTGTAACCCAAGGTTTTAATATTTTGTTATCAATTATACCAAGTGTCCTTGTACATAATTTCACCCCTGTTTTAATTATTCTAGTGGCTATTAATCCATTCCCGTGTCCGGTAAAATGAACGATTATTAGTACATATAAATACCCCGCCCATCGTGTCCGATCGAGTGTATATGGTAATTTATAGGGACGCCCAATTGTAAATCTTTATATTAACATTAACAAACTATCATTTAGTTAAACAAATATAAAGCCCATTAATAGCCCATAGTCTAATTTCCACAAGTGTCGTTCTTTTGTCCAAACCCCAATTATGGTACAAAGCCCAATTACCCAATTTTTAGTAATTAGCCCAACATCATGATTACTTCGGATTAAATAAGCATAATAATAACTTAGCTACGAGACATTAATGTAAAAAGGTTGAACATAACTTACAATGATTAAAAATAGCGTAGCGTTACACGGACAGAATTTCGACTTACACCCTTACAACATTTGCTAACATACCCTTATTATTAGAATTAAAATTAAAATTATAATATAAATATAAATATATACGTTTAGATAGAGAGATTGATATATGATGATTAAAAATGCTCAGAATTCGGTTGCTTTTATAGAGAGTTTCAAAACTTGGGGCTTCGCGACTCGCGGCCCTTTTGGCCTTCAAACTCCGCGAGTCGCGGAGTTTGAAATTACAGCTCACCCATTTTGGAGTCTCTCTTGCCGACGGTTTTTATTTATTTATATAATATATAAATAATTATAAGAATTATTTAAATATTATATTGTATTTATGTGCATAGTTGCCTTGTAATTTTTAGTCCGTTGCGTCGAGCGTTGAGAGTTGACTCTGGTCCCGGTTCCGGATTTTCGAACGTCCTTGCATACAATTTTATATTTTGTACTTTGCGTTTTGAATCTTGTACTCTTGTAATTTTGAGACGTTTCTTATCAATAATTGGAACCTCTTTGATTGTAAATTGTACTTTTGAGCTTTTTGGTCGTTTGCGTCTTCAATTCGTCGAATCTGTCTTTTGTCTTCACCTTTTATTATTTAAACGAATATCACTTGTAAATAGAACAATTGCAACTAAAAGCTTGTCTTTCTTGAGGAATAATGCTATGAAATATATGTTCGTTTTTAGCATTATCACACATCTATATATATTATTTAGAATAACCATAGACACTCTATATGCAGTAATGA
Organism: Rutidosis leptorrhynchoides; assembly: GCF_046630445.1. Classification (NCBI taxonomy): domain Eukaryota; kingdom Viridiplantae; phylum Streptophyta; class Magnoliopsida; order Asterales; family Asteraceae; genus Rutidosis; species Rutidosis leptorrhynchoides. The sequence continues at coordinate 89,483,852 of NC_092336.1, forward strand.
TCGAGTTCTCTATACAGGGTTGAGGTTGATTCTACAATAATATATATAGTTTGAGTTGTGATCGAGTCTGAGACGTATATGGGTCACGACACGTATTAATTAATTCGAATATTATATATTAAACTATATATGAATTATTGGACTGTCAACTGTGGACTATCGACTATGGACTAATAACATTGGACAATTAAAATGAATTAAAATATTGAATATAACATATGAAACTAAACAATTCTTCAAGTTTGCCACTTGATTTCGTCTTAAACATCATTTGTATCTTCACGATTACAATCTGCGTTCAAACATTTCATGATTCTTGGAAACACCTCAATCGAGAGGATGAACCAACCACACTTCATCTACAGAAGAAAAGATTGATGCATATAGTTATGCACCTGAAAACACTTGGAACCTGAGTAAATGTTTAAAACGTATCTGTGCTAACTCTTTGGGAGTTGTTATTACCAAAAATAACATTGCAATCCCTTTTCAAATTAGCCAAATTTGTCACAGCTCCAGCAAGTCAACTTTGATTTTCATTCGGATTAACTATAATATAAGCTTGATATATAAGTTTGTCATTCGTCATCATTACCGAAGAATCGTTTATATTCCACTACGTTAGTAGTAAACTTACCAGCAACTTCATTACTCATTGGCTTAAGACTCTCCGAAAAACCATTATATTTGTTCATTTAAAACCCTATCGTATACTCATCCACATATTGTAACGAGAATTACCATACCAATTGCCAGGAATCAGCAATCAGTACTTTAAAAACTCACAGCATGTCTACATCAACAGTTATATGTATACATATAACATTTATCTCTTAGAATTATGATCTTCCATCCTAAATTTTGAAAAAGCACCCAGTCTACGAATCAATACTCGAAGTGTTTAAAAAGCTGAATGAAGCAGCAAAAACTGTAAATGACATTAACGACCAAAAGTTTGATGATAAAGAATAGTATATTGGCAAAGCTCAGAAAAGTTGGAACTGGAAACCGGATTGAGCAAACCATGAAGGAGACTCTGAACAAATTACAAGGACTAAACTTGTACATAAAGAATCCAGATGATTCTGTTTCTGATGAAATCTTTAGCAAATGCCTTGTTCAGTAATTGTTCTAAATCATTGTGAGTGAATTTCTTCATCACACATGAATCTAAAATTCTAAGATATTATCGTATCTTTCATTGTGAATATCCTCAATATTTCTGAAGATATCTTCATAAATATTCTAGTCCGATATTAATTATCTCTCCACGCTATCTGTGTTATCTCATAAAAGGAAACTGTTTTAATTTCTATATTCTATAAGCTTTGAATTTAAATTATGAATGTTTTTGAAGTAGTGTTGGGAACTGATGCATGAGTTAGTATAATATAATGACACTTGATCAACGTGATTATATTACAGTAATTCATGCTGAGTTTCTAATGGAATGTGATGATTCACAGAACATACCATCATCATGTGCCATTTAGATGACTCTTACATTCGACTCAATCTCCAAGCATATTAAGAACATATCTTCCTGATAGTTCTATCTTTCCGGATATTCTGGTAATTTGACAAATCAAGATCATGCCATTACGATTTTTTTCTTAGAACATTAACTATGTTCATTTCAAAATCCATACCTATGAATTCCGAACAATTATTCGCTTGGCTTGAAGTCGGGAAGAAGAGACAAAAGTATGGAACTATTGAATAGAAAAGAAAATATAAATCTCGACAACAACACATAAATTACAAACCGTGTATATCAATACGTATTGCCACGTAAAGGCACGGGAAAATTAATAACACTATAATCCTAAGATAATAGTAGAAGTAAATAAAATCCTCCGGTGGTAGATGAAAGAGAAGAATGACAAATATGAAGGTTAGAAGTATATCAAGGATCAGAATGGGATGGAGCAAATTGACGGACGTCTTAAAGTATGAATTGAGAAGAAAGAAGAGAAGGTGTGAGTTGTAAGGAAACAAAGAGGGTGGATTTATAGTGAAATATCAAACAAAGCAATCAAGACAGATCATCGCATTTAATCAAAGAGGATCCTAATTTCCTTAATTACCGAAGAATCAAATGTTATCACGAAAATTTTCTCCAAATCCCTTGAACTCCGGAATTCAACCATATCTATGTCAAAGGATATGACGAAACATTATTTTCTCATTTCACTCTTTTGTGATAGCTTCGCTTATACTCTTCGCGTAATCAAATTGTTCTATCTATGTTACTTAATGATGATAAAACTCTATTATCACCTCATATTCGTCATGAAAATATTTTTATAGTTAGCCATGACGACCTCGATCAAATTTCGGGACGAAATTTCTTTAACGGGTAGGTACTGTGATGACCCGGGAATTTTCGATCAAATTTAAACTTTAATCTTTATATGTTTCAGACAAAATAAGCAAAAATCTGTAATGTCGAGTCTCAAAAATTTTGATATCAATATTCATGTACTCAATCACCCTTTGACTAGTTCCGACGATTCACGAACAATTAATTGTAACTTGATATGTGTGTGTGTGTATATATATATATATATATATATATAATAATAATTAGAAATATAATTTAAATTAGTATATGTTGTTACCAAGATTTATCAATGTAAAATAAAACAAAACATAATAATTATTATTATTTAAAACGTATCTATATATATAAATAAAAGTATATTAAAAATAAATTTTAAATGATTTTAATACTTGTTAGATGTTTCGATTATTAATAAGACAAGTTTAAATCGAACTTATATGATTTTAAAATAAACGGTGATCCGAAAATGAGTTCTATAAATTTTAGGCTTACTAAAAATGCATTTAGGATCTGGTTGTTAAATTTTAACACTTTTTATATTTTACCCCGAATCGAGAGGGACAGTTGATGTAATTTTTATTTAATAAATTATTGATCGAATTTTATACCATAATGACTGAAATAAATAAAGATAATTATTATAAAAATATGGAATTTTCTTAAGACTTTTTATTCGCCACTGAGTGAACAACGGGGCACAATATAATAGTCCGTTAAAACTGTCGGTAGATAATATCAATTACAAAAGTTGTTAAGTGTGTAAAGTGATTATGCACCTTTATTTTTCTTCTTCGTATAATATATATGGCTAACTGATTTTGTATGTATATGATATATTCAACACTTTACTGTTTTGTTAACTTTAATATTTTGATTGATATTTCCTGTTTAAGATTCTTATTATATTTATTATTATGATATACATCCGGGTACGTAGCATATCATCAAAGAAAACCACCACACATCTCTCAATCAATCAATTACTGTATTTGATTACTTGAGTTCTGTTTTCAATCTCTTTCATCCACTAACATATATTATATAACATATGCACATATAGATAGATATATCACTATCTAAATTCTATATACATATACACAATGCATATTGATCACGAACACAAATATCCTCTCCAACACCTTCTTGTTCCACACAACATCACCACCACCTTCGGTTTAATCATCAATCACCATTAAATTTGTTGTCTACTGCTACTCGTCATCTTCTTCTCTATAACATACATATATGCATACGAGATATAAATCCTTCACCATTTATTATTCTTCCTTTTTCTTTTTTACAACCGGCTATCATCACAACCCAACCAACTTTTCCATCACCATCGTTATTTTTGGTGTTTCATGTTTCGTACGTGAACCACCCAACCCACGGTATGGTTACACTATTTTTCTGTTCAAATTTAGATTATAAAGATTATCACTAAACAAGTTTATACAAGTGACCTACAAAGCGACTTTACTATCTTAATAGCTATTGTGTGTGGAGTTCCTTTGGTCGTATAATTTCGGACCCAAACAAACAACGAAACCAAAAGTTATACCGATAACCACCCTCACCATCACCTACGGTTTATAACTTCACGACACACTTATTTAATTTCTGTTAATCGACAACTTCCACTACTGCGTCTTTTTGTTGATTGTTTTAGCCAGAACCCAAACAAACCACCACCATTACCATTCTTGTTAACTGTTATTATTGCATGCTAAATGTTTCTGTTGCATCAGAATTTCTGTCACGAATGAAACCCACATGCGTTTTCTTTTAATTTCCTTCCTGATCGTTCAAGACACAACCACTAATACTACCCTATCCTATTGCAACTACTACTATACGCATATGCAACCATCACTTGCAACCTTGGTTTATCTGCTATGATGCTATTGTTACTGCAGCTTGTATAATCATAATTTAACGCTAAAAACAACAGTTTCTTCTTATATTTTCATCATATTCCTGCTTCGTTTATCCTCGTTGCTACTGTTCCTAGGATTAAGTGTGGTTGATGATAGTGATTATGATGAGAGAATGATGTAATGGTGCTCAAACTCATCTGTTTCTTTCGGTTAAAGTAATAATGAATGATGATGATCTTAAGTGTTTATAGTAATCGAGCATGATGGAAAAGTAATGATAATTATCATGATGGATGCGTTGGTGTTTTTATTCCCAGACAAACCCCACCTAATGTTCCCCACTTGATACATGAAATAGATTTTAGACAGGGATTTGAACTAAATATGATTGAATTGTTTAATTGGGCTTGCTATGGGGATGCCATGTTCCTGTATTTTTTTTAGCCGTTACTTGTGGTATGTTGGGCCGAGATCCCAATCTATGTTTTGTATTGGGCTAAGAGTTTTCCATTGTTCTGTTGGGCCGAAAGATGTTGAGTCCACCCAAGTCATATAATTTAGTTTAGGTTATGATTCAGAAATAAAATGGCAGAAGGATGGTTGGGCATGTTGGTTGGTTTAGCCGAGAGGTCAGAGGTTCAATCCTGGCCTGGGGCATTTTTATTTTTAGAAAATGAAGAAGATGAATCACACAGCTATAGATATATATTTATGGGTTGAGTTTTAATCAGAATGAAAGGACAGAAGGATGGTTAGGGTTGTTGTTCGTTAAGCAAGAGGTGTTGGGTTCAAGCCCAGGCTAGGGCATTTAATTTTTTTAGAAAATGAAGAAGAATCAGGCAGAAGTACATAGGTTATATATTTGTTAGGTGGGGATTTAAAATCAGCGGGACATCGCGGGATCAAACCCAGACTTGGGCATTTTTTTAGGATTACTCCATTGAGGTAGTTATTTATTTATTTACTTATCATTATTATTCTTATCATTATTATCATTATTATTAAAATTAATATTTTTAGGATCATTACTATTATTTTATCATTATTATTATTAGTATTAACATTATTATTAATATCTTTATCATTTTTAGTATTATTACTATCATTATTATTACTTTTACCATTATTATTATTACAACTATCTTATTTGTTATTATCATTATTACTATTAATATTATTATTATAAGAGTTAGTTATATTTAATAAAACTACATTTTTTTTATTATTTATTTAAAGTATATAAAGTAAATATATTTAAGTTAATAATGAAACACATGAAATACTAAAACTAACAATTATATTAATAATAATAATATAAAAAGTTATTCGACTTCAATTATATGTGTTAATATATATATAAATGATATAGGTTCGTGAATCCGAGGCCAACACTACATTTGTTAAATGTCGTTATATGTATTTTTACTACAAAATACAGTATGGTGAGTTTCATTTGCCTTTTTACCCTTTATATTTTTGGGCTGAGAATACATGCGCAACTTTTATAACTGTTTTACGAAATAGACACAAGTAATCGAAATTACGTTCTATGGTTGAATGATCGAAACTGAATATGCCCCTTTTTAGTCTGGTAATCTAAGAATTAGGGAACAGACACCCTAATTGACGCGAAACCTAAAGATAGATCTATTGGGCCCAACAAGCCCCATCCAAAGTACCGGATGCTTTAGTACTTCAAAATTTATATCATGTCCGAAGGAGGATCCCGGAATGATGGGAATATTCTTATATACATATTGTGAATGTCGGTTACCAGGTGTTCAATCCACATGAATGATATTTTTGTCTCTATGCATGGGACGTTTGTTTATGAGAAATGGAAATATGAAATCTTGTGGTCTATTAAAATTATGAAATGATTATTTATGTTAAACTAATGAACTCACCAACCTTTTGGTTGACACTTTAAAGCATGTTTATTCTCAGGTACGAAAGAAATCTTCCGCTATGCATTAACTCATATTAGAGACATTAATTGGAGTCATTCATGGCATATTTCAAAAGACGTTGCATTCGAGTCGTTGAGTTCATCAATATTATTATTAAGTCAATTATAGTTGGATATATTATGAAATGGTATGTCTGCTGTCAACTTTCGATGTAATGAAAATTTGTCTTTTTAAAAACGAATGCAATGTTTGTAAAATGTATCATATAGGGGTCAAGTACCTCGCGATGTAATCAACTGTTGTGAATCGTTTATAATCGATATAGACTTCATCCGGATGGATTAGGACGGGTCTTCACATTAATGACAAAATAAAAATCAAACCAAAGTTGCAGCAACCATGCAAACATACAATAGTACCAACACTGTCAATTCTGCAATATAATCCCAAATGCTGAAGATCAATAAAGATGCAATCAGAATTAATAGAAACATAAACTATAAATATAACAAAGTGATTACAAACACCAAAAGCCACTGCATTTTATACTCAACATTGTGAAAATTATAAATCTTCTTCGATTTGATGCTCAACATTGTGCAATGATGATTAAATGCCAAAAGCCATTGCATTTTATGAAGCTAACAATTATAAATCTTCGTTTAAAAATTCTAAAACATTAAAATTTCAATAGTAACCTAATACTCCATACTTATCAATCGTGCTTAAGGAACAAAGATCGAATACAATTAATATAATAAATAAGAATAAAACCCTAGAAAGGAATTTTTTATAAAATAATTTATAAAATTTGCGTACCTGATTGATTGAGAAACAATTGGAGACGAAAAAAGACAGGTATTAAACACAATAGAGGATCCGGAACCGACGATGAACACCAACAATTAAAACCCTAGCGTATTTATGTGATTTCACCAATAGAACGGAAGTTGTAACTATTTCTTTTTGATTATGTGAGAGCAAGATGTGAAGAGGAATTTTTGAGTGAAACCTAGAAAATGATTTGTAACAACCCTGATTTTTTCGTTACTTTCGTTAACCTTACGTTAGTTTATTTAACGGCGATTATTTAACTTTTATGCGTTTACGTGTATTAAATGCGTACTTGATCTTCAGAGGGTTTTAATAATTGATATGGGTTGATATTAGTTCAAATAAATGTTTCGGATAATGAAATACGATAAAAACGATACGATTTCGATAAAAGCTTTTTGAGCAACGAAATGTTCGGGTTTATTTTAATAATTAATTTTATTAATTATTAACTTTTTAAAATATTTAATTTGTTGGGTTTTTAATAAATTAGACAATTGGTTGCGTTTAACGATCGGGTTAGCGTTCCGGGCCTTCGGTACGACTAAACGACACTTAAAAACGAGCCACAAATACACGAAATTGCAAAGCGAGAGCCCGGGACACCATGGTGGGTCCCAATCGGCTGAACCCCCTCTCCCCACCCCTTATGTTTTAATTTTTGCAACTTATGGGACTTATTTGTAATTAGTATTAGTTAAACCCTAATATAAATTAGAGTGTAAGCCAAATTTATCAAACCCTCACAAAGAAAAAGGCACCAGTCGATCCCTTCCTCCCTCCCCATACCGTCGACCTCCATCACCACTACCACCATTCAATTTTCACTTTTTGATAAAACCTTGAACACGAAAGTTGTAATTCCCGATCTCCTCTACGCGTTGGTGTATTTAATTTAGCGATCGAAGGTATAATTGCATAAACCCTAATTCTTAAAATCTGAATTTTATTAAAGTTTCATAGTTATGTTGTCAATTGCTCAAGTCTATACGCGTACGTGTTAATTGTAATCGTTATTTTGATTGTTTGATGCGCTAGGGTTTAAAAACGAATTTGTATTTGTTTGATCAGAAAAAGTAAGTTTTTAAAATGTTAATTATTATGTTATAATCAGATTCCTTGCAAAAACTATTGAGTTTAGTCTTTGGATTCGCTTGATTTCGTTTCCGTATGATTAAGTTATGTCGATTTGAATTATCGTTGTGTTTTTGTTGCTTGATCCGAAATCTGGTATTGATAAAAAACGAATTGGCATCTGAAACTTATACCACTGGAAATATAATTTAAAAACACTCAAGTTAGACTAGGATATCATGTCGTTTGCTTATGTATAGCCCGAGATATGCTAAAATTAGTGTAAATGTAATTTTATACAGCACTTGCATGAAAATAACCTTGTATGATAAAATGTGTTAACTTCTGTGATTGAAACTTTGCATATTTGAAAAGTAGGCAAAAATTAATTCATCTTTCATGTAGATATCATGGGTTAATTGTATCTAGATCTTCGGATAATCGTATGCGAACATGACTAACTAAATGAGAATTGAATCTGTAAATTGAACACGGTTTTGTACCTTGTGAATTTTGTATATTGTTTGAGCATGTATGCTTCTGGAAAATGAAACTTAACATGATATGTCACTTATTGTTAGTTTATGTCAATCTCTGAAACCTTATGTATTGGGCACAATAGAGCCATACTTTATGTGAATTCTGATTTGAGCTGAAAACTAAATGTTCAACTTGCACGAATAAACTGTACCAATTGGCTAAACAAAAGTTGCTAGATTTTTGATATGTGTTACTTTGATTTGTCCTTGAACTATGGCGACTGGTCTTGTATCAATTTCATGTTCCTAACTCCGGTTATAACCAAAATGAAATCAGTGCGCTGTCAGAAACTGACTTGGCAAACCCTAAATGTATCCCTTCTGATTCCTAACTTTTATTTGTCGTATGAGTCCCTGGACAGACTTTTTGGAATCGATTTTAAGTATATTTATGATCTGGAGTTTGTCATATTTACTTGAATTTTTTACTATGAGATAATGTGCTAAGCATGCTATGTGTTCATAAATTTTGTGCATGACGATAAACTGAAATTGTGAAAATGATCATTCATGACCTAAAACGTATTGTTTGACTTAGGTTTGACTTATTGACCAATACTTAACATGAACCTACTGATGTTGACTTTATTTGACTACTTTGACCAAGTTTGACTTTCGGTTTGACTTCGGTTGACTTTGTTTGACTTGCATGATATAGTTGACTTTTACTATGAAACGCGTCGAGTCGAGCAATAAGACAACGTACACTATGAAACCACACTTATGTAAGATACATATATTGACCAACCTACATACGTATACTTAGGTTACATTACTCGGGTCTAAACCGTACAAGTCATTTGTCTTTCATTCCGAGCTTATTCGAAGGTGAGTCTACAGTCCCGCTTTTTACATGTTTTCAGGGATGAGAATACACGCTGTTACATTTAAGTTTTCAATTACTTTTATATTGACATGAGTACTACACATATGCATACTGAGTTTGTACACAAAGCCTCTAGCTTGGATACTTTTAATACCATCGGTGTAAGCACAATTTAGATGGACGGATCCGTTAGGTTGACAACCTCACCCACCATAAAAGCAGTGGTGCATTTATTTTGAACATTAGATACACTCGTACAGGTGTATAACATTTTAGGAGGTAAAGGCGGGTATAGTGGCATCTATACTCGGGTCATTGCTAGTATTCAGGAGCTCGGTGTATGCAACGATAGAATCTCGTGGTTAAGGAAATCAAACTATTTTTCTGACAACTGTTTTTCTTCAGATACTGTTACATTACTTAAAACCTGTAGATTCACCAACATTATTTGTTGACCTGTTTTTGCGTGTTGTTGTTCTCAGGTCCTTAAGAGGTATGCTTTCGCTGTGTTTGCTGCATGACTGGCCGTGGAGTCAGCATTTGATTTTAAAGAACATTATTTACTTTCGCATTTAAAACTTTTATATTATTTAAATACTGTTGGCTTGTGGTTACGATCACAATAGTGTTTCTATTTTGGGATTATTGACTTATGTTTTTGAAAGTTAATATATGTTTTTTTTAAATAAAATTAAATGCGATTGCTTTAAACGTCTCATATAGAGGGCGTAACTGTTAAATGTGGGACCTAAATTAACACGCCGTCAGATGGTAATTTGGCGGGGTGTTATATGATTCAACTGGGAAGATGTGAAAAGGCGATTATCATGTGAAACCCTAGAAGGTGATTCAAATGGGTGCCATGTGTCGAGGATTTAGGGGTGCATAAGTGGATTATTCTGGCCAATAGTAATGCAACACATATAAGAGGAGAGAGAAGATCAATAGATGGGTGACATGTGGTAGTAAGCCACATGCTTTGTAAGGGGTAGAGATATGCTTTAAATACTTCTGCTGTGATTTAAAAAAAAAGTACGGTGTTACAACTTGGTATCAGAGCATAGGTTTGGCAACATGTACACGTGAGTGTCATGTTCCTAAACCATGAGTTGTGTCAAACATACAAGTGGGGAAAGGGAAAAGTGAATGTAGCTGGTATACGTGTTAGTTGTTAGGTACTAACCAATTATCCACTAAGCTTTTGTGAGATGTTGTGACAAGACAGGTATGGATGATCAAACTCGAGATATCGACATCCCCTTGATCCCCAGAATAATGAGAGCATCCTCAGGGGAGCATAGTGCAGAAGATGACTCGTAAAAGTATAATTTTGAGTTACATAGTTAGTTGAAAGAAATGAGGGATATAATACAGGAACTAGAGTAACAACAGTCACAACCAGTTGATACCACTCTTGCTCCAACCATGACTAATTCATCAACACCGCTGGGTTTTTTGATACCACAATATGTGTCTGTGCCTGTTAGAGACGCACAACAACAACCACAACCGCAAATCCAAATTTCACCCCAATTCAATTATTCACATTCTGACTAAATGATGTATCCGTACCGGGTGTTTCAGCAATCCATAATGGAAACCAAGAAGAAGTGTACCTATAAATAGTTCTTAAATTGTAATCCTCCTACGTATTCGGGCAGTTCTAATTCGAATGTCTCTTTAAATTGGTTGAGAGAAGTGGATCGGGCATTTGAGGCATGTCAATGTGAACCAGAACTCAGAGTTACTTTTGCTTGTCGGTTATTGAAGAATAAAGCTATGGTATGGTGGGATTCTATCATTACCCATGTAACAAAGGAACAATTTGGTCAAATCACTTGGGAGCAGTTTTATGAAAAAGTTTGCGAACAGTATTATACCCCGTATGAGATTGGAAAGTTAAGGAGAGAGTTTTTGGAGTTAAAGATGACCGAGCAGATGTCTGTAGACGATGCAATTGAACAGTGTACTGATAAACTAAGGTTTGCGCATCAATGGGTTCCTGATGAACAATCTAAAATTGATTATTTTGTGGAGATGTTGTTGTCGAAGTACAGAACCATGGCAAAAATTGCCACCACTTTGTCTCATGTGACGACCCAAAAATTTACGATCAAATTTAAACTTAATCTTAATATGATTTCGACACGATAAGCAAAGTCTGTTAAACTGAATCTCAAAAACTTTGAACTGTGTTCATGTATACATTTGACCTTGTGACTATTCCCGACGATTCACGAACAATCGTGTGTAAATAAATATGTAATATATATATATATATATATATATATATATATATATATATATATATATATATATATATAAAAGTGTATATATAATTGGGAAATTAATAAAGTATAATAAATAAGTTACTATTAAAATATATATATATATATATATATATATATATATATATATATATATATACATAAATAATAAATGGTATTATATCAAATTACAAATTCGAATATAATTGATATATTAATAGTATCATTTCTTTCATTATTATTATTATTATTATTATTATTATTATTATTATTATTATTATTATTATTATTATTATTATTATTATTATTAACATCAATATTAATATTTGTATTAATAATATTATTACTTCTAATATAGAATATATATATATAAAATTTGATATGATTAAGTTGTATTAACATTAATGTTATTTTTATCATTAATAATATTACTTTTATTATAACTAGTATTATTATTAGTATCACGAAAAAGATTATTATTATCATTTTATTATCATTATTATTAATTAAATTTATTAAAATTATCATTATCATATTATTATTATCATTTTTTTTATCATTACTAATTATTATTAAACTTATTAAATTATTTTTGTTATTGTTAATATTATTACATGTAAATATTATTACCTTTACTATTAAGAGTCATAATTTTTATCATTAATAATATTATTACTATCATAATTATTGTTATAATTATCATATTTATTTTCATTAATATTAGTATAATTATTATTAATACCATTCTTAGTATTATCATGGCATTATTATTATTTATATTATTATTTTCATTAACAGCAATTAATTATATATTTATATTATTATTAATATTTATTATTATTAATATAATTAGAATTATTATTGATATTTATTTATAATCTAACGCGACTTGAGTTTGTTACAGATCTTTTTCAACTGTAATTGATTTGTACCTGATTATTTAAACTAATCCACAATTGGTACAATCTGTTAGATATCTTAATCAGATTTTATTTTTTTATTTTTTTCCTTCGTCCTTCCTGTCTGCAAGAATCAAACGTCGACCCCAATCATAGCTATAATGCAAATCGATCAATTCTCATTACTGTATCATTCATACACCTGCATTATATAATCCTTGGTTCTGCAATCCATTAAATAAATAAAAAAAGAAACAGACTAAACCTCTGTACGTGTCTTTTTTTTAAAAGCTTGAAATCAAATAAAATTGCAAAATCTATAAATGTAGTTTTGTTAGGAATATTCAAAACAATCTTTCTGCAAAATTTCGCATTCCAATTCCTTAAATTGATTACGAATTTTGAGGTCAAAGTTTTATTTGAAAAAGTCAATCGTTATGTTCTTGGTGAAATTCGATCTTGTTTTGATGTTTTGAGTTCAATTGTTGATTCCAATAGTTTCTATAAGTGATTTACTACGTAATTCATGTTGAAGACGTGGCATAAAAATGTCTCCAACTCAAAATCAAGTTTTATGTTCTTCGTTTTCTTGAAAAGCTACTGCTACTTAATTTTGTTTTTGTTTTAATTCTTTTCTGTTAATTCAATTCATCACAAAAATCGTTTCTGCCTTTATTAACAATTCCTAAATTTATTGTTGAAAAAGATGTAAGAATGGGTATTGATCTCTAGTCGACTTAGTTGAGGAAGAAGAAGATAGGACATGAAATTTGGGTTAAAGAAAATAAATATGGAATATAAAACAAAAAACAATAGATGGAGGAGTGGTTTTGTGTTATGACGGGTGAGCGAGAGGTCTCGGGTTCGATCCCTGCTTCGTGCAATTCTTTTTAGAATGGGCTCTAAGGTAATTACATATTTTAAAAATTATTATTATTATTGTTATTATTATTGTTGTTGTTATTATTATGAGTATTATTATTAGTATTATTAATATTATGATTGATATTATTAAGTAGTATAGTTATAATTATTAATATTATCATAGGTATAAGTATTAAAGTTATTATTATTATAAGTATTATTAATATTAATTACTAATGTTATTATTATTATTTTTATAATCTTAGTATTAATATCATTAATAAGATTACGATTGATATCAGGAACATAATAAAGTTTATTATTATTTTCATTAATATCAATACTAGTATCATTTATGAATATTAGAATTATTATTATAAACATAAGTATTATTATTAATATTATTATTAGTAATAAACTGGTTAAAATTATTATTATTAAGTATTAGGTATTATTATCAAAGTGATTATTACCATCATTACTAAATTTTTCATTTTATTAAAAACTACTATAATTATCATTTTTATAAGATTTATAATTAAAACTATCATTAACAGTAAAGATTAATATTCTATAGTTATTATTATACCATTATCACTATGATTATTAACAATATTATTTTTATTAGTAATATTAAGTATTATCAATATTATCATTTTTACCGTTACAAATATTATTTTAGTATTATTACAATTACTAATTTAAACAAACAAATGATATATATAAAAATATATTTAACTTACATAACTTAACTATATTAATATTTTTATATACAAAATGAATATATTTAATGAAATAATGAAAAATATATAAGTTAATAATATAAAAATTATATCACTAATAATAATAAATATATTTATTCGATTACAATTATGTGTGTTAATATATATATATATATATATATATATATATATATATATATATATATATATATATATATATATATATATATATATATATATATATATATATATATATATATATATATATACAAATGATATAGGTTCGTGAATCCGAGGCCAACCCTGCATTGTTCAATATCGTCGTATGAATATTTTTACTACAAAATATTATAGAGTGAGTTCATTTGATTCCCTTTGACTCTTTACATTTTTGAGACTGAGAATACATGTGCTGTTTTTATAACTGTTTTATTAAATGCTTTTGAAATATATTTTGAACTGAGAATACATGAAATGCTTTTATAAATGTTTGACGAGATAGACACAAGCAAAACATTCCTCGAATGAATTATTATGCAGACCGAAGTTCTGTGGATTATTATTGAATTTAGTTGGAAGTTATAATTACCACTAATTGTTATGAATATTTCCCCTGATTATTATTGCTTGGTAACCTAAGAATTATAAAACGGGTATGGCCCTAATTCACGCGAATCCTAAAGGTAGCTACCGGCTTTAACACCCCCTCCTAGAATGTTCACTAGACGGAAGAGCTAGTGGGCGTGGTGTTTAGTAATTCGAAGTTTATATATTATACAGACGAGAGGTTCTATTTTGGGGATATTATTTATGCGCATTATATGTTAAGGTCGGTTACCAAGCCAAGCTATGAAAGCAATGTGAATGTTATGTATCGAGAGAATGATTTTTATACACAGGTTATGTGTATTAGTTTTGTGCACGAGATATGTGTACGATTATTTAAAAATCGCGAGGCAACCTACGAGGGAGAAAAGGATCTGAACCTACTATGCTAAGCATTATTAAAAATGGTTTCGTACACGAGATAGGTGTACTGCATTTAAATCTTGTGATCTATCAAAATGACGAATTTTATTGCTTATGATAAACTAATGAACTCACCAACCTTTTGGTTGACACTTGAAATCATGTTTATTCTCAGGTATTAAGGAAATCTTCCGCTGTGCATTTGTTCATTTTAAAGATATTACTTGGAGTCATTCATGGCATATTTCAAAATACATTGCATTCGAGTCATTAAGTTCATCAAGATTGATAAGAAGTCGTTGATAGATTGATATATTAGGAATTGGTATGCATGCCTGTTTAACTTTCGATGAAATGAAAGTTTGTCTTTTAAAAACGAATGCAATGTTTGTAAAATGTATCATATAGAGGACAAATACCTCGTGATGTAATCAACTATTGTGAATCGTTTATAATGTATATGAACGGGTCCTTTCAGTTGGTATCAGAGATATGGTCTTAGCAAAACAGGTCTTGCATTAGTGTGTCTAACTGATAGTTGTTAGGATGCATTAGCAAGTCTGGACTCCGACCATGTCTGCATATCAAAAAGTTTTGCTTATCATTTCGTGCCGAAAATTATTTGCTTATCATCCTTAAAGTCTAGACACGTCTTACTGCCTCTATTGAATAGACAGTGTATAGATAAATTCATATCTTAGCGTATCTGTTATTGTTACCTTTGTCTGACAGCTTTCATAAATTCCTCCGTAACTTATGGGATTTTAGTATTATATATGCATATGTAAATTACGTATTGCAGGGTACTAATCTACATCCTATAATCTATTTCTTATCGAAAATCCTTCATCTGATTGTACGAGATGAATCCCGCAACCAGTTCGAGTCCCTCAGATTCCGATAGCTATTTCGACAGCTATTCCGACAGCTATTCTGTGATGACCCGGGAATTTCCGACCAAATTTAAACATAATCTTATATGATTCGACTCGATAAGCAAAGTCTATTAAACCGAGTCTCATTATGTTTGAACTATTTCATGATAACATTTGACCTTTAACTATTTCCGACGATTCACGAACCTTTAATTGTAACTAAGAATGTAAATATAAATAATTATATATAAAACTAATTATATTAGTATTAATGAACTATTAAGTAATTTTGTTATTATAAAAGATAACATTTAATAACTAAAGATTTTCATTTTGAATATATATAGTATATTGTATATAAATGATTCAAACATATTTTACCAACGTTATCAAAATATTAAATGTACAATGTTATACTTTGTAGTTAATTGTTTAATATACATAATTAATCATCTACTCAACATTTAAAACATGATTTTATATATATGGTAGTATACATATATACATAAATATAACTATATATATATGATTTTATACATAATTATTATATTATGTATATGTAGAAATTTATAATATATCTATGATGAAATAATGTACTATTTTAATAAATATATATAATACTTACATATATAAAACATTTATATTTTTCATAATTACATACATAAGTATAATATAATTAGTATGTAAATAAATATTATAATATATTTATATTAAAATGCATAAATATATAATATTCAGTATATGTTACAATACATATTACATAATTATTAAATATTACATAATAATAGATGATATTAATAAATTAAATTTAAATACAAATATAGTTGTTGTAGTAATGTTATTTGTATCGTCAAATATCAATATTTGTATTCATAATATCACTTTATATCATATAAAGATGAAATTGGATGTATAAATTAGATTATTATTACTAATATTATTATTATCGATAAAATATTAATATTATCATAATTAGTATGGTATTATTATTATTATTATTATTATTATTATTATTATTATTATTATTATTATTATTATTATTATTATTATTATCATTTTTACAATTATTATTATCATTAATATTATATTTATCATTATTATTAATTTTATTAATATTATTAGATATTAATAGTATTGTTATTATATATTATTATTATTAATTAAAAAAAAACAGTAGGGATCTATATTATACGCTTGACCTCTGTATCCTTTATCTCTATTATTATTATTTTTTTTGTTTCTTTCCTGCTCCAAACTCGTGAACCTGTGTTGACATTTTCTCCATTTTTTATCAACCGATCTCTATTATTACAAAATGATTATGTATAATTGCAAATCAAATAAAAAGGAAATCCAATGGGATTAAAGAGCACAGCGATATTTTTTTTTTCTTCTTCTCTGCACGCTCCAATTTTTTTTTCTTTTAATTCAATTTCGAATAAAGTTTCAAAATCTAAAAATGCAGAAAGGTTAGAAATCTTTCTTTGAATCTATCTGCAAAATCTCAACTCTCAAATCTTTATATCGATCTTGAATTTTGAAGTCAAAGTTTAGTTTAAAAAAAGTCAACAATTGTTCTTGAGACAAATTCGCGTTCGTGTATATGTTTCTGATCAAATTGACGATTCCAGTAGTTTTTATACATGTTTAGAAAACTATTTCGTGTTATAAACATTATCTATAATGTTATCTATTACGAAATCAAATTTTTTTGTTTTGTTCCAAGAACCGACGCTGCAGTAGGCCTTTAGTGTTTTTTTTTTTATTTTAGAACCCAAATTATTTTTTTTTCTGTAATGTTTTGAAGCTTTAAAAGGAACCCTGATTTTTTTTTTTTTTTGGTTATTGATGTTTTGTTGAATCCATGAGACTTGTGGAGAAGAAGAGGAATAGAAGAAAAACAGTTTATATATAAAATTTAAATTCGATATTAGTACAGAGAATCAGAATTGGTGGGATGGTCGAGAGTGTTTGCGTGTGAGCATGTGGTCACGAGATCGAGTCCAGAGGACGGTAGTTTCTTTTTTTTTTGAAACTCTTTTCATGTGAGGTAGTTTTCTTTTCTAATTTTATTATTGTTATTATATATTAATTATTATTAGTATTATTATTATTATTGTGATTGTTTTGATTGTTATTGTTATTGTTATTATTAGTATCATACTTGTTATCATATTTGAAAGTATTATAGACATTACTATTATTATTATGATAGGTATTAATAATATTATTATTAGTAATAAACTTATCATTTTAGTATTTTATCATCATTAGGATTATGATTATGATTATCATTATTATTATTATGAAGGAAATAAAAATATATTATTATCATCAATATTAGAATTTGTACCGGTTTATAAATAATAGTATCATCAGTACATTTACAATTAATAATATCATATTTATCAGTATCATCATTAATATTTACTAGTATTATTATGATTATCATTTATCATTTTATAAATATTAGAACCCTTATTATTAACATAAGTATGGTATTAGTATTAATATTATTTTAGAGTTATTATTATTAGTATCATTACCAGTTATCATTTTCATTTTTTTTGCTATTAGTATTATCATTATTAATAAAATTATTATTATTATTAGTAAATCATTATTATCTAAATTATTATTTTAACAAATAAATCTTTTGTACACTATATATATACTTATGGTATATACTAGGATTGTATTAATAATTCACATAACAAACTAATAAAATTTCATAAATACAATACTAACCACAAATATATGTATATAAATATATTAATGTCACTATTTATATAAACGTAAATCATTATAGATATATATACATAAAATCGATATATATATAAAATATAACTTAAAATATAATATAAGTATACGTTTTAAAATAAAGGTTAGAATAAATTCTACAAAACTACAATATATAAATAATACATATTAATAAATGAAATTTTGTAACTTACATTATACGTATTAATATATACACAATTGATATAGGTTCGTGAATCCGAGGCCAAACCT
Organism: Rutidosis leptorrhynchoides; assembly: GCF_046630445.1. NCBI lineage: Eukaryota > Viridiplantae > Streptophyta > Magnoliopsida > Asterales > Asteraceae > Rutidosis > Rutidosis leptorrhynchoides. The sequence goes on from NC_092336.1 coordinate 89,502,864, forward strand.
GCATTGTTCAATGACGTCATATGTATTTTTACTACAAAATACAGTATCGTGAGTTTCATTTACCTTTTTACCCTTTATATTTTTGGGCTGAGAATACATGCGCAACTTTTATAACTATTTTACGAAATAGACACAAGTAATCGAAATTACGTTCTATGGTTGAATGATCGAAACTGAATATGCCCCTTTTTATTAAGTCTGGTAATCTAAGAATTAGAGAACAGACACCCTAATTGACGCGAACTCTAAAGATAGATCTATCGGGCCCAACAAGCCCCATCCAAAGTACCGGATGTTTTAGTACTTCGAAATTTATATCATGTCCGAAGGAGGATCCCGGAATGATGGGGATATTCTTATATATGCATATTGTTAATGTCGGTTACCAGGTGTTCAATCCATATGAATGATATTTTTGTCTCTATGCATGGGACGTATGTTTATGAGAAATGGAAATCTGAAATCTTGTGGTCTATTAAAATGATGGAAACGATTGTTTAAGTTAAACTAATGAACTCACCAACCTTTTGGTTGACACTTTAAAGCATGTTTATTCTCAGGTACGAAAGAAATCTTCCGCTGTGTATTTGCTCATTTTATAGATATTACTTGGAGTCATTCATGGCATATTTCAAAAGACGTTGCATTCGAGTCGTCGAGTTCATCAAGATTATTATCAAGTCAATTATAGTTGGATATATTATGAAATGGTATGCATGCCTGTCAACTTTCGATGTAATGAAAGTTTGTCTTTTCAAAAATGAATGCAATGTTTGTAAAATGTATCATATAGAGGTCAAGTATCTCGCGATGTAATCAACTGTTGTGAATCGTTTATAATCTATATGGACTTCTTCCGGATGGATTAGGACGGGTCTTCACAGTTGGTATCAGAGCGGTGGTCTTAGCGAACCAGGTCTTGCATTAGTGAGTCTAACTGATAGTCGTTAGAATGCATTAATGAGTCTGAACTTCGACCGTGTTTGCATGTCAAAAGTTTTGCTTATCATTTAGTGTCGAAAAATTATTTGCTTATCATCCTTAAAGTCTAAGACACGTCTTACTGCCTTTATTGCATAGACAGTGTATAGTTAAATTCATATCTTAGCGTATCTGTTATTGTTACCTTTGCCTGACAGCTTCCGTAGATTCCTCCGTAGCTTATGGGATTTTAGTATTATATATGCATATGTAAATTATGTATTGCAGGGTACTAATCTACATCCTATAATCTATTTCTTATCGAAAATCCTTCATCTGATCGTACGAGATGAATCCCTCAACCAGTTCGAGTCCATCTGATTTCGATAGCTATTTCGATAGTTATTCCGACAGCTATTTCGATATGGATTTCCACTCGAGCTCCGAAAGCAGAGTAACCGGAATGAATCGATCAATTAGCCATCATCTATTCTGAATGAATTGGAGATGGGTTCGTAGTCGACTTAATCAATGGAAACGCGAAGAAGGCGATCATTTCCACTAACCAAATTCACCTCTTGACAATGAACCTAAAACGTTTACCGACGAACCTGTTCGAGACACCATTTTCTCTCTCATTTCCAAAGTATCTCATCACGATCATATACTATCTCAGATTCTAAACCTCATTCATCCGCTCGTCCGAACCGACAATCATCCCGGTGTAATAGAAGAAGTTAACGAACTTCGCGCATAAGTTGTAGTCTTGGAAAATATGGTGCAAAACGTACCAGCTTCATCCAAATCACCGGCACCAACGGTACCACCAACAACCCAAATTTCAATATCACATGCCTCAACATCTCAATCTATACCTCGAGTATAATCATCATTCTACATGACATTCTACATCAGTTATCTTCGTTCGACATGGTGATTATGTAATCTCTAATGTTTTAGAGATTATTTATTCTAGTTCCTACTGAAAACTAAATGAGTTTAATATCATGTTAACTCATTAAATTCATGATTACATCTGAAGAAAATATATATGTATATATGTTTTCATAAAGATTGTAATTAAAAATTCTTTTGTACAAACTGTTAATAATAAAAATATTTTAACGGGTAGGTAATACCCGAGGAATATTTAAATTTCACATTAATAAGTTACACTGTATATTCTTCGAATCTGATTCAACAGTTATTCACTATCCTATTTACAACCACCGGGATACTTATCCGTTCACCAAAGAATAACTATTTTCATTCAAATTCAATTTCATATTTGAATTTTGACCTATCAGAATCCAACAAGTGGCATAATGAAGAAATAATGGACACAATAAAAATTGATTAGAAATAGACTAATTAACAATATTAAATTTTATTAAGAAACCACGCTAACTGAATCCTAGCTAACTGTTCCTAGCTAACTGTTAATTCCGTATTACATTTTATTTATCGCAATTTATTTTATCGCAATTTATATTCTCGCAATTTTATTTATTGTCATTTAATTTCTGTTATTTACTTTACGCACTTTATTTATCGTCATTTAATTTCTGTTATTTATTTTACGCACTTTAAATATCGGGACACGTATACAAGGTTTTGACATATCATATCGACACATCTATATATATTATTTGGAATCACCATAGACACTCTATATGCAGTAATGATCGAGTTCTCTATACAGGGTTGAGGTTGATTCTATAATAATATATATACTTTGAGTTGTGATCGAGTCTGAGACATGTACACGGGTCACGATACGTATTAATTAATTCAAATATTATATATTAAACTATATATGAATGATTGCACTGTCAACTGTGGACTATCGACTGTGGACTAATAACATTGGACAATTAAAATGAATTAAAATATTGAATATAACATATGAAACTAAACAATTCTTCAAGTTTGCCACTTGATTTCATCTTAAACCTCATTTGTATCTTCACGATTACATTCTGCGTTCAAACCTTTCATGATTCTTGAAAACACCTCAATCGATAGGATGAATCAACCGCACTTCATCTACGGAAGGAAAGATTTATGCATATAGTTATGCACCTGAGAAACTCTCGGCAATTGAGTAAAAGTTCAACACGTAGCCGCGTCAGATCCTTTGGCATTTATTAACAAAAACAACTTTGCGATCCCTTTTCAAAATTAGCCAATTTTGTCACAACTCCAACAAGTCAATTTCAACTTTTCGTACGAAACAACCTTATTATAACGTTTATATATACGCGTGCTCTTTTATTGTTACCAGGTAACCTTTCATATTCCATCATATTACCATCAGCGTTTAATCATCTAAAAACACAATTCTCCTGAAACCACCTCGGATTAATAACCGATGATTCAGATATCATAGCATTAAATGCAGAGGAAACAGAAAAATGGTAGATGGTCTAAACGGACAAAAGTTTGATGATAAAGAAAGGAGTGTTAGGAACGCTCGATAGAAATTTGGGTATTGAAAAACAGATTGAGTTACCCATGAAGGAGACCAAGGACAAATACAAGGACCAAATCCTATATTCAAAGGATTCAGGTAATTCTGGATCCGTTGAAATCTTTAGAGAATATCTTGCTCCGAAGTCATGTTAAAATCTTGCGGAAAATCTTTCTCCATCAACCGTCGAACTTAGAAATTCCAAAATATCATCATCAATATCTTTGATATTTCTGAGGATATTTTCATAAATATTCTCGTCCGAAATTATATACCTCTTCATGCTTCTTGTGTATCAATATATTGGAAACATTCAATAGAAAATATAGTACCGAAAAGCAGATTATGCGAAACTATGAAGAAAGCCGTGGATAAATCACAAAGAATAAGTTTGACTTCAAAGAATCCAAATAATTCAATGTCTGCTAAAGTCTATAGTGAATAACTTGCTCCTTACTCTAAACCCTTGCAGACAATAGTTTCTATCATCCTCTGATCTTAGATATTCTGAGATATTATCGTACCTTTCATTATAAATATCCTCCATATTTCTGGAGATATTTTTATAACTATTCTTATCTGAAATTATTAATCTTTTCGTGCTATCAGTATTACATCATATAGAAACTGTTAGTTTCTATATTCTGTAAATTTTCAAGCTTAAAATATGAATGTTATTGTAGTAATGATGGGAACTAATGCATGAGTTAGTATAATATAATGACACTTGATCAACGTGATTATATTACAGTAAGTCATGCTGAGTTTCTAAATGAAACGTGATGATTCACATATCATAACGTCATCATGTGCCATGTTACATAACTCTTTCATCCTACTTAACTCCGTAACAAATCAAGAAAATGTATTCTTGATGGTTCTATCTTCCGTGATGTTGATAAATTTGAAAATCAAATCGTGCTATCACGTTCCTTCATGCTTAGAACATTATAATCATTCGAAACTCTATATCTATAAATTCTGGACCATTATTCGCTTGACTTGAAGTCGGGAAGAGAAAACAAAAGCATAGAGCTTTGAAATATAAGGGAGAATATAAAGTCCGATAACAACACATAAATTACAAACCGTGTATATCAATGTTTATCGCAACATAAAGACACGGGAGAATTAAAAACATTATAATCCCGAGGGCGAAGTAGAAGAAAGCAGATTCCTCTGGTGGAAGTTGGAAAAGGAGCATGATTGTTGCGATAGTAAGGATGAGGACAAGGATCAGAACTGGATTAATCATTTTCAGAATCTTTTGGATGTATGAACTAAGAAAGAAAGTATAAGAATGGTGAGAATAATGGAAAGGAAGAGCTTAATTTATACTGGAAATATCAGACGTAGTAATCGGGGCAGATCACCGTATATAATTAAAGAGATCTTAATTTCCATAAATCCCGAAGAATCAGATTTTATAGATCTTCAAGATTTTCTTTAAATCCCTTAAATTCCGGAATTCAACCAAGGCAATGTCAAAAGTTAAGACGCGCCTTATTTTCTAAATTCAAACCTGACTACGTCAAAAGTTAAAAACAAATCTTTGTTTCTCATTTCATCCTTTTGTGAATAGCTTCATTCGCACTCTTCGAATAATCGAATTATTTTTATCCATATTACTCAATGATGATAAAACTCAAGTTATCAACTCATATTCGTCAGGAAAACATATTTATTGTTAGCTATGACGACCTCACTCAAATTTCGGGACGAAATTTCTTTAACGGGTAGGTACTGTGATGACCCGGGAATTTCCGACCAAATTTAAACATAATCTTATATGATTCGACTCGATAAGCAAAGTCTATTAAACCAAGTCTCATTATGTTTGAACTATTTCATGATAACATTTGACCTTTAACTATTTCCGACGATTCACGAACCTTTAATTGTAACTAAGAATGTAAATATAAATAATTATATATAAAACTAATTATATTAGTATTAATGAACTATTAAGTAATTTTGTTATTATAAAAGATAACATTTAATAACTAAAGATTTTCATTTTGAATATATATAGTATATTGTATATAAATGATTCAAACATATTTTACCAACGTTATCAAAATATTAAATGTACAATGTTATACTTTGTAGTTAATTGTTTAATATACATAATTAATCATCTACTCAACATTTAAAACATGATTTTATATATATGGTAGTATACATATATACATAAATATAACTATATATATATGATTTTATACATAATTATTATATTATGTATATGTAGAAATTTATAATATATCTATGATGAAATAATGTACTATTTTAATAAATATATATAATACTTACATATATAAAACATTTATATTTTTCATAATTACATACATAAGTATAATATAATTAGTATGTAAATAAATATTATAATATATTTATATTAAAATGCATAAATATATAATATTCAATATATGTTACAATACATATTACATAATTATTAAATATTACATAATAATAGATGATATTAATAAATTAAATTTAAATACAAATATAGTTGTTGTAGTAATGTTATTTGTATCGTCAAATATCAATATTTGTATTCATAATATCACTTTATATCATATAAAGATGAAATTGGATGTATAAATTAGATTATTATTACTAATATTATTATTATCGATAAAATATTAATATTATCATAATTAGTATGGTATTATTATTATTATTATTATTATTATTATTATTATTATTATTATTATTATTATTATTATTATTATTATCATTTTTACAATTATTATTATCATTAATATTATATTTATCATTATTATTAATTTTATAAATATTATTAGATATTAATAGTATTGTTATTATATATTATTATTATTAATTAAAAAAAAACAGTAGGGATCTATATTATACGCTTGACCTCTGTATCCTTTATCTCTATTATTATTATTTTTTTTGTTTCTTTCCTGCTCCAAACTCGTGAACCTGTGTTGACATTTTCTCCATTTTTTATCAACCGATCTCTATTATTACAAAATGATTATGTATAATTGCAAATCAAATAAAAAGGAAATCCAATGGGATTAAAGAGCACAGCGATATTTTTTTTTTCTTCTTCTCTGCACGCTCCAATTTTTTTTTCTCTTAATTCAATTTCGAATAAAGTTTCAAAATCTAAAAATGCAGAAAGGTTAGAAATCTTTCTTTGAATCTATCTGCAAAATCTCAACTCTCAAATCTTTATATCGATCTTGAATTTTGAAGTCAAAGTTTAGTTTAAAAAAAGTCAACAATTGTTCTTGAGACAAATTCGCGTTCGTGTATATGTTTCTGATCAAATTGATGATTCCAGTAGTTTTTATACATGTTTAGAAAACTATTTCGTGTTATAAACATTATCTATAATGTTATCTATTACGAAATCAATTTTTTTTGTTTTGTTCCAAGAACCGACGCTGCAGTAGGCCTTTAGTGTTTTTTTTTTTTATTTTAGAACCCAAATTATTTTTTTTTCTGTAATGTTTTGAAGCTTTAAAAGGAACCCTGATTTTTTTTTTTGGTTATTGATGTTTTGTTGAATCCATGAGACTTGTGGAGAAGAAGAGGAATAGAAGAAAAACAGTTTATATATAAAATTTAAATTCGATATTAGTACAGAGAATCAGAATTGGTGGGATGGTCGAGAGTGTTTGCGTGTGAGCATGTGGTCACGAGATCGAGTCCAGAGGATGGTAGTTTCTTTTTTTTTTGAAACTCTTTTCATGTGAGGTAGTTTTCTTTTCTAATTTTATTATTGTTATTATATATTAATTATTATTAGTATTATTATTATTATTGTGATTGTTTTGATTGTTATTGTTATTGTTATTATTAGTATCATACTTGTTATCATATTTGAAAGTATTATAGACATTACTATTATTATTATGATAGGTATTAATAATATTATTATTAGTAATAAACTTATCATTTTAGTATTTTATCATCATTAGGATTATGATTATGATTATCATTATTATTATTATGAAGGAAATAAAAATATATTATTATCATCAATATTAGAATTTGTACCGGTTTATAAATAATAGTATCATCAGTACATTTACAATTAATAATATCATATTTATCAGTATCATCATTAATATTTACTAGTATTATTATGATTATCATTTATCATTTTATAAATATTAGAACCCTTATTATTAACATAAGTATGGTATTAGTATTAATATTATTTTAGAGTTATTATTATTAGTATCATTACCAGTTATCATTTTCATTTTTTTTGCTATTAGTATTATCATTATTAATAAAATTATTATTATTATTAGTAAATCATTATTATCTAAATTATTATTTTAACAAATAAATCTTTTGTACACTATATATATACTTATGGTATATACTAGGATTGTATTAATAATTCACATAACAAACTAATAAAATTTCATAAATACAATACTAACCACAAATATATGTATATAAATATATTAATGTCACTATTTATATAAACGTAAATCATTATAGATATATATATACATAAAATTGATATATATATAAAATATAACTTAAAATATAATATAAGTATACGTTTTAAAATAAAGGTTAGAATAAATTCTACAAAACTATAATATATAAATAATACATATTAATAAATGAAATTTTGTAACTTACATTATACGTATTAATATATACACAATTGATATAGGTTCGTGAATCCGAGGCCAACCCTGCATTGTTCAATGACGTCATATGTATTTTTACTACAAAATACAGTATCGTGAGTTTCATTTACCTTTTTACCCTTTATATTTTTGGGCTGAGAATACATGCGCAACTTTTATAACTGTTTTACGAAATAGACACAAGTAATCGAAATTACGTTCTATGGTTGAATGATCGAAACTGAATATGCCCCTTTTTATTAAGTCTGGTAATCTAAGAATTAGGGAACAGACACCCTAATTGACGCGAACTCTAAAGATAGATCTATCGGGCCCAACAAGCCCCATCCAAAGTACCGGATGTTTTAGTACTTCGAAATTTATATCATGTCCGAAGGAGGATCCCGGAATGATGGGGATATTCTTATATATGCATATTGTTAATGTCGGTTACCAAGTGTTCAATCCATATGAATGATATTTTTGTCTCTATGCATGGGACGTATGTTTATGAGAAATGGAAATCTGAAATCTTGTGGTCTATTAAAATGATGGAAACGATTGTTTAAGTTAAACTAATGAACTCACCAACCTTTTGGTTGACACTTTAAAGCATGTTTATTCTCAGGTACGAAAGAAATCTTCCGCTGTGTATTTGCTCATTTTATAGATATTACTTGGAGTCATTCATGGCATATTTCAAAAGACGTTGCATTCGAGTCGTCGAGTTCATCAAGATTATTATCAAGTCAATTATAGTTGGATATATTATGAAATGGTATGCATGCCTGTCAACTTTCGATGTAATGAAAGTTTGTCTTTTCAAAAACGAATGCAATGTTTGTAAAATGTATCATATAGAGGTCAAGTATCTGGCGATGTAATCAACTGTTGTGAATCGTTTATAATCGATATGGACTTCGTCCAGATGGATTAGGACGGGTCTTCACATATTCCGACATGGATATTCACCTAAGCTTCGAAAGCAGTGTAAATGAAATGGATCAACCAACTAGTCATCTTCAATTCATCTGATGGGTTCGTAGTCTATTAAATCATTGGAGACAAGAAGAAGGTGATCTCTTCCATCCATCACATTCTCCTTTTGGAAAAGAACCTGAAGCGCTTACCGGCGAACCTGTTCGTAATACCATTTTCTCTCTCATTTCCAGAGTATCTCGTCACGAATATATACTATCTCAAATTCTAGACCTTTTTCATCCACTCGTCCGAACCGACAATCATCCCGGTGTAATAGAAGAAGTCAACGAGCTTCGCGCTCGAGTAGTGGCTTTGGAAAATATGGTGCAAAGGTTACCAACACCAGCAACATCATTGGCACCAACAGTACCACCAACATAAGTACCGATAGCACCAGTACTACCAACAACAACATCTGCATCACACGCCTCAACCTCGCAATTTATACCTCAAGCATAATCATCGTTCTACATCTTGTTCTACATTGATTATTTTTTACATATCGTTCTACATCATTTATCTTCGTTCTAACATGGCGATTATGTAATCTCTAATGTTTTAGAGATTATGTATTCTAGTTCTAACCGTAAATCAAATGAGTTTAATATTATATTGACTCATTAAATCCATGATTACATCTGAAGAAAATATATATGTATACATATTTTCATAAAGATTGTAATTAAAAATTCTTTTGTACAAACGGTTAATGGTGAAAATATTTTAACGGGTAGGTAATACCCGAGGAATATTTAGATTTCACTTTAATAAGTTACATTGTACATCCTTCGAATCTGATTCAACGGTCATTTACTATCCTACTTACATCCACAGATATACGAATCCGTTCACCACAGAAAAACCATTTTTATTCAATTTCATATTTGTATTTTGACTTATCAGAATCTAACAAGTGGCATAATGAAGAAAATATTGGACAAAAATAAAATTTATTAGAAACAAACAAATTAACTATGAGAAATTCTGTTAAGAATCCACGCTAACAAAATCCTAGCTAACTGTTAATTCCTTATTACAATTTATTTATCGCAATTTATTTATCACAATTTATTTATCGTAATTTATTTATCGCAATTTTAATTCTCGCAATTTTATTTATCGTCATTTAATTTCTGTTATTTATTTTACACACTTTAAATAAATCGGGACACATATGCAATGTTTTGACATATCATATCGACGCATCTATATATATTATTTGGAATAACCATAGACACTCTATATGCGGTAATGATTGAGTTAGCTATACAGGGTTGTGGTTGATTCTACAATAATATATATACTTTGAGTTGTGATCGAGCCAGAGACATGTATATAATGGGTCACGACATGTATTAATTTAATTCGAATATTATATATTAAACTATATATGAATTATTGAATTACTAATTGTGGACTGCTAACTGTGGACTGCCTACATTGGACAATTAAAATGAATTAAAATATTGATTATAACATATGAAACTAAACAATTCTTCAAGTTTGCCACTTGATTTCATCTTAAACCTCATTTGTATCTTGACGATTACAATCTGCGTTCAAACCTTTCATGATTCTTGAAAACACCTCAATCGATAGGATGAATCAATTGCACTTCATCTACGGAAGGAAAGATTTATGCATATAGTTATGCACCTGAGAAACTCTCGGCAACTCAGTAAACGTTTAACACGTAGCTGTGCTAATTCCTTAGTGTTCTTATTACCCAAAATTACTTGGTAATCCCTTTTCAAAGTAGCAAATTTTGTCACAGCTCCAGCAAGTCAACTTCGACTTTTCGTTTGAAACAACCTTATTATAACCTTGATATATATGTGTGCTCTTTTATTGTTACCGGGGAACCTTTTATATTCCACCATATTACCAGCAGACGTACCAGCAACCTCATTGCTTCTTAGCTTAAATCTCTCTGATAAATCATTATATTTATTCATTGAAACCCTATCATATACTCATCCGCATCTTGTAACGAGAACTGCCATACCAATTACCGGAAATCAGCAATCAGTACTTTGAAAACTCACAGCATATCTACATCAACAGTTATATGTATAATATTTATCTCTTAGAATTATGATCTTTCATTCTGAAATTCTGAAAAGTACTCAGTCTACAAATCAATACTCTGAATGTTGAAAAAGCTGAATGAAGCTGCAGAAACCATAGACAACCGTAAATGACCTTAATCATCAGAAGTTTGATGATAAGGAATAGTATGTTGGAAAAGTTCAGAAAAGTTGGAACTGGAAAACAGATTGAGCTAACCACGAAGAAGGCCAAGGACAAATACAAGGACCATACCCTATATTCAAAGAATTCGGGTAATTCTGGATCCGTTGAAATCTTTAGAGAATATCTTGCTCTGAAGTTATGTTAAAATCTTGCGGAAAATTTTTCTTCATCAACCTTCGAACTTGGAAATTCCAAAATATCATCATAAATATCTTCGATATTTCTGAGGATATTTTCATAAATATTCTCGTCCGAAATTATATACCTCTTCGTGCTTCCTGTGTTTCATTATATTGGAAACTTCTGTAAAATCTAAGTTTAATTTATGAATGAATTCTGAAGAAATGTAAAGAAATTGATGCATGAATTAGTATAATATAATGACACTTGATCAACGTGATTATATTACAGTAAGTCATGCTGAGTTTCTAATGGAACATGATGATTCACAGATCATAACGTCATCATGTGCCATGTTACATAACTCTTTCATTCTGCTTAACTTCTGAACATATCAAGAAAGTATATTCTTGATAGTTCTATTCTCAGTGATTCTGGTAATTTGACAAATCAAATCGTGCTATTACGTTCTTTCTTGTTTAGAACATTAAGTTCATTCGAAACTCCATACTTACGAATTCTAGACCATTACTCGCTTTACTAGAGGTCGAGTAGAGAATAAAAAGGCAAAGAGCTCCAAAATATAAGAGAAAATATAAATCCCAATAACAACACGGAGGTTACAAACCGTGGATATTAGTACGAATAGCAATATAAAGACACGGTAGAATTAAGAATAGTATCACCCCAAGGTAATAGTAGAAGTAAACAGATTTTTCTGATGGAAGATTGAAAAGAAGGATGACAGAAATGATAATTAAGAAAATATCAAGGATTTGAATGGGATTAAGTATTACAATCTTCTGAATGTATGAACTAAAAAAAAAGTATAGGAATGGTGAGAATAATGGAACGGAAGAGTTTAATTTATAATGGAAAAATCAGACAGAGTAATTGACGCAGATCACGTTATTTAATTATAGAGATCTTAATTTTCCTACTCGCCGAAGAATCAAATCTTTTAGATTTCGAAGATTTTCTTTAAATCCCTTGAATTCCGAAATTTAACAGTGACTACGTCAATAGTTAAGACCAAACTTTATTTATTCATTTCACTCTTTTGTGATAGCTTCATTCGTGCTCTTCGAGTAATCGAAATGTCTTATTCATATTACTCAATGGTGATAAAACCCTAATTTCTAACTCATATTTGTCATAAAAATATTTTTTATTATTAGCCATGACAACCTCGATCAAATTTCAGGACGAAATTTCTTTAACGGGTAGGTACTGTGATGACCCGGAAATTTCCGATTAAATTTAAACTTAATCTTAATATGATTTCGACACGATAAGCAAAGTTTGTTAAACTGAATCTCAAAAACTTTGAACTGTGTTCATGTATACATTTGACCTTGTGACTATTCCCGACGATTCACGAACAATCGTGTGTAAATAAATATGTAATATATATATATATATATATATATATATATATATATATATATATATAAGTGTATATATAATTGGGAAATTAATAAAGTATAATAAATAAGTTACTGTTAAAATAAATATAGATATAGATAAATATATATATGTTATTAAGAATCTATATATGATTCCTATTAAATATATAAAATATATAAACTATTCCGTAAAGGTCATCATATAATATAATATTACATCAATAATAAATGGTATTATATCAAATTACAAATTCGAATATAATTGATATATTAATAGTATCATTTCTTTCATTATTATTATTATTATTATTATTATTATTATTATTAACATCAATATTAATATTTGTATTAATAATATTATTACTTCTAATATAGAATATATATAAAATTTGATATGATTAAGTTGTATTAACATTAATGTTATTTTTATCATTAATAATATTAATTTTATTATAACTAGTATTATTATTAGTATCATGAAAAAGATTATTATTATCATTTTATTATCATTATTATTAATTAAATTTATTAAAATTATCATCATCATATTATTATTATCATTTTTTTATCATTACTAATTATTATTAAACTTATTAAAGTTTTTATTTTTGTTATTGTTAATATTATTACATGTAAATATTATTACATTTACTATTAAGAGTCATAATTTTTATCATTAATAACATTATTACTATCATATTTATTGTTATAATTATCATATTTATTTTTATTAATATTAGTATAATTATTATTAATGCCATTCTTAGTATTATCATGGCATTATTATTATTTATATTATTATTTTCATTAACAACAATTAATTATTAATTATATATTTATATTATTATTAATATTTATTATTATTAATATAATTAGAATTATTATTGATATTTATTTATAATCTAACGCGACTTGAGTTTGTTACAGATCTTTTTCAACTATAATTGATTTGTACCTGATTATTTAAACTAATCCACAATTGGTACAATCTGTTAGATATCTTAATCAGATTTTATTTTTTTATTTTTTTCCTTCGTCCTTCCTGTCTGCAAGAATCAAACGTCGACCCCAATCATAGCTATAATACAAATCGATCAATTCTCATTACTATATCATTCATACACCTGCATTATATAATCCTTGCTTCTGCAATCCATTAAATAAAAAAATAAAAATAAAAGAAACAGACTAAACCTCTGTATGTGTCGTTTTTTTTAAAAGCTTGAAATCAAATAAAATTGCAAAATCTATAAATGTAGTTTTATTAGGAATATTCAAAACAATCTTTCTGCAAAATTTCGTATTCCAATTCCTTAAATTGATTACGAATTTTAAGGTCAAAGTTTTATTTGAAAAAGTCAATCGTTATGTTCTTGGTGAAGTTCGATCTTGTTTTGATGTTTTGAGTTCAATTATTGATTTCAATAGTTTCTATAAGTGATTTACTACCTAATTCATGTTGAAGTCGTGGCTTAAAAATGTCTCCAACTCAAAATCAAGTTTTATGTTCTTCGTTTTCTTGAAAAGCTACTGCTACTTAATTTTTTTTGTTTTAATTCTTTTCTGTTAATTCAATTCATCACAAAAATCGTTTCTGTCTTTATTAACAAATCCTAAATTTATTGTTTAAAACGATGTAAGAATGGGTATTGATCTCTAGTCGACTTAGTTGAGGAAGAAGAAGATAGGACACGAAATTTGGGTTAAAGAAAATAAATATGGAATATAAAATAGAAAAACAACAGATGGAGGAGTGGTTTTGTGTTATGAAAGGTGAGTGAGAGGTCTCGGGTTCGATCCCTGCTTGGTGCAATTCTTTTTAGAAAGGGCTCTAAGGTAGTTACATATTTTAAAAATTATTATTATTATTATTATTATTATTATTATTATTATTATTATTATTATTATTATTATTATTATTATTATTATTATTATTATTATTATTATTATTGTTATTATTGTTGTTGTTGTTATTATTATGAGTATTATTATTAGTATTGTTAATATTATGATTGATATTATTAAGTAGTATAGTTATAATTATTAATATTATCATAGGTATAAGTATTAAATTTATTATTATTATTATTATAAGTATTATTAATTACTAATGTTATTATTATTATTTTTATAATCTTAGTATTAATATCATTAATAAGATTACGATTGATATCAGGAACATAATAAAATTTATTATTATTTTCATTAATATCAATACTAGTATCATTTATGAATATTAGAATTATTATTATAAACATAAGTATTATTATTAATATTATTATTAGTAACATACTGGTTAAAATTATTATTATTAAGTATTAGGTATTATTATCAAAGTGATTATTACCATCATTACTAAATTTTTCATTTTATTAAAAGCTACTATAATTATCATTATTATAAGATTTATGATTAAAACTATCATTAACAGTAAAGATTAATATTCTATAGTTATTATTATACCATTATCACTAAGATTATTAACAATATTATTTTTATTAGTAATATTAAGTATTATCAATATTATCATTTTTACCATTACAAATATTATTTTAGTATTATTATAATTACTAATTTAAACAAACAAATGATATATATAAAAATATATTTAACTTACATAACTTAACTATATTAATATTTTTATATACAAAATGAATATATTTAATGAAATAATGAAAAATATATAAGTTAATAATATAAAAATTATATCACTAATAATAATATATATATATATTTATTCGATTACGATTATGTGTGTTAATATATATATACAAATGATATAGGTTCGTGAATCCGAGGCCAACCCTGCATTGTTCAGTATCGTCGTATGAATATTTTTACTACAAAATATTATAGAGTGAGTTCATTTGATTCCCTTTTACTCTTTACATTTTTGCGACTGAGAATACATGCGCTGTTTTTATAACAGTTTTATTAAATGCTTTTGAAATATATTTTGAACTGAGAATACATGAAATGCTTTTATAAATGTTTGACGAGATAGACACAAGCAAAACATTCCTCGAATGAATTATTATGCAGACAGAAGTTCTGTGGATTATTATTGAATTTAGTTGGACGTTATAATTGCCACTAATTGTTGTGAATATTTCCCCTGATTATTATTGCTTGGTAACCTAAGAATTAGAAAACGGTTATGGCCCTAATTCACGTGAATCCTAAAGGTAGCTACCGGGTTTAACACCCCCACCCAGAATGTTCACTAGACGGAAGTGCCAGTGGGCGTGGTGTTTAGTACTTCGAAGTTTATATATTATACAGATGAGAGGTTCTGTTTTAGGGATATTATTTATGCCCATTATATGTTAAGGTCGGTTACTAAGTCAAGCTATGAAAGCATTGTGAATGTTATGTATCGAGAGAATGATTTTTATACACAGGTTATGTGTATTAGTTTTGTGCACGAGATATGTGTACGATTATTTAAAAATCGCGAGGTAACCTACGGGGGAGAAAAGGATACGAACCTACTCTGCTAAGCATTATGAAAAATGGTTTCGTGCACGAGATAGGTGTACTGCATTTAAATCTTGTGGTCTATCAAAATGACAAATTTTATTGTTTATGAAAAACTAATGAACTCACCAACCTTTTGGTTGACACTTGAAAGCATGTTTATTCTCAGGTATTAAGGAAATCTTCCATTGTGCATTTGTTCATTTTAAAGATATTACTTGGAGTCATTCAAGGCATATTTCAAAATAAGTTGCATTCGAGTCATTAAGTTTATCAAGATTGATAAGAAGTCGTTGATAGATTGATATATTAGGAAATGGTATGCATGTCTGTTTAACTTTCGATGAAATGAAAGTTTGTCTTTTAAAAACGAATGCAATGTTTGTAAAATGTATCTGATAATGCTAAAAACGAACATATATTTCATAGCATTATCCCTCAAGAAAGACAAGCTTTTAGTTGCAACTTTTCTATTTACAAGTGATATTCGTTTAAATAATAAAAGGTGAATACAAAAGGCAGATTCGACGAATTGAAGACGCAAATGACCAAAAAGCTTAAAAGTACAAAAGACAATCAAAGAGGTTCCAATTATTGATAAGAAACGTCTCAAAATTACAAGAGTACAAGATTCAAAATGCAAAGTACAAGATATTAAATTGTACGCAAGGACGTTCGAAAATCCGGAACCAGGACCAGAGTCAACTCTCAACGCTTGACGCAACGGACTAAAAATTACAAGTCAACTATGCACATAAATATAATATAATATTTAAATAATTCTTATAATTATTTATATATTATATATTATATTATTAAAAACCGTCGGCAGAAAAAACAAAGACTTTTGAGTCTCCCCAGCTGGCCATGCGATCGCATGGCCTGGAGGAAGAAACTCCATGCGATCGCATGGTGCACAGTTCCAGCCCACATGCCTATAAAAATCGAGCTTTGGTGTAACACAAAACACATCTTTTTCTTCTCCTCATTCATACGTAGTATATATTTATATTTATATTTTAATTTTAATTTTAATTTTAATTTTAATTTATAATAATAAGGGTGTGTTAGCGAATGTTGTAAGGGTGTAAGTCGAAATTCTGTCCGTGTAACGCTACGCTATTTTTAATCATTGTAAGTTATGTTCAACCTTTTTACATTAATGTCTCGTAGCTAAGTTATTATTATGCTTATTTAATCCGAAGTAATCATGATGTTGGGCTAAAAATATTAAAATTGGGTAATTGGGCTTTGTACCATAATTGGGGTTTGAACAAAAGAACGACACTTGTGGAAATTAGACTATGGGCTATTAATGGGCTTTATATTTGTTTAACTAAATGATAGTTTGTTAATTTTAATATAAAGATTTACAATTGAACGTCCCTATAAATAACCATATACACTCGATCGGATACGATGGGCAGGGTATTTATATGTACGAATAATCGTTCATTTAACCGGACACGGGAATGGATTAATAGTCACTAGAATTATTAAAACAGGGGTGAAATTATGTACAAGGACACTTGGCATAATTGATAACAAAGTATTAAAACCTTGGGTTACACTCAGTCGACATCCTGGTGTAATTATTAAACAAAGTATTAAAATCTTGTTACAGTTTAAGTCCCCAATTAGTTGGAATATTTAACTTCGGGTATAAGAATAATTTGACGAGGACACTCGCACTTTATATTTATGACTGATGGACTGTTATGGACAAAAACCAGAAGGACATATTAAATAATCCAGGACAAAGAACAATTAACCCATGGGCATAAAACTAAAATCAACACGTCAAACATCATGATTACGAAAGTTTAAATAAGCATAATTCTTTTATTTCATATTTAATTTCCTTTATTTTATATTTAATTGCACTTCTAATTATCGCATTTTTATTTATTGTTATTGTATTTAATTGCACTTTTAATTATCGTACTTTTTAATTATCGCAAGTTTATTTTATCGCACTTTTATTATTCGCAATTTCATTATCGTTATTTAATTTACGCTTTAAATTAAGTCTTT
This sequence comes from Rutidosis leptorrhynchoides, assembly GCF_046630445.1. Taxonomy (NCBI): domain Eukaryota; kingdom Viridiplantae; phylum Streptophyta; class Magnoliopsida; order Asterales; family Asteraceae; genus Rutidosis; species Rutidosis leptorrhynchoides. The sequence continues at coordinate 89,521,151 of NC_092336.1, forward strand.
TATTTATTTAATATTTTACATTTGGTTTTAACTGCGACTAAAGTTTTAAAATCGACAAACCGGTCATTAAACGGTAAAAACCCCCCTTTATAATAATAATATTACTTATATATATATATTTGTATTTTTATAAATTAAACTAATATAGCGTTAAGCTTTGATTAAAAGATTTTCCCTGTGGAACGAACTGGACTTACTAAAAACTACACTACTGTACGATTATGTACACTGCCTATAAGTGTTGTAGCAAGGTTTAAGTATATCCATTCTCTAAATAAATAAATATCTTGTGTAAAATTGTATCGTATTTAATAGTATTTCCTTGTAAAATTTAATAGTATTCTATACCCCTTAGCTTTAACTATCAAGTATTTTTGGCACCGCTGCCGGGGAACTTTCTTGCTTAAAAGCCGGAAGCGCAACGCTAAAAAGAAAAAAAAATTATTTTTAGTTTACTTTTATTAAAATACGCTTTTGTAAAAATACGTTTTAAATATTCGAAAATATAAAAAGAAAACAAAAATATAAATATTTTTAAGAGTTTGTTAAATATTTAAGTTCTATAAAAGTTTCTTTATCTTTATTTTATAAAAATATAAGTTTTATTTAATTTATATAAATATATTACATAAATATATAAAATAGAAAATTCAAAACAGCAAAATAAAAAAAAAATAAAAAAAAAACACTCGGGCCTGCTACTGTAGCAGCCCGTAACCTGGCCCAAAACCTCAGCTCATGCGATCGCATGAGCCCGAAGGCATAAACTCATGCGATAACATGAGAGTGTCTGACACGCCAACTGCAACCCTAAAACTGCATTAATTACGGGTATTATTATTATTATTTAATAAACCCTAATTAGGTTTTATTATTTAATTAGTTATTAGTTTTTAGATTTAATTTATAAATTTAGTTTAATTAAATTTTAAAATTAATAGTTTTATAAAATAAATAATATAAAAATAATATTTTTATAAAAATTGTACTTTTTACAACTTTTAGTATATTTTTATATTTTATTTTTTAATTGTTTTTAGCGTAATATTTGTATTTTTCGCTCGTATTTAGTTTTAATTCATAGTTTTTGCCAAAGTTATTTTTATTTCTAGAATTTTAGGCTTTGCCGTAAAATCCCTTAAGTGTTTTTTCTTTAGACTAAGATATAGGTGCTTTAGAATTTTGTGACGCCTTTTTAAGTTTTTGTTCCTTTTTAAGATATTGCCATTTGGAATACAGTTTTACTTGTAAGCTTTAATATTTTTAGACGCCTTTTACATATGTATCAATTATCATTCCAATTAGTAATCTCAATTTGCGATTATAATTTTAAGTTAGTGATAGTAATAAGGTTGGGTTAGTCAAGTATTTTTAAGTTTTATAAGTCACTCTTTTTCTTTCTTATTTTTTCGATCTTTTCTTTTTCGACCTTTTTCGACGCGCTCTTTTTCTTTCTTATTTCTCACCATTCTAGTTTTAGGACATAGATTTTTATTCTACTTCTTATCTAAATTTCTTAAAATTACGAAAATTTATTTTAAGTGGTTAAATTGATAGACATCAAAATTTTCTGATTCGTAGTAATAGTTGAATTTGTACGTGGACCTGGTTATTGGAGCCAAACAGTCCTCAATTATATTGAGACCAAACGAATCCTGCCCCTCTGCTGCATCTTTTGGCTATTCGAAACGTGGGCAAAATCAGAAAAGTCTATTAATTGGATAACTTATATAATTTTTCTTTCCTTTTAAAAACTAATAGGATATTTAGTGAATGCACCGAGCAAGACGTTCACCACCTTTTGTACGTTCACCACCTGTAACTCGATCAAGACATCTAGCAAATATTACCGCCGTTGATTTTTCTTTAGAATCGTCATCCAGTCGACCAAGTACTCCAATTCAAATTTCCGATAATCCATTTTTTGAACCCGACCTCACAATTGAGAATCCGGAGAATATTCAGGGACGATTCATAGATCCTGAACCATTAAATTTTCCTCCGGAACCACCAATCATTCAAACAGAGATTGTTGAGGAACGAACCATTAAATCAGAGTCCTCTAGTGATTCCGATTCAACAAATTCAATTATGGAGAATCTGGAACCTTTAAGTATGGAAGACCGAATGAGAGCTAAACGCACTGGCCAAGGTCACGCAATTACTCATCCAGACATTAATGCGCCAGATTATGAAATCAAAGGACAAATTCTACACATGGTGACTAATCAATGCCAATTTAGTGGTGCGCCGAAGGAAGATCCAAATGAACATCTTCGTACCTTTAATAGGATCTGTACTCTATTTAAAATCCGAGAAGTGGAGGATGAACAGATATATCTCATGTTATTTCCCTGGACTTTAAAGGGAGAAGCCAAAGATTGGTTGGAATCGTTACCTGAAGGGGCGATCGATACATGGGACGTTTTAGTTGAAAAATTTCTTAAACAATTCTTTCCGGCATTTAAAGCCGTAAGACTTCAAGGAGAAATTGTTAAGTTCACACAAAAACCGAATGAAACTCTATATGAGGCGTGGACAAGATTTGGAAAGTTATTAAAAGGATGTCCGTAACATGGTTTAGACACCTATCAAATAGTACAAATATTCTACCAAGGATGCGACATCACTACAAGAAAAGACATAGATATAGCAGCTGGTGGTTCCATTATGAAGAAAACCGAAACTGATGCTTACAAAATTATTGATAACACTGCTTCCCACTCACATGAGTGGCACCAAGAAAAAGATATCGTTAGATCATCTAAAGCAGCTAGAGCCGATTCTAGCCATGACTTAGATTCCATTTCCGCAAAGATAGATGCTGTGGAGAGACGAATGGAAAAGATGACTAAAGATATCCACTCAATACGAATTAGTTGTGAGCAGTGTGGAGGACCACATTTGACAAAAGATTGTCTCAGTATTGAATTAACAATGGAACAAAGAGAGAATATTTCATACATAAACCAAAGGCCTGAAAATAATTATCAGAATAATTATCAACCGCCAAGACCGATCTATAATCAAAATCAGAATTATAACCGAAATATTCCATACAACAACCAACAAGGTCCTAGCAATCAACAAGTATCTAACAATACTTACAACCAGCAAAGAACTAATTTTCAAAACAAACCACCACAACTCGATGATAAAAAGCCGAATTTAGAAGATATGATGACGATAGATCAGTAAAATATCCTAGAGGGATAATGGAGAACATGCTAGTTAAAGTTGGTACTTTAGTATTTCCAGTAGATTTTGTTGTTCTGGACATGGAAGAAGATTCTCAAGTTCCTCTCATATTAGGAAGACCATTCTTAAACACGGCTAAAGTAATGATAGACGTGTTCGGTAAGAAATTGACCCTAAGTATAGAGGACGAGAGTGTTACCTTTTCAGTTGATAGAGCAATGCAACAACCGCAATCTGCAGATGATACATGTTATTATATTCAAACTATAGATTCACATGCAGAATTGTTAGAAGAATTTCCAGAATTACAAGGAACAGGAGAATGTTCTTTAGGAGAAGGAACTGAACCAATTGATGAAGCTGAAATGTTAGCTACACTAATAGCTAATGGATATGAACCAACAACAGAAGAAATTCAAATGCTAAAAGAAGAAGACAGATATCGATATAAATCATCGATAGAAGAACCTCCGAAATTAGAGTTAAAACCACTTCCAAACCATTTGGAATACGCTTATTTACATGGTGAATCTGAATTACCTGTAATAATATCGTCTTCTCTTACTGAAAATGAAAAATCACAACTCATTTCTGTGTTGAAAGCTCATAAACCAGCCATTGCATGGAAGATTCATGATATAAAAGGAATAAGTCCTTCGTATTGCACACATAAAATCCTTATGGAAGAAGGTCATAAAACGTATGTGCAACTCCAACGAAGACTAAATCTGAATATGCAAGATGTAGTTAAAAAAGAAATTATAAAACTGCTAGACGCAGGTTTAATTTATCCAATTTCTGATAGTCCATGGGTAAGCCCAGTTCAATGCGTGCCTAAGAAGGGTGGCATGACTGTCATTACAAATGAAAAAAATGCACTTATTCCTACTAGGACTGTAACAGGATGGCGTGTATGTATTGATTATAGAAAATTAAATGACGCCACCAGAAAAGATCACTTTCCCTTACCTTTTATTGATCAAATTTTGGAAAGATTAGCCGGAAATAGTTACTATTGTTTTCTTGATGGTTTTTCCGGATATTTTCAAATTCCAATAGCACCCGAAGATCAAGAGAAAACCACGTTCAGGTGCCCTTATGGTACTTTTTCTTACAAACGCATGCCATTTGTACTTTGCAACGCCCCTGCAACCTTTCAGAGGTGTATGATGGCGATTTTTCACGACATGATAGAAGAATGCATGGAAGTTTTCATGGATGACTTTTCAGTCTTCGGTGATACATTTGAATCATGTCTAGCTAATCTTGAACGAATGCTGATTAGATGCGAACAATCAAATCTAGTACTTAATTGGGAGAAATGTCATTTCATGGTTAAAGAAGGCATCGTTCTTGGACATAAAATTTCAAAAGAAGGAATTGAAGTGGATAGAGCTAAAGTAGATGTAATTGCTAAACTTCCACATCCCACCAATGTTAGAGGAGTTAGGAGTTTTCTAGGGCATGCCGGTTTTTACCGACGTTTCATAAAAGATTTTTCTAAAATTGCCACTCCTATGAATAAACTCCTAGAAAAGGATGCTCCATTCATCTTTTCAGATGAATGTATCAAATCTTTTAATATTCTTAAAGAGAAACTCACTAATGCGCCGATCATGATAACACCAAATTGGAATCTACCGTTTGAACTAATGTGCGATGCAAGTGACTTTGCAATGGGAGCCGTTTTAGGACAAAGGATTGAAAAACGATTTCAACCTATATATTATGCTAGTAAGACGTTACAAGGAGCACAAACGAACTATACAACTACTAAAAAAGAACTCCTTGCTATTTTCTTCGCTTTTGACAAATTTCGTTCATATCTCGTTCTAGCAAAAACGGTGGTCTATACCGATCATTCTGCTCTTAGATACCTATTTTCGAAACAAGATGCCAAACCAAGATTAATCCATTGGATCTTACTCTTACAAGAGTTCGATATTGAAATCCGAGATAAAAGAGGAGCAGAAAATCTCGCCGCTGATCATCTTTCTCGTCTTGAAAATCCCGAATTAGAAGTTCTAAATGAATCGGCCATACAAGACAACTTTCCTAATGAATATCTATTGAAGATAGATTATACTGAAATTTCATGGTTTGCAGACTATGCAAACTACTTAGTATGTGGATTCCTTGAAAAAGGATTATCGTGCCAAAAACGAAAGAAATTCTTCAGTGATATAAAACACTATTTCTGGGAAGATCCACATTTGTTTAAAAGTTGTCCCGATGGAATAATACGCCGATGTGTATTCGGAGACGAAGCTAGTAAAATTTTAAACCATTATCACACAGGACCAACAGGAGGGCATTATGGGCCTCAACTAACAGCAAGAAAAGTTTATGATGATGGATTCTATTGGCCTACAATTTACAAAGACGCTCACCTTCTTTGCAAATCCTGTGATGCATGTCAAAGGGCCGGAAAAATAAGTCAACGTGATGAAATGCCACAAAATGTCATTCAAGTATGCGAAGTATTTGACCTTTGGGGTATTGACTTTATGGGTCCATTTCTAAAATCTCATAATAATCTCTACATTCTCGTAGCCATTGATTATGTATCTAAATGGGCGGAAGCATAAGCTCTCCCAACTAATGATGCACGAGTTGTAGTCAACTTTTTAAAACATCTTTTTACAAGGTTTGGAACACCGAAAGCCTTAATAAGTGATCGGGGAACTCATTTCTGTAATAATCAACTTGAGAAAGTTCTTAAAAGATATGGAGTAACTCATAAAATCTCCACCGCATATCATCCACAAACAAATGGACAAGTTGAAAATACCAACCGAGCTTTAAAACGTATTCTAGAGAAAACCGTAGGATCAAATCTGAAGGAATGGTCCATTAAATTGGAGGATGCACTCTGGGCTTTTAGAACAGCCTACAAAACTCCAATTGGAACCACACCTTTTAAACTCGTCTACGGAAAAGCATGTCATCTTCCAGTAGAAATTGAACACAAAGCATTTTGGGTTTTGAAGACATGTAATCTTGATTTACTTGAAGCTGGACGTCTACGATTAAGTCAACTAAATGAATTAGAAGAATTAAGACATGAAGTATACGAAAATTCGTTAATCTATAAAGAAAGAACGAAGAAATGGCATGATAAAAGAATCAGAAGTTCAAAAGAATTTAAAGAAGGAGACATAGTTCTTCTTTTCAATTCACGATTCAAGCTATTTTCTGGAAAATTGAAATCAAGATGGTCTGTACCATTCATAGTCAAAAGAGTTTTCCCATACGGAACGATAGAATTAATAAATTCAAATGGAATTGAATTTAAAGTTAATGGTCACAGAGTTAAACATTACATAGATAATCCGATGGAAGTCAACAACGAAGTTAATCATAATTTCGATACCACAGCTAACTAAGTGTGGGGAGAATCAAGTCTTTAAAGGATAATATGTATTTCTGTTAGAGTTATATTGTCTGTTTTCGTGTAGTTCTCGAAAATGGAACCCGAATGGTCTTTCCCTAGCAGACCCTAAAGAACTAGTCTTCTCCCCCCATTCTGAATTTTTATTTTTTTTAGGTTTTTACGAAATGAAGACTTCCTGCGAACTAAACCATGGTCTAATGCTACACGCTTTGATCACTAAACGTAATAATGACACATTTCCGAGAGAAATAGTATCAGTAATCAGAGAAAGATTGGACGGAGTAAGAAAAGAATCCAGATGCGAAGATAATAAGTTACAATTTGGTAAAGGAAAATCAAAATCCGCAGCGAAAAGAAGAGCACGACACCTTGAAAGATGTCACAAATGCGGAAAATGGTCACATGGAGGTAAATGTTCAAATAATCAAACCTATTCAAACACCGAATTTGTTACTTTATGCAGAGACGGACCGTTCATATGTTTAGAAGAAAAAACATTGAATGCTCGAGGTTACGCCTTTGTAGCTATGGAAAACCAATTAAACCGACTATCTTATGAATGGGATAGATCATATAACTAAGAATACTATCTCACAGGTAAGTCTGTACAGTTTTTAATTTTTTTATTTTCATTTTTAACCTTTTGATAATAAACGCTAATTTGTTCGCTATAAAGTATTAAATTGGTATTGAATAAAATTAGGTTTGGCGACCGAAATTATTGATATCATACAAAAATTTATTACATCACTGCGAAATTTAATGTTTATTCTTAAAGTATAAATATCTTTAATCAATCAACCCAAAATATTTCAAAAATTCGTCATGAGTTAAATTAGGTCATGGAACCGAAATTATTTTACCGAAAAGAGGGGCGCATATTTTTGATAATATTTGATTGATTAAAGTAGGATAAAAGACCAAAAAGATTTTTAATTTTATTTTTACCATGTTTTTAAAATTAATATATAAATCTTAAATTAATATTGTAAACTTTTTAAATTAATATATTTAAAATTATAAATATTTGAACAATTGATATTTTTAAGTTTGTATGTATAAAAACAAAAATATAATATAAGTTTGGTGTAAATTTATAATATGAATTTTTAATTAAGTTTAATATGAATTTTTAATTTTATGCATTTTAAATTTAAGTTTGGTGTGAATTTAAAAACAAAAATTTACTTTATTTCGCTAAGTTAAAAATATGATTTTTAAAATTCGTCGTGAGTTGAAGACTAGGTCGTTGAACCAAAATTGCTTTACCCGAGGGAGGGACGAGAACTTTTATTATCATTATTTTTAATCTTATTGAATTAAAGTAAGGCAAAAACATTAAAAAACCCAAAAATCTTTACTTTTAAAACCGCGCTTTGAATTGACAAATTTTAAAATTTTGTCGAGGGACGGACTAGGACATCGATCCGAAACACCCTCGCTCCTAAAGGAAAACAAATTTTTAAAATTTAATTAATTATAAGTTTTATAAACTATAAGGTTTTATATAAAAAAAAAAAAAAAAAAAACCCAGAACACTGTACCCGGGACTCCATGCGATCGCATGGAGTTAGGCCTTTGAAGCCATGCGATCGCATGGACCTGTATTTTAGGCCTGATACAAGCAGCTCAGCGGTTCTATCCCAACACAAAACACACACACATATACAAACCAACCCCAAAATCACCTCTAAAATTCGCAATTTTCCACCGTAATTCGTCATTTTTCTTGCTCTAATCATGCCTAGATTCTCATTCTTCAGCAAAATGGTAAAAATTACACCCCTAAACTCTATAAATTCCTAGTTTTTGTGATAATTATCAATTTTTTTACCTAATGCAATTTTGTTAATTTCTAGTGTAATTAGTGTTAAATTGTTAGTATTTTATGCATGTATAACCTAGATTGATGCTATTTAACATGATTTGAAGCCAAAAACTTCAAAATTTTTAAAAATCTAGGGTTTGTGTTCTTAAGCAATTTGGGGCTTTTTGATATAAACAGGTTATGGCTGATTTTTGTCATGAATTATTGAATTGAGTAGTGTAACATGTTTAGATAGTTAAATGATCCAAACATTGATCCTAAACATGATGTTTGGAGATTAAAGTGGACTTTTTAAGTCCAAAATTCATGAACTTGATTAATTTGATATATTTTCCATTTGAGACTTGTTTAATTATTAGTAATGACTATTTCGACATGTTATTTGAGTTAAATGCTTATGAATTTTGTATACATTTTCATATGTGCTTATTTGAAAAGTGTAGAATTTGTGAAAAATTGTGAAAATGTGTATAAGTTTAATTTTGATTTAACATGTTATAGTGATTGTTTTAAGTTGTTATTTTGCTAACACTAATGCATATTTGGATGCACAAATTTTGTGTTTAATGTGTTTTGCAGAAAGCTGATACTGGAGGTTCAGGAGCATCATCATCTAGACGACCAGCACCAGCACCAGAACCAGAACCAGAAATGCAACACGAACAAGAACCACAACAACAGCCTGATCAGCACATACCTTATTATGATCCGGTACAGTTTGTTGATGAATTCATAGTATTCCCAATGAGGCCGCCAGTAGAATTCCCAACGATTCCTGAACACACTCTGCATCCTAATCTAAGATTTGATAGGAGATGGAGAGATTACGAGACATATCAAAGGAACAAATTCAAATTGGTAACAAAAAATGTAGAGGTGCCAAGGGTAATTGATTGGGCCCCTTTGGAAACAGTCCATCTAACTGACCGTGTTAGACAGCTTTTGGTACAAAGGTATGGTAGTTCTTCTTTTACAGATTGGGAACGTCTTTTCACCATTCGTAGACCTGTATATAAGGAATGCTGTGTTGAGTTGATGAGTACTGTATCACTTGATACAAATATAGTTAAAATAGATGATAGAAGATTTCTTAGGTTTATCCTTGGTGGTAGGATGTACAGAATGTCCATGCTGGATATGGCCAGGGCTTTACAGATATATACTCCTGGTGAGTTGCTACTACCCGATTGTACAAACTTGATTCATTATGGTGAAAGGGTAGATAGCAACTTTGACGCTGACGCCATTTGGAGGCGTATGTCACATTTTGATGTTTTTACACGAGCAGGAGGACACTACTATACACATATTGACAGAGCCGAGCTTCGTATTATTCATAGATTTTTGGCTAACTCGATTACACAGAGAGGTCACAATAAAGAAAAAATTACCTTACATGATTTATTCTACCTAAAGTGTATTCGGGATCCTAGAAGCTTTGTCAATATCCCTTACTATGTTGCTTTTTATTTATCTAAAATGGTAGAGGGAATGCAGGAAGGGAGTATAATAGGAGGAGGTATTTTTGTTACTCTCATTGGAGAGTATTTAGGTGTTGATAGGAACCAAGGGGGTCCATTACAGCTTTGTAGAGAACAGGTTGAGCCCTTAGGATTGAAAGTTTATGTGGGTGCTAAGGTATTGAAAAGTAGACGTAACCAGGCAGTACCCTATGATGGATCTCATCCTCAGGTAGAGAGTGGCTCAGACGAGGAAATGGAGGAGGCGGAAGACATTAGGGATGTCTTTCGAGATGCTATTCTTGACGTCCACGTTCGTATAGATGAGGAAGCAATGACGAACGCAGCCAGACATAGTATGTATGAGCAGTGGAACTCCGAGCGAGTATACGAGGATTATAGGTGATGCCAACATGATAGCTGGTTAGTTCATCAGCACCAAATCATGAGCCAGCTATCATAGCAGGTACCAAATAACTATGTACCTACTCGACCTGCTCATTTTCTGCCACACAGCCCCGATATCCGATCACCCTTTAACCGGTATGACTATAACCAAGCCTATCAGAACACCTATAACCAACAATGGAACCCACCTGATGAGATGAACTGGAACCCCTATCCAGACTGATTTAGTTCCATTTGGTTATTTATATGATTTTTATGTTTTTATCTTTTTACTTATTCATGTTTAAACTTATGTTATTGAATATACTTATGTAATCTTGATCATTTTTATTACTATTGTGTACTAATATTTCACATTTAGGATTTGAAAGTGGGATATTAAGTCACATTTCAAATTGTATTGCATGTTTATATTTGTATGTATGTATATTGTAAATTGTACAAAAGAGGGTAAAACAGCGCATTTTCAAAGACTGGCATTAAGTTCAGCAAAAGCTACTAATTTTGACGACAAGATGACAAATAAATGTGATGTAACAACAGATGGAATGAACAAATGATATGCACCATTTAACATTCAGCAAACAAACGCCAATATGTTTGGAAACTTTGGTAAAATTTAATCATTTCTACGCTAATCACCCTCAATAATTTAAATTGTTACTGATTTCTTGCAAATGAGGGCATTGCAAGATCTTAAGTGTGGGAATGGGTTAAATTCTTTCGGATTTTTAAATTTTTTTTACTTTAAACACTTGGTTACCATTAGAAATACTAGTAAAGTAGTAGTTATATTAGAATCTAGTGCTCTCTGACAATAAAGAACAGCCCTAGTCTTATATACTGACTACACAATTCTAGTAAAATTTTTCAAAATTTTCAATTAAATGAACTCAAAATCATGTTTATACATATTTATGAACGATAAAACTAGGTGTTAACACCGAAATTATTGTTACCTCGAAAAGGACATAAATTGAGAAACAAACCAAAATGTTATAATTCATTTAAAATGGAATGGAGGACAATAAAAAGGAAAATAAAAGCCAAGTGTGGGAAAAATTACCAAGTTATCTTAAACATATGTCACATATTTCTGTAAAAAATAATTGAAGATACTTTTGCTTTGGACTAAACTAAACTGTTTTACCCGATGAAAGAAAAGAAGAGATGGATCTACACGATAAATCAATTCCATCGTTAAAAGGAAGTAAAGTCTTTCGAAAAAAAAAAACGCGCTTCTTGATTTAGGTCATGAAGTTGTCGTCCAGACCAGCTGTAGGTTGATAAAAATCTAGAAAAGTCATCTCTAAAATCAGCAGGAAATCCACGAACCTCAGCATCAAACAGGGTCGCCAAGTGGTCAGACTTATCCTAACCATGAGAGGATCTGTCTTGTAAAATGGGGAGGACACAGTGCAAATTAGCTTGATAAGACTAATAAATCAGACCCCCAAAAAGGATAATCTCCTTAAAGATTAAAAATCAGCTTTTAAGCCTGATATTACTCAATCCTTGAGATTGACCTTAAAGATTAAGAATTACAAACTCATGGAATTCAATGATATCTAAACTCGAGCTTGAACGAGAAAATATTTTGATCAAAATTATAAACCAATTTGTTTTCTGAAAACCCATTTTCAATGCGTTCATTACCATTGAACGTAAAATCCTAAGAATTCACCTGGAATCCATTAGGTCACCTGAACCAAATCGGGTGTCAACCGTAAGAACGGTGGTTGCATAGCATGGTCAAAGACAGGACCTTGTGCCAGACCGAAAAATCATAAGGGTGAGCTTTACTATTGCTCCTACCAAGGATAGTAATTGCGTCCGACACGTTATAGACCATAATTAAAAGCATGTCAGGGGACATTGCCTTAACAGTTGCTTGTTCAACGCTTTCCTCTACAACCGGATGGTAGTTTACCGAAAGGTAATATATGGAGCAAGTATACTGGACGTGTTGCTTTCCTAATACAAGGTTAGCAAGTGGGTGACACAAAACCATAAGTTTTGAGCTAAAATTTTCAAATCTAAAACCCACCAAACCCACAAAAAGAATTTGCTAACACCGGTGAAGGGTTATTCCGGAAAACTTATCTAGGGTAAAAACTAGATTTAATTTTCAAAAGATCAAATGTTTTCATAAAGATCCAATTTCCTTAATGGATCTAAATTTTATAGTCATATGGGACTGTAAACCACATCGTTACTACCATTGTTTATACTGCCTTATTGAAATCACTGATGTACAAAGTGTGAAGAATAAAGAAGTTATTCTAGTATTTCAAGACTATATTGCTTGAGGACAAGCAAAGCTCAAGTATGGGAATATTTGATAATGCTAAAAACGAACATATATTTCATAGCATTATCCCTCAAGAAAGACAAGCTTTTAGTTGCAACTATTCTATTTACAAGTGATATTCGTTTAAATAATAAAAGGTGAATACAAAAGGCAAATTCGACGAATTAAAGACGCAAACGACCAAAAAGCTCAAAAGTACAAAAGACAATCAAAGAGGTTCCAATTATTGATAAGAAACATCTCAAAATTACAAGAGTACAAGATTCAAAACGCAAAGTACAAGATATTAAATTGTACGCAAGGACGTTCGAAAATCCGGAACCGGGACCAGAGTCAACTCTCAACGCTTGACGCAACGGACTAAAAATTACAAGTCAACTATGCACATAAATATAATATAATATTTAAATAATTCTTATAATTATTTATATATTATATATTATATTATTAAAAACCGTCGGCAGAAAAAACAAAGACTTTTGAGTCTCCCCAGCTGGCCATGCGATCGCATGGCCTGGAGGAAGAAACTCCATGCGATCGCATGGTGCACAGTTCCAGCCCACATGCCTATAAAAATCGAGCTTTGATGTAACACAAAACACATCTTTTTCTTCTCCTCATTCATACGTAGTATATATTTATATTTATATTTTAATTTTAATTTTAATTTTAATTTTAATTTATAATAATAAGGGTGTGTTAGCGAATGTTGTAAGGGTGTAAGTCGAAATTCTGTCCGTGTAACGCTACGCTATTTTTAATCATTGTAAGTTATGTTCAACCTTTTTACATTAATGTCTCGTAGCTAAGTTATTATTATGCTTATTTAATTCGAAGTAATCATGATGTTGGGCTAAAAATATTAAAATTGGGTAATTGGGCTTTGTACCATAATTGGGATTTGGACAAAAGAACGACACTTGTGGAAATTAGACTATGGGCTATTAATGGGATTTATATTTGTTTAACTAAATGATAGTTTGTTAATTTTAATATAAAGATTTACAATTGAACGTCCCTATAAATAACCATATACACTCGATCGGATACGATGGGCAGGGTATTTATATGTACGAATAATCGTTCATTTAACCGGACACGGGAATGGATTAATAGTCACTAGAATTATTAAAACATGGGTGAAATTATGTACAAGGACACTTGGCATAATTGATAACAAAGTATTAAAACCTTGGGTTACACTCAGTCGACATCCTGGTGTAATTATTAAACAAAGTATTAAAATCTTGTTACAGTTTGAGTCCCCAATTAGTTGGAATATTTAACTTCGGGTATAAGGATAATTTGACGAGGACACTCGCACTTTATATTTATGAATGATGGACTGTTATGGACAAAAACCAGACGGACATATTAAATAATCCAGGACAAAGGACAATTAACCCATGGGCATAAAACTAAAATCAACACGTCAAACATCATGATTACGGAAGTTTAAATAAGCATAATTCTTTTATTTCATATTTAATTTCCTTTATTTTATATTTAATTGCACTTCTAATTATCGCATTTTTATTTATTGTTATTGTATTTAATTGCACTTTTAATTATCGTACTTTTTAATTATCGCAAGTTTATTTTATCGCACTTTTATTATTCGCAATTTCATCATCGTTATTTACTTTACGCTTTAAATTAAGTCTTTTATTTATTTAATATTTTACATTTGGTTTTAACTGCGACTAAAGTTTTAAAATCGACAAACCGGTCATTAAACGGTAAAAACCCCCCTTTATAATAATAATAATAATATTACTTATATATATATTTGTATTTTTATAAATTAAACTAATATAGCGTTAAGCTTTGATTAAAAGATTTTCCCTGTGGAACGAACCGGACTTACTAAAAACTACACTACTGTACGATTAGGTACACTGCCTATAAGTGTTGTAGCAAGGTTTAAGTATATCCATTCTCTAAATAAATAAATATCTTGTGTAAAATTGTATCGTATTTAATAGTATTTCCTTGTAAAATTTAATAGTATTTTATACCCCTTACCTTTAACATCAGTATCATATAGAGGTCAAATACCTCGCGATGTAATCAACTATTGTGAATCGTTTATAATGTATATGAACGGGTCCTTTCATCTCAAGCTTTTGTTATGTTAAAAATGGATGACGATGATATTAAGGCTACAATTAATCGTAGAAAGGAAAATGTAAGTGTTCAACAGTAAAGTCAAACAATAAGTCAATCTAGTTCCAAGTCAAAGAAAACTTTTGGAATAAGATGAAAAGAAAACAGACTCAGGGTGTATCTAAGTCAAAATAGGAAACGTCGTGTGTTCATTGTAGAGCAACTCATGTTGGACAGTGTTCTGAAAGAACCTGTCGATGCTACCGTTGTGGTTTGATAGGAAACGATGTCCAGTCTTGTTCGTATAAAGATAATGTGTGTTGGAATTTTCAAAGTGAAGGTCATCGATCTGATCAATGCCCATCCGTAAGAAATCTCTATTCTGGGGCAAGGTCAACATCAATCGGGGGTTCGACAAGAGGATCACCAGGTTCAGTGACAGGGCAGAAGAGGAGGAAATCCTCTGGAATCTAAAAGGTATGTTCTTAATAAATTTTATATTTATTATAGTATTGTTGATTGTTGGCAAACACCTTATGTGTCTATAGTCTGTTCAGATTAACTATGATTATTGGAATATAATTGCGTTTTCCTAATGAGGTAGAAGTAGCTGGTAATGTAACAGCTCCAGTTATAGCAACCGTGTTTAGAGTTGTTAAAGATATTATTGGGATCTTATTCCCTTCGATTATTTGCCACGTTTCTGGTGATTGCCTTGCTTTCATTGATACTCGTCAAATATGATACGTGTGACTTGATTGTTATGCATATAGCTTGTATTGATATATATACATTGGTATGCATGATTTATCTAAAGTATGCAGGGTTTATATGAAATGTACCCTTTTTCCTTTGATGGACTAGACACACGTAGTGGTCTTTAGGGATTGAGATTGGGTAGTAACTTAGAAAAGCCTTGATCCTTAACCGAAATATGATTTATTTTGGGTTTGTGTGTTGTTTAAAATTTTAAGTTATTATCACATTGTATGCCTTAAACTTCTGTGATATGATGAAGTTGCATGTTGATTTGTTGTTTGAGCTTTTAAACTAGAATTGATTTGATGGCTATAGTTACATTAGTTGTGCTTAGAACTGCTATTGATATTACTGTGATCTTGATCCCTTTGATTAGTTGTCATGACCTATGATGACCCGAAAAATTTTGATTTATCTAAACCAATTATCTATATGATTTAATATTTTTGTCATGATAAGCAATGCATTTTGACAAGTTTTAAAACTTTTGTAAATGAGTTTTATATAACGGTTGACCACCTTGTTTGTCCGACGATTCACGAACAACGGTTTATAAATAGATATGTATATATATAATAAGTTGAAAGACGTTGATAAAATATTATGCGATTTAATTGTTACAACTAAATATGTGAACTTTTGTTTCTATACGATTCTTAAATGATATGTTATTACAACCCTCAAAATTCTTAATCCATATTTGATAATTATGGTAATTTTCACATGTTAAGTATCATTCACGAAAAAGTAGTCATTTTATTTCAAAAATCACACAAATGGTAACACATATTGTTAGTAGGGTAATAATTTTAAAGAATAATACTAATAATATAAACAACACATACACGTGAAGTTTATAAAAGTGATGTTACTATAACTCTTGTGAATTTAATATCACGGACGGAAGTTTAATTATTGATGGAACAAATTATCACGTTATGCTATATAATAGTATGGTCCCATGACTTTGTTAAAAAGAAAAAAAAAACTACAAGTTTAAAAGCGAAAGATACAAGCAAGCAAAGCTTGGTGTAAGAACATATATATTAAGCATAAAGTGTAGTACTACTCTTAAAAATAATGTGGGATATATACCTTTTAAGTTAGTAATATGAGATGGGACACCATTTGCTTTTGTTTGTGTGTTTTGATTGAAACTGAAGTTTTTATTTCTATAGAATTATAAAACACGTTTTGTATTTATATTTAATTATTATATTATTCATTATTATTATAGATTATATATATTTATATATATATATATATATATATATATATATATATAATATTATATACAAGTGACAACTAATAATATAATTTTTGTTACACACGTTTTGCAATTTGATTAAATACATATTATATCAACTTGATATGTTATACCATTCATATATATTTGTCTACTTGCAACAAGAACCAACACCCATTTGTTTGGTAATAATTATGCTTTCTTTTACTCGACAAAGACAAAAACACTTTTCATTTTTTCTTTCGATACAATATAAACATGTATGTTATTATGCAAGTAGTGTGGGGTTGCACTAAATAAATAAACATAAAGTTTATATCCATTGGTTCCTTTTTGGTGTGTGGTGTCCATAAACACTAATTCATTAAATATTGAGATTAGCCCAAATGTCCAAGTGTATTATTCAATCTGTGAATGTAAATATCCTGTGACAAAATGATTGCTATTGATTTATTATATAGAGTACTAGATATAGATATGGACAGGGGTATTATATAAATAAGTAATATATTTCTGTTCTAGTCAACTAACGTACCATCACCTCCCCATATTCATCTCTCTTTTTCTTTATCAATAACCATTGACAACGAGTGCATACCAAAACCCATTTATTGTTATTATTATTATTATTCTAAGATCGAACGAGAAAAATAATACATCGAGTGTATACACGGGTGTTCTAATTACGGGTTTTCAAACGAATTATAGCTAAGAAAATATTGGGTATTGTTCGTGAATCCAAAACCAACCATACAATCATCCACTATCGTTACGTCTACCTACAATATTGAATCTCAATATTGAACTATGAGTTTATAGATCCCTTTTTAATTGCTTTTAAAATCTATATTTTTGGGTTGAGAATACATGCACTTTATTTTAAACGCAATGGATACAAGTACATACTAAATTCTACACCGAGTTTGAACCGAAAATCCCTTAGCTTTGGTAACTAGTAACTGCCGGTTATAAGAACTAGTGGGCGCGAGTAGTTATATATGGATCCATAGGGCTTGACATCTCTGTCTGTTCCAGTTATAGAAACCCTAGCCTGAACTATAAAACAGACGTATGCTATTTGAGGTTAGTACACGTTGGTTTGCGTGTATTATACATGTTGGTTGCATGTATGTTAAAACAGGGGTACTTATTTTATATACGTTAAAGTTTAGTTACCAGGGTGCTCAATCTTGTAGAATATTTTGTTAAACGTTTCTGGATGAAACAACTGAAATCTTGTAATCCACCTTTATATACAGATTATGCGCAATATTAAAACTATAAACTCACCAACCTTTGTGTTGACATTTTAAGCATGTTTATTCTCAGGTTCCTAGAAGTCTTCCGCTATTTACTTATACGTTATACAAGCTATGTGCATGGAGTCATACATGCTTTATTCGAGAAAACTTTGCATTCACAAAATCATCACCATGTATCTTATTTTGACTGCATTGTCAACGAATGTATTATTGTAAACTATTATTTACGGTGATTGTCTATATGTAGAAATTATCTGATGTTAAAAACCTTGGAATAGATATTCATTTATGGTGTGCCTTTTCAAAAGAATTCAATGTTTACAGTACATATCATGTAGAGGTCAAAACCTCACTATGAAATCAATGAATAACGTACCGCGTCAATAGCGATTTTGACGGGTCGTTACAGTTGGTATCCAAGCTTGAGGTCATAGGGAACCAGAATTTGCATTAGTGTGTTTAACTGGTAATTGTTAGGATGTATTAGTGAGTCTGGACTATGACCGTATCTGTTTTTACCGATTTTTGCTTATCATTTCTTGTCGGAAATTACATACTTATCATTCTTAAGTCTATACACGTTTTCCTGCATTTGTTGCATAGATAGTGTACATACGAATTCATACCTTAGCATATCTATTACTGTAAACTTTGTCTGACATCTTTCGAAGATTCCTCCGTAATTTATGGGATTTTGGTATTACATATACATATGTAAATTATGTATTGAAGAATACCAATCTAAGTCCTATAATCCATTTCATATTAAAAATTATTTCCCTGATTATACAAGATGGATCCTGTAGTGACCCGTCCTAATCTACCTGGACGAAATCTTCAACAGATGGTCCATTTGCGAGGTTCAGACCTCTATATGCCATGAACGACTCCATATAATATCTTTTAAATGACCAAATGCATAGCGGAAGATTTCTTTCATACCTGAGAATAAACATGCTTTAAAGTGTCAACCAAAAGGTTGGTGAGTTCATAAGTTTATCTTAAACAATAAAATTCATCATTTTGATAGACCACAAGATTTAAATACAGTACACCTATCTCATGTATAAAACCATATTTCATAATGCTTAGCAGGGTAGGTTCGTATCCTTTTCTCCCCCGTAGGTTGCCTCGCGATTTTTAATAATCGTACACATATCTCGTGCACAAAAACTAATACACATAACCTGTGTATAAAAGGCATTCATACGAACTACAAACACCTGGTAATCGACCTTAACAAAATGCATCTAGAATATCCCCCGCATACCGGCATTCCGCACGGTCATGCAAAAAGCATACAATCGGGCCACTCTTTTAAATATGATGGTTGTGTACACCTCACAAACAGATCATATCTTTTAAAGCTAGCGGTTGTATACCTATTTCGAAGTACTAAAGCAGTTCAAATTCTCTGACTGGGGCTTGTTAGTGCCCATAGATCTATCTTTAGGATTCGCGTCAATTAGGAGCTCGGTTTCCTAATTCTTAGATTACCAGACTATAAAGGGGTGGTATCCGGTGTACTCATAACTCATTCGTATAATGTTTTTAAGTACTTGTGTCTATCTCGTCAAACATTTATAAAAGCATTTCATGTATTCGCAGTTCAAAAATATATCTCAAAAGCATTTAATAAAAACAGTTATAAAAACAGCGCATGTATTCTCAGTCCCAAAAATGTAAAGAGTAAAAGGGAATCAAATGAACTCGCGATACGATATTTTGTAGTAAAAATATGCATACGACGGAACTGGACAATGCAAGGTTGGCCTCTGATTTACGAACCTATATCATTTATATATATATATATATATATATATATATATATATATATATATATATATATATATATATATATATATATATATATATATATATATATATATATATATATATATATATATATTAACACATATAATTGTAATCGAACAAATTTATATATTATTAGTGATTTAGTTGTTATTTTAAATCATATGTTTCATTAATAACTTAATTAATTATATTCACTTTATTTATCTTAAATAAATAATTACTATTTAATATAAAAATATTATTATGATTGTATTAAATATAATTTTATATAATTAATAGTTATATGATAAAATAAAAAGTTTTCTCATTTTATAATAATAATAATAATAATAATAATAATAATAATAATAATAATAATAATAATAATAATAATAATAATAATTTTTATAAAAATGATAATTTTTCTAATACTGATATTAATGATAGAAATGATAACAATAATAAAAATGATAATTGTAATATTTTTAATAATAAAAATAATAATAATAATTGTATTAATAATAATAACTATAATAACTATATTAATAATAATTTTAATAATAATGATAATAACAATGATATTAATACTGATAATACTTATTTTAATAATGATACTACTAATAATGTTCTCAATGATAATAATAATACTAATGTTAATAATAATAATAATCTTAAAATCATGTTATTACTAATAATAATAATAATAAATTTAATAATAATAATAATTCTTAAATTATAATACTAGTAATACTAATAATGAAAATATTATTAATTATACTAATAATCATGTTACTAATTTTAGTGATACTAATTGTCAACTTAATAACAACAACAATTAATAATAATAATAATAATAATAATAATAATAATATTAATAATAATAATAATAATAATAATATTAATAATAATAATAATAATAATAATAATAATAATAATAATAATAATAATAATAATAATAATAATAATAATAATAATAATAATAATAATAATGAGTAATAAGTAAACTACCTCAAAGAAGTAGTCCTTAAAAAAAATGCCCATGTCCGGGTTTGAACCCGCGACGTCTTGTTAACCCGATAACAATCCTAACCACTTCATTATGATCATCATCTTAATACATTATCATTATCATCGCCACCCTAACTACATCATCATCATAATCATGTAACATCTAATCATAATCATCATCATTGACCTTATTCACATATCATCGAACCATCCTAATATATATACATATATCATCGTTATTATTATTTTCATAATCATTATCGTTACTATTTTCATTTAATCCTCAACGTAATTCTTTCCTAAATCAATATCATCGTTGTTGTTACATCACCGAAGCATCCTCTTTTATCATCATCATCATTTATCTCTCCATTTCATGATTGTTCTTCATCACCATTGACATTTATTATCCTTTATTATCATTTGGTTATCCATCATCATCAATCTCGCTATCACCTATCATTATTATTATTACTCATTTCGTCATCAATTTAATCATCATCTTAAACATTAACCCTAATTGTCATCATCAATATTAATATCATACACCAAATTGAGTAGTAACAGAATCTAGTTGCACAATCGTCATTATTCATTTCTAATTATATTTGAGCTTCAGTCCACAATAGGAGTCCACTATATAAAAAAAATATACTACGGCCCAAGTAGACAAAACAAGTCCATTTAATTTTAAATGGCCCGGGACTCATCCGATCCAAAAGCAGTTGGTTGGCCCAAGATAAATTTAAAAGGATGTTTCGATTTTCAACAGAAATAAACACAAGCACGTGGTATAGTCTGTCGTCTTTATCTTTATCACCATCACAAACAGAAAATCGAAAGCAGGAAAAATAAAGATAAAGACGACAGGCTGTACCACGTACTTGTGTTTATTTCTGTTGCAAATCGAAACATCCTTTTAAATTTATCTTGGGCCAACCAACTTCTTTTGGATCGGATGAGTGCCGGGCCATTTAAAATTAAATGGACTTGTTTTGTCTACTTGGGCCGTAGTATATTTTTTTATATAGTGGACTCCTATTGTGGGCCGAAGCTCAAATATAATTAGAAATGAATAATGATGATCGTGCAACTGGATTCTGTTACTACTCAATTCGGTGTATGATATTAATAATGATGATGACGATTAGGGTTAATGTTTAAGATGATGATTAAATTGATGACGAAATGAGTAATAATAATGATAGGTGATAGTGAGATTGATGATGATGGATAACCAAATGATAATAAAGGATAATAAATGTCAATGGTGATGAAGAACAATCATGAAATGGAGAGATAACTGATGATGATGATAAAAGAGGATGCTTCGGTGATGTAACAACAATGATGATATTGATTTAAGAAAGAATTACGTTGAGAATTAAATGAAAATAGTAACGATAATGATTATGAAAATAATAATAACGATGATATATGTATATATATTAGGATGATTCGATTATATGTGAATAAGGTCAAAGATGATGATTATGATTAGATGTTACATGATTATGATGATGATGTAGTTAGGGTGGCGATGATAATGATGATGTATTAAGATGATGATCATAATGAAGTGGTTAAGATTGTTATCGGGTTAGCGGGACATCGCGGGTTCAAACCCGGACTTGGACATTTTTTAAGGACTACTTCTTTGAGGTAGTTTACTTATTACTCATTATTATTATTATTATTATTATTATTATTATTATTATTATTATTATTATTATTATTATTATTATTATTATTATTATTATTATTATTATTATTATTATTATTATTATTATTATTAATTATTGTTGTTATTAAGTTGACAATTAGTATCACTAAAATTAGTAACATGATTATTAGTATAATTAATAATATTTTCATTATTAGTATTACTAGTATTATAATTTAAGAATTATTATTAGTATTATAGTTATTATTATTATTATTAGTAATAACATGATTTTAAGATTATTATTATTATTATTATTAACATTAGTATTAGTATTATCATTGAGAACATTATTAGTAGTATCATTATTAAAATAAGTATTATCAGTATTAATATCATTGTTATTATCATTATTAGTAAAATTATTATTAATATAGTTATTATAGTTATTATTATTAATACAATTATTATTATTATTTTTATTATTAAAAATATTACAATTATCATTTTTATTATTGTTATCATTTCTATCATTAATAACAGTATTAGAAAAATTATCATTTTTATAAAACTTATTATTTTATTATTATTTTATTATTATTATTATTATTATTATTATTATTATTATTATTATTATTATTATTATTATTATTAGTATTATAAAATGAGACAACTTTTTATTTTATCATATAACTATTAATTATATAAAATTATATTTAATACAATCATAATAATATTTTTATATTAAATAGTAATTATTTATTTAAGATAAATAAAGTGAATATAATTAATTAAGTTATTAATGAAACACATGATTTAAAATAACAACTAAATCACTAATAATATATAAATTCATTCGATTATAATTATATGTGTTAATATATATATAAATGATATAGGTTCGTGAATTCGAGGCCAACCTTGCATTGTCCAGTTCCGTCGTATGCATATTTTTACTACAAAATATCGTATCGTGAGTTTATTTAATTCCCTTTTACTCTTTACATTTTTGGGACTGAGAATACATGCGCTGTTTTTATAACTGTTTTTATTAAATGCTTTTGAGATATATTTTTGAACTGTGAATACATGAAATGCTTTTATAAATGTTTGACGAGATAGACACAAGTACTTAAAAACATTCTACGAATGAGTTATGAATACACCGGATATCACCCCTTTATAGTCTGGTAATCTAAGAATTAGAAAACCGAGCTCCTAATTGACGCGAATCCTAAAGATAGATCTATGGGCACTAACAAGCCCCAGTCAGAGAATTTGAACTGCTTTAGTACTTCGAAATAGGTATACAACCGCCAGCTTTAAAAGATATGATCTGTTTGTGAGGTGTACACAACCATCATATTTAAAAGAGTGGCCTGATTGTATGCTTTTTGCATGACCGTGCGGAATGCCGGTATGCGGGGGATATTCTAGATGCATTTTGTTAAGGTCGATTACCAAATGTTTGTAGTTCGTATGAATGACTTTTATACACAGGTTATGTGTATTAGTTTTTGTGCACGAGATATGTGTATGATTATTAAAAATTGCGAGGCAACCTACGGGGGAGAAAAGGATACGAACCTACCCTGCTAAGCATTATGAAATATGGTTTTGTACACGAGATAGGTGTACTTTATTTAAATCTTGTGGTCTATCAAAATGATGAATTTTATTGTTTACGATAAACCTATGAACTCACCAACCTTTTAGTTGACACTTTAAAGCATGTTTATTCTCAGGTATGAAAGAAATCTTCCGCTGTGCATTTGTTCATTTAAAAGATATTATATGGAGTCGTTCATGGCATATAGAGGTTTGAACCTCGCAATGGGATCATCTGTTGAAGATTTCGTCCAGGTGGATTAGGACGGGTCACTACAGGTGGTATCAGAGCTGGTTTAAGCTGTGTCGTTGGCTTAATCGTAAAGGGGGTTCTCACAGTGTTACCTGTGACGAATCATTGGCTCTTACTCCTTGCGGTCGGAATATGGTTGGCTTTGCCGAGAGGCATGGCCGTAAAATCGGTGTCTGAGGTACGCTCAGTGGTCACCAGGCGGTTAGCTGGGAAGGCACTGAGTGTGATGCGTCCCCACTAACTACAGATGGTATCAGAGCCAGGCCCCAGACCAAACGTGCGCAGCGAGGACGCTGTGTCCCATTAGGAGGGAGGATTGTAACATCCGTGTTACATCCATCCCACATCGGTTGGATAGGGGAACGAAGCATGCCTTATAAGGGTGTGGAGACCTTTCCTAGCATGACGAGTTTTGGGACCACAAGCGCAGCAGATCTCATGAGAACTCTGCAGTTAAGCGTGCTCAGGCGAGAGCACTACCAGGATGGGTGACCTCCTGGGAAAGTGCTCATCGTGTGTGGTTGCCAAGAAAAATCTGTGCTCCTACGGGCAAAGCGGACAATATCATGCTACGGGGAACGTTTACCTGGGATGTTACAGATCCCGCATCTAGTTCGAGTTCCTCAGATTCCGATAGCTCTTCTGATATGGATTTTTACCTGAGCTCCGAAAGCAGTGTAACCGGAATGGATCAACCAATTAGCCATCATCTACTCTGGATGAAATGGGGATGGGTTCGTAGTCGACTTGATCAATGAAGAAGAGAAGAAGGTGATCCCTTCCATCCACCAAATTTTTCTCTTGGCGAAGAACCTGAAGCACTTACCGGCGAACCAATCTGAAACACTATTTTCACCCTCATTTCCAGAATAGCTCACAACGATTACATAATATCTACTATTCTAAATCTTATTCATCCCCTTGTTCAAACCCCTAATCATCCCGGAGTAATAGAAGAAGTTAACAAGCTTCATGCTCGAAACTGGCTTTAGAGAATATGGTGCAAAATTTACAAGCATCAACAGCACCACCAACATCAACACCAACAGTACCATTACCACCACCAACAACAACATCCACATCACACGCCTCAATATCAAAATCTGTACCTCGATCATCAACATCATACGCACCATAGATACCAAGGAGTACCAACAACAACAAATGATGAAGTATTGATTCATAACTTCATCGGAGAAATATTCTACGGCGATTATGTAATCTCTAAAATCTTAGAGATTATTTATTCCAGTTCTAACCGTAAATCAGATGAGTGGATGGATAGAGATGATAGAGGGGAAAATAGAAACCCTGACAGGAATGGTGCGTGATTTACAAGCTAGACTTGTTATACAAGCACCACCAACATTTACCGACAGCATCACCAGCAACACCTGCAGCACCACGAGCTCCATAACCACCGACGATATCGAAACCACAATCACCAATGGGCATATTGTAATAATGAGTTATGAAATAATAACTCATTCTTTTCGAAGAATTTATATGTATATTTTATATACATAAATTTTGAAACCATAATATATCCTTCCGTACTAAGCTATTACGTGTGAATCTTTAACTGGTATGTACTACTCGGTTAATTCATATTACTAATATGCTATGATGTATATCCTTCGTTAACGACTTAACCATCGTTAACTACAATCTCTATTTAAACTCAATGAATTCCATTTCATAATAAACCAAGTGTATTATTCAATTATATGTTTGATTTTACACTTTCATCTTCGATGTACTCGAAACTTTCTAAAAAAAAACATCATTCGTACCTTGTGAAGTTCACAAAAATTCCACGAGCATCGACATCCTTCACCGAGGAATATCAATACGAATAAATAATGAAGTATTGATTACATTAGTAAAATAATCCGAGAAGATTATGTAATCTATAAATGTTTTAGAGATTATTCCTTTCTAGTTCCAGCCATATCAAACGAGCTTAATATTATATTAACTCATTAAATCTGTATTACATCTGAAGAAAATATACATACATATATTTTCATAAAGACTGTAATAAAAATTCTTTTGTACAAAATATTAATTGTGAAATCTTTAACGGGTAGGTAATATCTGGGAAATATTTAAGTTCAACATTAATATGTTACACTGTACATTCCTCAATTTTGATTCAAAAATCATTAGCTACACTCACTATCTTCACAACGATATACAATCATTTTCATACAAATTCGATTACATATTCTGATTTTGACAGATTAGAATCCAAGTCATAACTCTAACCGATGACATCACTCTTAGATTCCTACGTCGTTCAAAGCTATACTTTGACTTCAAAACTGTGCTAGAACATCACTTCTATTCATAAAATCCAGAAAAATATTCGTATCATTCAAGATTCTAAAACATCATATGTATATTGACGATTACAATCTGCGGTCAAAACCCTTCATGATTCTTGAAAACATCTCAATTTAGAAACAATCGAGAGGATGATCCAACCACACATTATCTACGAAAAGAAAGACTTATGCATATAGTCATACACCTGAAAAACTCCCGGAACCTAAGTAGAAGTTTAACACGAATCTGTGACCCATTGGCGTTGTTATTACCGAAAATAACCTTGAAATCCCTTTTTCAAAGTATCCAGTTTTATCACACTTTCAACCAGTCAACTTTGACTTTTCAGATTAACCTTATTATAACCTTAATATATACGGAACCTTTTACATTCCACCATATAAACAGTAAATGTATCAACAACTTCATTACCCTTTGACTTAAGCCCTCCGAAAGGTCACTATATTTATTCATTGAAACTCTATCAGGTATTCATCTGCATCTTGTAACGGTAGTTGCCATACCAAGAAGCTTCAATCATTATTCTCGAATTTCGCAGTGATTCTACGCCAACAGTTATATATATACATATAACGTCTATCCCCTAGACTTACGTACTTCAATTCTGAATTTCTGAAAAGCACCCCAGTTTATGAATCTATTCTTGGAATTTTGAAAAGCTGATGAAGCATAATAAACTGTAAACGACCTTAACAGTCAAAAGTTTGATGATAAAGAATAGCGTGTTGAAAAAGCTCGAAAAATGAGAAAATTTGGTACTGAAAAATGGATAGAGCAAACCATGAAGGAGGCTGTGGAAAAATCACAAAGACTAAATCTACCTTCAAAGAATCCAAATGATTCAGTGTCTGCTGAAGTCTTTAGCGAACACCTTGGTCCTTATTCTAAACCTTTGCAGACAAATTTTTTGCATCATTTTTTGATTCTAGATATTTTAAAATTATAAAATATCATTGTATCTTTCAGTATAAAATTCCTCGAGATGTTCAAAAGATATCTTCATAGCTATCATTGCCCGAGATTATTTATCTCTTTGCGCTATCCGTGTTATAAAAAAAAAGGAAACTGTTTTAGTTTCTAAACTTCTGAAACCTTCGAGTTTAAATTATGAATGTTTTTGGAGAAGTGTTGGAAATTGAAGCATGAGTTAGTATAATATAATGACGCCTGGCCAACATGATTATATTATAGTAAGTCATGCTGAGTTTCTAATGAAACGTGATAAAGGTTCACATATCATACCCTCATCATGAACCATGTTACATAACTCTTTCATTCTATTTAACCTCTAAACATATCAAGAAAATATTTTTTCTTGATGATTCGGTCTTTTCCGTGATTTTCTGGTAATTTAACAAGTCAGATCGCGCTATTACCATTTCTTTCTTAGAACATTAGTTATGTTCATCCGAAACTTCATACCTACGAATTCTGGACCATTACTTGCTTCACACAAAGTCGAGAAGAGAAAACAATAACACAAAGCTTTGAAATATAAAGAGGAGTATAAATCACAGCAAATAGAAGAGATCATTAACTGTAGATGTCAATAATTATGGAAAGACATATGCAAGGAAGGATTATGAAAACCACTACCCCAAGAGCGAAGTAGAAATAAACAGATTCCTCCAGTGGGATTTGGAATAGAAGGATGATTGTGGTGATAGTCAGAATGAGATCAAGGATCAGAACAGGATGAAGCATTTTCACAATCTTTTAAAGGTATGAAATGAGGAAGAAGATGTAGGAGTGATGAAAATAATAAAACGGAAGAGGTTGATTTATAGCTAAATAACGGACATAGCAATCTAGGCAGATTACGCATTTAATCAAAGAAGATCATAATTTTCTTAATCACCGAAGAATCAAATCTTATATAGATTACAAAGATCTTCTTTAATTTTCTTGAATTCCGAAAATCAACCGTGACTACGTCAAGAGTTAAGACGAACCTTTGATTTCATCATTTCACTATTTTACGATAGCTTCTCTCATACGCTTCGAGTAATCGAATTGTTTTATCCATATTACTCAATGGTGATAAAACTCTAAATTTCAGCTTATATTCTTCATAAAAATGTTCTTATGATCAACCATGACGACCTCTGTCAATATTTCGGGACGAAATTTTCTTTAACGGGGAGGTACTATGATGACCCGAAAAATTTCGATTTATCTAAACCAATTCTCTATATGATTTAATATTTTCGTCATGATAAGCAATGCATTTTGACAAGTTTTAAAACATTTGTAAATGAGTTTTAAATAACGGTTGACCACCTTGTTTGTCCGAAGATTCACGAACAACGGTTTATAAATAGATATGTATATATATAATAAGTTGAAAGACGTTGATAAAATATTATGCGATTTAATTGTTACAACTAAATATGTGAACTTTTGTTTCTGTACGATTCTTAAATGATATGTTATTACAACCCTCAAAATTCTTAATCCATATTTGATAATTATGGTAATTTTGACATGTTAAGTATCATTCACGAAAAAGTAGTCATTTTATTTCAAAAATCACACAAATGGTAACACATATTGTTAGTAGGGTAATAATTTTAAAGAATAATACTAATAATATAAACAACACATACACTTGAAGTTTATAAAAGTGATGTTACTATAACTCTTATGAATTCAATATCACGGACGGAAGTTTAATTATTGATGGAACAAATTATCACGTTATGCTATATAATAGTATGGTCCCATGACTTTGTTAAAAAGAAAAAAAAAAGACTACAAGTTTAAAAGTGAAAGATACAAGCAAGCAAAGCTTGGTGTAAGAACATATATATTAAGCATAAAG
Organism: Rutidosis leptorrhynchoides; assembly: GCF_046630445.1. Lineage (NCBI taxonomy): Eukaryota > Viridiplantae > Streptophyta > Magnoliopsida > Asterales > Asteraceae > Rutidosis > Rutidosis leptorrhynchoides. The sequence continues at coordinate 89,550,619 of NC_092336.1, forward strand.
TGTAGTACTACTCTTAAAATTAATGTGGGATATATACCTTTTAAGTTAGTAATATGGGATGGGACACCATTTGCTTTTGTTTGTGTGTTTTGATTGAAACTGAAGTTTTTATTTCTATAGAATTATAAAACACGTTTTGTATTTATATTTAATTATTATATTATTCATTATTATTATAGATTATATATATATATATATATATATATATATATATATATATATATATATATATATATATATATATATACAAGTGACAACTAATAATATAATTTTTGTTACACACGTTTTGCAATTTGATTAAATACATATTATATCAACTTGATATGTTATACCATGCATATATATTTGTCTACTTGCAACAAGAACCAACACCCATTTGTTTGGTAATAATTATGCTTTCTTTTACTCGACAAAGACAAAAACACTTTCTATTTTTACTTTTGATACACTATAAACATGTATGTTATTATGCAAGTAGTGTGGGGTTGCACTAAATAAATAAACATAAAGTTTATATCTATTGGTTCCTTTTTGGTGTGTGGTGTCCATAAACACTAATTCATTGAATATTGAGATTAGCCCAAAAGTCCAAGTGTATTATTCAATCTGTGAATGTAAATATCCCGTGACAAAATGAATGCTATTGATTTATTATATAGAGTACTAGATATAGATATGGACAGGGGTATTATATAAATAAGTAATATATTTCTGTTCTAGTTAACTAACACACCATCACCTCCCCATATTCATCTCTCTTTTTCTTTATCAATGACCATCGACAACCAGTGCATACCAAAACACATTTATTGTTATTATTATTATTATTCTAAGATTGAACGAGAAAAATAATACATCGAGTGTATACACGAGTGTTCTAATTACGGGTTTTCAAACGAATTATAGCTAAGAAAATATTGGGTATTGTTCCTGAATCCAAGACCAACCATACAATCATCCACTATCGTTACGTCTACCTACAATATTGAATCTCAATATTGAACTGTGAGTTTATAGATCCCTTTTTAATTGCTTTTGAAATCTAAATTTTTGGGCTGCGAATACATGCACTTTATTTTAAACGCAATGGATATAAGTACATACTAAATTCTACACCGAGTTTGAACCGAAAATCCCTTAGCTTTGGTAACTAGTAACTGTCGGTTATAAGAACTGTTGGGCGCGAGTAGTTATATATGGATCCATAGGGCTTGACATCCCCGTCTATTCCAGGTATAGAAACCCTAGCCTGAACTATAAAATAGACGTATGCTATTTGAGGTTAGTACACGTTGGTTTACGTGTATTATACATGTTGGTTGCATGTATGTTAAAACAGGGGTACTTATTTTATATACGTTAAAGTTTAGTTACCAGGGTGCTCAATCTTGTAGAATATTTTGTTAAACGTTTCTGGATGAAACAACTGAAATCTTGTGATCCACCTTTATATACAGATTATGCGCAATATTAAAACTATAAACTCTCCAACCTTTGTGTTGACATTTTAAGCATGTTTATTCTCAGGTTCCTAGAAGTCTTCCGCTGTTTACTTATACGTTATACAAGCTATGTGCATGGAGTCATACATGCTTTATTCGAGAAAACTTTGCATTCACAAAATCATCACCATGTATCTTATTTTGACTGCATTGTCAACGGATGTATTATTGTAAACTATTATTTACGGTGATTGTCTATATGTAGAAATTATCAGATGTCAAAAACTTTGGAATAGATATTCATTTATGGTGTGCATTTTCAAAAGAATACAATGTTTACAAAACGTATCATGTAGAGGTCAAAACCTCACTATGAAATCAATGAATAACGTACCGCGTCAATAGCGATTTTGACGGGTCGTTACATGACCTCTCTGGACTGTAGACTGCCATGCTTTCTGTAACATCCCGCGTTTTTCCGTTAAATTTAATTTTAACGCCGTCTTTTTTTTTTTTAAAACATAATCTTTCGTATTTAAATTAATAGTTTCCGTGAGTAACGTTCATTATATTCCCGCTATTTAATTTTGACATCACCCGTTCACTCGAGCGTTTTAAAAATATTCGTTTGGTTAAATCCCGCACCCGCTTCTAAACTCGAGGGACTAAAATTGACACGGGGCAAACTAGTTGACTAGGTCAACTAGTCCACCCCAATCACCACCATTCAATCACCTCCATCTCTCTCTCTTTCTCTCTAGCAAGAACACACACACAAACACCCAATTCAATCATTCATCATCTAAATTCGATCTAGGAGGCTTACAACAAAACAAATTACATATTTGGAATCCTCTCTTCATCCTCTACAATTTGATACCAACTTCATCAAGTTTGGGTAACATTTCTAAAACACTAAATTTCTCTAAATTCGTTTTATATACTTGAAATTGTGTTAGTTAGTGTCTATGGCTCGTGTGTAACATGAATATATGTTTTGTTTGCTCGATTTGTGGTTTGGAGTAACTAGTTTGAGTTTTTGAAATGGGTTTGCTTAATCCTTGATTTTGGATGAGTTAATGTTGTTAGATTGTTAAAGTGCATGTTTTAATTGTGTTACTAGTATCATTAGCTACATTTTGATGTGTAGGTTGATTAAGAAAACTTCAAAAACCCGATTAAGGATTTTGTGATATTTGACTAGGGTTTGATAGACTTTGAAATGAACTTTTGATGCGTTGAATGCTTGTTAATGTTGTTAGTAAGTGTTTAGATGCAATGTATGCTTAATTACCTTCGAAACGGCATATCGTATGTGTAAATTGGATTCCCGAATCATAAAATACGTTTTACGAACTTGAAACTTTGAAAATAAACCTTTCTTGATCAATTGACGAGTTTTTGGTTATTGTAAATGATGTTTTTGCTTGATGAAAAGTGGTTAGTTGTATTCCTTGTCAAAATACCTTTCCAACGATATAAGATACTTGTTTTGGATGTTTACGGTTTAGGATTTATGGGTATTTGAAGTTGGATTCGTGCATAAGTTGAAAACTGCAGAAAATAGCTGAACAGCATGGTGCGCGCCGCGCATTTACCCGCGCGCCGCGCAGAATCAGAGATCCCAGATGTTTGCCTTCTTGGTTGAGTTCTGACCAGAAATTGCACTTGGGTGCGCGCCGCGCAACCCAGTTCGCGCCGCGCAAAAGCCCCAGGCCACTCTCTTTTGTTTTTAAATGTCACAAAAATGTTTCCGCTTAACTAAAACTCCGTTTAACATGAAACTTGACTATTAGGCTCTTATATGACTTCTCGTCTTGGGAAAATTGTCGGATACCCGACCCGACCCCGTTGACTTTGACTTTGACCAAGTTTGACTTTTAGTCAAACTTAACCAAACTTTTATACAATCATTCTAACATGCTTTTATACTTGTTTCTTGTATGAAACTTGACAAATTGATTCACATGCTATATTAATCGAGTCGTAACGAGCCATAGGACTAATTGAACACATTTCACCCGACCTTGTATCGTAACCGGTTAATTGATATAACTTACTTGTTTAGGTCAAGGCTAAGCAACTTTCATGCACACGTTTACTTGTTGAAGTACCTTTATACTCGTGCACTCGAGGTGAGATCATAGTCCCACTTTTACTCTTTTAAACTTACTTTTGGGATGAGAAAACATAAACGATTCTTTTGAACTAAGTGAACACAAGAACGGGAAAACAAACATTCTACATACGAGTTTAGAACGAAAATCCTCAATCCGATTATCATTAGTTACATCAGATGGTGTAAGCGAGAACTTATGTTATATGGCCATATGGGTTGACAACCCTCATCCTTGACGGTTCGCTACCGTCTACGGATGAAATATATTTTCGGGAACAGTGTTGTTCTAGCACTAATTGATGGGGTATTCAACGGACGGAACGTTAAGCTTTGATAATTGGGTGCTCGTGAATATTAACTTTTAGAATGTACTACTATTATTTCAACTTTGCAAATCTTGTGGTTCGACTTACTTTACTTTTACTCACTTACTCAAACCTATGATTTCACCAACGTTTTTGCGTTGACAGATTCTTCTATGTTTTCTCAGGTTTTCACATGGCTATTTGTTACACGTTTCCGCACTCTTTGATTACTTGATTGGAGTCTACCATGCATGCATACGCTAGGGATAGCATTTTTGGATTCAAACTTTTGTCTACTTACTTACGCTATTTATAGCAACTGTGGTTTCAAACTAATTATGTCGCAAGTTATTTCATTCATACTTTATAACTTTGTAAACTTAAACTTATTGTCGATCCGTTTGTTAAACTAAACTTTGTACCTTTCAAATGAACGCGACATAATTTTGGTCAAACGAGTCTCATATAGGGACTACGACCACGCAACGGGACCTAAGTTAACGACGCCGTCAATAACGGTTTTGGTCGGGTCGTTACAAGTGGTATCAGAGCGTTGGTTGTAGGGAACTAGGACGTGCATTAGTGTGTCTAACAGAGTCGTTAGGACGCATTAGTGAGTCTAGACTACTACAACCGGATAGTTAGCATTTGCATTCTGACATACATTTGCTATAGATAGCACTTACTTGACTACTTGTGCATTATACTTGAATCATTCTTAGGCAAACTTTTTAATGGTACCCAACCTTCATCATACGAACTCGTATTCCGCCACTTTTTGGTAACACACGTAAATTCATGATTCATACACGTATGGATGACGACGACTTCATTAGTCACACTTGTTCGGGAACTCTGTCTCCCGGATTGTTATTTGCCACCGTTTCAACTTACTATCGGTTTTCCACTGGTGTTTCTTACTATCTACTTTTTGGTGTTACTACCATCACTACTCTAGGTGAGTATCGTCATCAACATTTATCACTACGGTTGCGTGCTACTCGTTATCATGACTCGTTACTCTTTTCATACCTGAATACCTTATTGTCTGACTCGAACCACATTGCCGTGAACAATCATTTATACACTTCCCTCGGGGAACGCTTCTTTATAGTTGCACTAATTCTTTCGATTCAATACGAGTCACGTTAGAGACGTTGTTACACTTTGTTTATTTTAAACTTCACGATTACACGAACTTGAATCTATAGAGTGATGTGGGAATGGAGGTATGAGTTAGCGTAATATAACGACACTCGATCAACGTGGTTATATTACGGTAAGACATACCAAAGTTCTAGTGACACGTGATGGTGGTTAGACTCGATCAACCTAAACACCACCATGTGCCATGTACATGACTTCATCCTTTCCTGTTTGGACATCCGAAAACTCCGAGAATATTTATAACAACCATACCGGGGACACACCTTCAATTATTGTCAAATTATATTTATGCTTCCGAATGAATTACCAATTCCATTTGACTTCAACCGTATGTCACACGGGTATACTAGCTCGTCCTCGCGCAGTCTTATTGACTAACTACAATTTACTCGTTATGCTCACATCGGGGCGGAAACTTCTCTTGCATCACCCTCGTACTTCCGGTTCAGGAAATCTTTTATTTTAAACTCTCAATGGAGGGAGAGACTCTCCACGTTATACTAGTGTTCACCCCGAGGGTGAATAGTCCTAATAAACGCTTTTCAAAACCGATAAGAAATTTGTCTCGACGAACGTATTTGGAAACCGATAAATCTCCCGCGACGTAAATTTCTTGAGAAACTTGTTCCAACTAACGTTTTCAAGTCCTAACAAACTTGTTCAATATGCCTTAGGGAAATGTACCCCGTTTCGGATCGAGATCCTCGTTTCACTTCTAGATTTTGGAGTACCTTACAAAAAGCCTCGGGACCGCGTTTAGACATGAGTACCGCGTACCATCCACAACCCGACGGACCGAACAAACATACGATTCAAACCTTGGAAACCATAATACAAGTTTGTATTACCAACTTCAAATTTACTTGAGAAAAGTATTTTCCTTTAACCGAATCCTCGTACTACAATGATTTTCATTCGAGTTTTAACGTCACTCCTTTTGAAACCACATGTGACCGGAAACGTCATTCTCCTTTGTCGAACCAAGTAAACGATGATCAATTCACCGGGGCCGAGGTTATTCATGAGCAACCGAGAAAATTTATTCATATTCAGGTAAAACCCTACGCGACTCGTAATCACCAAGAGCTACGCCGATGTTAGACGTAAACATTTCAAATTCCACGTGGGAAACCGCGTCACGTTAAGAGTCGCACCTTGGAAAGGTGAAATCCGTTTCGGGAAAACGTAGGAAGCTAAATCCGCGATATTTTGATCCTTTAAATTCTTGGGGTGTTTTGGACCCGTCGCTAGCCGTTTAGACTTTTCCGACTCATTTTGGGTCTCCGTTTATCCTACATTCGATGTATCAACTCAAAGACGTGTTTTGCGAAACGAGAACTTGTTATCTCCTTTGATGAACTCACTATCGACGATAACCCTCACTTCCTAGGAGGACCGGTTGAAACCATAAATCGTGAAGCCAAACCTTAAAACAACATATGATCCCGACCGTCAAAATTCGTTGAAATACCCTAGGACGTACTTCTCCCTCACTCGTAGAATTGGCAACGCAAGATCTCGAGGAAGATTCAACAACTACTACTTCCAACTAAATTTCGGGACGAAATTTCTTTTGAGGCGTGGATAATGTAACATCCCGCGTTTTTCCGTTAAATTTAATTTTAACGCCGTCTTTTTTTTTTTAAAACATAATCTTTCGTATTTAAATTAATAGTTTCCGTGAGTAACGTTCATTATATTCCCGCTATTTAATTTTGACATCACCCGTTCACTCGAGCGTTTTAAAAATATTCGTTTGGTTAAATCCCGCACCCGCTTCTAAACTCGAGGGACTAAAATTGACACGGGGCAAACTAGTTGACTAGGTCAACTAGTCCACCCTAATCACCACCATTCAATCACCTCCATCTCTCTCTCTTTCTCTCTAGCAAGAACACACACACAAACACCCAATTCAATCATTCATCATCTAAATTCGATCTAGGAGGCTTACAACAAAACAAATTACATATTTGGAATCCTCTCTTCATCCTCTACAATTTGATACCAACTTCATCAAGTTTGGGTAACATTTATAAAACACTAAATTTCTCTAAATTCGTTTTATATACTTGAAATTGTGTTAGTTAGTGTCTATGGCTCGTGTGTAACATGAATATATGTTTTGTTTGCTCGATTTGTGGTTTGGAGTAACTAGTTTGAGTTTTTGAAATGGGTTTGCTTAATCCTTGATTTTGGATGAGTTAATGATGTTAGATTGTTAAAGTACATGTTTTAATTGTGTTACTAGTATCATTAGCTACATTTTGATGTGTAGGTTGATTAAGAAAACTTCAAAAACCCGATTAAGGATTTTGTGATATTTGACTAGGGTTTGATAGACTTTGAAATGAACTTTTGATGCGTTGAATGCTTGTTAATGTTGTTAGTAAGTGTTTAGATGCAATGTATGCTTAATTACCTTCAAAACGGCATATCGTATGTGTAAATTGGATTCCCGAATCATAAAATACGTTTTACGAACTTGAAACTTTGAAAATAAACCTTTCTTGATCAATTGACGAGTTTTCGGTTATTGTAAATGATGTTTTTGCTTGATGAAAAGTGGTTAGTTGTATTCCTTGTCAAAATACCTTTCCAACGATATAAGATACTTGTTTTGGATGTTTACGGTTTAGGATTTATGGGTATTTGAAGTTGGATTCGTGCATAAGTTGAAAACTGCAGAAAATAGCTGAACAGCATGGTGCGCGCCGCGCATTTACCCGCGCGCCGCGCAGAATCAGAGATCCCAGATGTTTGCCTTCTTGGTTGAGTTCTGACCAGAAATTGCACTTGGGTGCGCGCCGCGCAACCCAGTGCGCGCCGCGCAAAAGCCCCAGGCCACTCTCTTTTGTTTTTAAATGTCACAAAAATGTTTCCGCTTAACTAAAACTCCGTTTAACATGAAACTTGACTATTAGGCTCTTATATGACTTCTCGTCTTGGGAAAATTGTCAGATACCCGACCCGATGTAACATCCCAAACCAATCCACGACAATTCCCGTTAAATTTCACAACATAAAAAAAAAAATTTCTGGTGCAGTTCATTTGCGCGGCGCGCCAGGTGGGTGCGCGGCGCGCCAAACCACCTGGACAGCCCGCTGTCCCCGGAAGTCAATTTAACAAAAATGTTTGACTAGTTCCCGACATTTTTAGCCAAAACGCTTTTAACCATAAATTCATATATGTAAAACTAGCACGTTTAATTAATAAAATTGAGTTTACGAAGCGGGTCCCACAACGACCCATTTTACCACCTTAAGTACCGAAATACAATATTTGACCAAAAGACTTTTAATACAACAAAGCCGAGCATGGCGATTGGGAATACGCTACCCAATCCTAAATGATCCAAAAGTAAGTCACTAAAGCAACTATGCACGTCTTCTAGTCCTCGCGCTTACCCGAGCCACCAATCCACATGCAATCTATAAAAAGAGTCAACAACGAGAGGGTAAGCTAACGCTTAGTGAATGATAATATACTACATACATATATATGCATAAAGTGGACACGCCACATAAATAAACAAATACCGCATACCGGAGCGTCCAAGCCTAAAGGCAAGCTAATCTAAGTATACCATACGATCACTAAGCAACAAGCTAATAATACCATCAATAAGGTAAGTTCACCAACGCCAATGTGAACAACGCCAATAACTACCCCCGGAGGGTTAACTACATCACGACAACACAACATTAATCACGAATTAGCAATTCGACAATCATGCAACATATCGTGCATATACCAATAACCGCAAGTCCACAATAGCTAGCAATACCAAAAGCATATAGTTCATAATTAAATATGCCAATACATAACTCATACAACCATGGTTAACCAAGTACACAAGGGAACGGTACATGAAAGTCCGTTGGAGTTCATAACATCCACTAGTGTTACTTACACACCGCGTAATCACTAGTCCCCCGGGTGATGTCTTAAACACCGCGACTAACTCACCCTTACAACAATGTGGCGTCTTAAACACCGCGACGAATCCACACTTCATTCAATACAATGAGTGGTGTCTTGAACACCGCGACACTTCCACTCCCATGACATTGTGGTGTCTTAAACACCGCGACAATACCACAAGTCAATTACACAATGAGTAGTGTCTTAAACACCGCGACAATACTACTCGTCAATTCCACAATGAGTAGTGTCTTAAACACCGCGACAATACTACTCGTTTCATAGAACGTGGTGTCTTAAACACCGCGACAATACCACATTCGTACAACACAATTAAATACATTACATACATACACGCATAATTATTCCACTCACAACCACGTGTGATAACGTACACCCAAAATGTGTACTTTGCCAAAGGTAGTCAACCAAAACGCACAACCGTGCCAATTGGACCTATGAACAAGTCCATCAAATCCACCTATATGTGAAGTGAGCTCTATAGCCGAGAATCACTTCACCCGACCCGCACCCATCCTACACATACATATGCATATAGGATATTAACACTCACCTTGAAGTCTTGAAGAAGCTTCCAAGTGAATCCGCAACTTGCCAATGGAAGATACCTATTCCATTATCACAATTACAACAACACAATTAGATTGGATTCACAAATTAACCCAATTCGTCACTTAGTGCCATTTCGACCCAAATGCACTTCCAAGCACAAACCGTACCCAAACTAACCAATAATCACTAACACAAGTGAGAATGGTCCTAATACATCCATTAAACCCGAACACAAGTGCCAAACACGTGTCATACCCATTTTGACACTTAAACCCAAATTTTGACCCATAAAGGTCAAAATCTCATCCTTTACAAGTTTTGACACCAAAACACATTTAACTCGGTTTAATACTTCAACTTAATCCATTTTAAGTTTATAAACCTCATTAATTCGCCAATCGGGTCATAATCACCACCAAACCCTAATTTGACCCAAAGTCACAACTAGTCAACCAAATTACCCTAAATGGGTTTCAACACTTCCATAATCACCTACTTAAGTGATTAAACTCAAATTAAAGTTCTAAACATGGCCAATTAGTTCGCCAACTCAAAATCCACCAACAATTAACAACAAACCCGATTACTAGCTTCACTAAACCCATTTCATCACATAAAAGGGTTTTACAACTAATTAACTCAAAACCCTAACTTGAATATCAAATTAAATAATTGAAATTCGGAGTTTGAGCTTACCAATACTATCACCGTGTAGCCGAGAACGAAAGGAACAACTTTAAAACCCGAGACTTTGAACGATTCGAGCTTCTTCCTCACCAAAACCTCCAATCTCTCTCTAAACTCTTACTCTCTCTCTAAAAATGGATGAAGATGATGAGTGGATGTGAAAGTGATCCACAACTGATCCAAACCAGCTCATATGCCTCACAAATCCGGCCTCAAGTGAAATTACCCATTTGCCCTTCATTTAAACCAATTAAAAACAAGGGATTCTGTCAGCAGCAAACGGCGCGGCGCGCCCCTACCCCGCGCGGCGCGCGACCTCTCTGAAACAGATTCTTTTTCATTTTAAACTTTATATAAATAATCCGCGAAACCCAATCTCGAACGTCTTAATACACAAACAAGCAAGATAAATATTCGGGTCTTACAACTCTCCCCCACTTAAACTCGATCACGTCCTCGTGATCCTCATCACTTAACCAAGTGGACCTCACCTTACGGTCCTCGACATAAGTCCCAATCCGACTTTCCTAAGCAATTCCTTCCCAACGAATCGCCTTCCACAACTAAATCGTCACCCGCGATTTATTCAAATCACTATCCGAGCACTAAAACCATGCTCATTCCCCAACATCGGGAAAACTCAACCAATCTCGTACCAAGATATCGATCCCTTAGCGCACACTTACCGAGTACAACGCTAAAAACAGCCAAGTCTCAACCTAAGGTCAACAACCCGAAACGATGAAACCGAACCAAACGAATCCTTACGGATATCACCTAATCATTAAACATCCCTTGTAGTGCGCAATACGACCAATACGCAACTACCGTAACAATACAATCCAACGGTTAGAAACCGATAGCGCCCAAAGAGGCTATGGGAACACAAATCCCAAGGTGTACGAAATCGTCCATCGTCACACCCGTAACAAACATGTGAGCGAAACACGGCTATCGCATCACTAATCATACCACGTGGTCCTCACGACCCCACCATCGACGCATAAAACGACCGATAGTTCCCACAACATGGTCCTTACGACCCCACCATTGGTGTATCAAACAACCAATAGATTACAACTCAACATGGCCGAAACAACCCGAGCCAAAACACATATGGAGGATGGTCGAAACAACCCGAACCTTAGTGAATTCGCACAACCCGAAATCCACCAACCCAATCCATATATCTCACAACGAAATGACCGCACAACCCGAGTCATCGTGAATACGCGCAAACCGATATTCACTACTACCACCACATAGTATAACCGAGGATGGCCGTACAACCCGAACCTTAGTGAATCCGAACTACCCGACATTCACTACCTCAAACTATGAGCCCAACCAACAGGGACATTCGTACTACCCGAAATATTGTGAATACTAACAACCCGATATTCACGTCCCACAACACAACCCTCTTGATGAAGTCAGCGGACCCTAAAGATCATGCTCCATCAATCACGTACTCCCATGATGAAGTCAGCGGACCCTAAAGATCATGCTCCATCACGCAACCATACTATAATGAAGTCAGCGGACCCCGAAAGTCATGCTTCATTAATCATCAATACCACGATGAAGTCAGCGGACCCCGAAGGTCATGCTTCATCAACTACATACCATAATCGAGCAAGAACCACCTATATCAAACATAGGTACCGAACAAGAATTCTCCAAAAGAGAACCCGACACACACCTTCCTTAACCGAAGGATTTCACCTTGCTCACCAAACACGTCCATTATCTCTCAACGAGATTTACCACATTACCGCCTCGGTGGGATTCCAATCCAAACCATAAGTACAATTTATCCGAAATCGCACTCTACCACGAATCGACCCAAAACTAGGTCTCGGTAAAAATTCCAGATCTACCAAAATCATCATCCGAAATATCACACTAACACTTTCCTCGCGCAGGAGTGCGATCCCCCACTTGGAAACACGTTCCTATATCACAACTCATACACCCGTACGATGCTACCAAAGGTAGACTTTACCAACAATTGGGTACACACGACCCATCACCACACCTTGCTCTAACCTTGAGCACACGAAGGATTTCAATCAATCCTTAAACACTTCGAACGAAAAGTGTACCACGATTACACAAACCATACCCTCGCAATTATCCAATTGCTTTAGTTTGTCAAGTTTCACCTAGTCACTCATGTACCTACGGGTTTCTCCCGGTACCCTAAGTACAATGTAACCACAACACAATCGGAGTCGACACCACGCTAGTAGGTATAAAAGAGGCACCTAATGTCGCGTCATAAAGACTCCATTACCAACACACATCGAGATTTTAAACACTCGGCCTCAAAGGTTCCAATCACCCGACGAACCTCATGGTTCATCACTTCAACACCAAAAGCGAACACGCGCTAAACAATCGAACACCAAAACCATTTCCGTGGCTTGGTAGTAACATTCCCCAAATACTAAGGAATGCTTGGTTACACCAAGTCTTACTCCCTTCGTCCAACAACCAAACATCACCATAGGGTACTTCCGTTAGGAACGTCACCCTGAACCATAACATGCAAATCACTATGCAATTAACAAGTCCGAACATAAACGCCACATAAATAAATATTCAAAGACATATTTATCAAAACGAAACGTACCTCAACGTCTCCTTGCGGCATTCGCCGCCGCCAACTCGGGACAATCCGGCTTGCGATGTCCCTCTTTATGACAATAGTAGCACATTCCGCCTTCACTTCTCGGCATCGTGCATTCCCACAACTTGTGACCCCTAACGCCACAATTGAAACATCTAGGCGCACGAGATTCCACCGCGCCCTTTACCACTTTACTCGTACTCGCACTCGGACCCTTAGTCCTCTTACTCGGAGCACCATAAGAAACAACCCTTCCCTCACTTGAAGGTTCGCCCTTTTTCGATCGCGTATAAGACTCGAAACCTCTAGCCACCGCAAATAATTCTGCAAACTATTTCGCGTAGCCCCGGCTAATCTTACCTTTCAAGTCATCATTCAAGGTTCGATAGAAATCCTCCATCAACAAACGATCATTCCCCAAATATTCCGGGCAAAAACGAGCCTTCGACATAAAAGTCGTCTTTAAAGTATTCAAGTCCATAGAACCCTGTTGCAAATTTCGCAACTCACAACGCAATTCCGATAAATCGGCTGAAGTTCGGAACTCCTCGAAGAATTCCTCCTTAAACTCGTCCCATCTTGCTAAACACTCGTCGTACATCACTCGTTAGACGCGATTTGCACCCGTAATAAGGTTTGCAAGTTCTTATTACGCACGCACGCCGCATCGACTTGTTAGTACAACGACCGTCTCGCTCGATCACATAAACAAACACATCAAGATCCTACGCGATACAAACATACGCGAGAATTATTTTCACAACACAAATAACATATTAATAATATCCGCATTACTAATACAAACGTTAGTCAACCTATAACAAGGCACTAACTAAACCTATTCCTGACCCGTAATCCTACAAGTCCCGCAACAAAGTAAGCACACACAAAGTCTAAGTCTAGGCACCTATCTCAAGTCACCTAAATCCCTTAGACCATGCTCTGATACCACTTGTAACATCCCAAACCAATCCACGACAATTCCCGTTAAATTTCACAACATAAAAAAAAATATTTCTGGTGCAGTTCATTTGCGCGGCGCGCCAGGTGGGTGCGCGGCGCGCCAAACCACCTGGACAGCCCGCTGTCCCCGGAAGTCAATTTAACGAAAATGTTTGACTAGTTCCCGACATTTTTAGCCAAAACGCTTTTAACCATAAATTCATATATGTAAAACTAGCACGTTTAATTAATAAAATTGAGTTTACGAAGCGGGTCCCACAATGACCCATTTTACCACCTTAAGTACCGAAATACAATATTTGACCAAAAGACTTTTAATACAACAAAGCCGAGCATGGCGATTGGGAATACGCTACCCAATCCTAAATGATCCAAAAGTAAGTCACTAAAGCAACTATGCACGTCTTCTAGTCCTCGCGCTTACCCGAGCCACCAATCCGCATGCAATCTATAAAAAGAGTCAACAACGAGAGGGTAAGCTAACGCTTAGTGAATGATAATATACTACATACATATATATGCATAAAATGGACACGCCACATAAATAAACAAATACCGCATACCGGAGCGTCCAAGCCTAAAGGCAAGCTAATCTAAGTATACCATACGATCACTAAGCAACAAGCTAATAATACCATCAATAAGGTAAGTTCACCAACGCCAATGTGAACAACGCCAATAACTACCCCCGGAGGGTTAACTACATCACGACAACACAACATTAATCACGAATTAGCAATTCGACAATCATGCAACATATCGTGCATATACCAATAACCGCAAGTCCACAATAGCTAGCAATACCAAAAGCATATAGTTCATAATTAAATATGCCAATACATAACTCATACAACCATGGTTAACCAAGTACACAAGGGAACGGTACATGAAAGTCCGTTGGAGTTCATAACATCCACTAGTGTTACTTACACACCGCGTAATCACTAGTCCCCCGGGTGATGTCTTAAACACCGCGACTAACTCACCCTTACAACAATGTGGCGTCTTAAACACCGCGACGAATCCACACTTCATTCAATACAATGAGTGGTGTCTTGAACACCGCGACACTTCCACTCCCATGACATTGTGGTGTCTTAAACACCGCGACAATACCACAAGTCAATTACACAATGAGTAGTGTCTTAAACACCGCGACAATACTACTCGTCAATTCCACAATGAGTAGTGTCTTAAACACCGCGACAATACTACTCGTTTCATAGAACGTGGTGTCTTAAACACCGCGACAATACCACATTCGTACAACACAATTAAATACATTACATACATACACGCATAATTATTCCACTCACAACCACGTGTGATAACGTACACCCAAAATGTGTACTTTGCCAAAGGTAGTCAACCAAAACGCACAACCGTGCCAATTGGACCTATGAACAAGTCCATCAAATCCACCTATATGTGAAGTGAGCTCTATAGCCGAGAATCACTTCACCCGACCCGCACCCATCCTACACATACATATGCATATAGGATATTAACACTCACCTTGAAGTCTTGAAGAAGCTTCCAAGTGAATCCGCAACTTGCCAATGGAAGATACCTATTCCATTATCACAATTACAACAACACAATTAGATTGGATTCACAAATTAACCCAATTCGTCACTTAGTGCCATTTCGACCCAAATGCACTTCCAAGCACAAACCGTACCCAAACTAACCAATAATCACTAACACAAGTGAGAATGGTCCTAATACATCCATTAAACCCGAACATAAGTGCCAAACACGTGTCATACCCATTTTGACACTTAAACCCAAATTTTGACCCATAAAGGTCAAAATCTCATCCTTTACAAGTTTTGACACCAAAACACATTTAACTCGGTTTAATACTTCAACTTAATCCATTTTAAGTTTATAAACCTCATTAATTCGCCAATCGGGTCATAATCACCACCAAACCCTAATTTGACCCAAAGTCACAACTAGTCAACCAAATTACCCTAAATGGGTTTCAACACTTCCATAATCACCTACTTAAGTGATTAAACTCAAATTAAAGTTCTAAACATGGCCAATTAGTTCTCCAACTCAAAATCCACCAACAATTAACAACAAACCCGATTACTAGCTTCACTAAACCCATTTCATCACATAAAAGGGTTTTACAACTAATTAACTCAAAACCCTAACTTGAATATCAAATTAAATAATTGAAATTCGGAGTTTGAGCTTACCAATACTATCACCGTGTAGCCGAGAACGAAAGGAACAACTTTAAAACCCGAGACTTTGAACGATTCGAGCTTCTTCCTCACCAAAACCTCCAATCTCTCTCTAAACTCTTACTCTCTCTCTAAAAATGGATGAAGATGATGAGTGGATGTGAAAGTGATCCACAACTGATCCAAACCAGCTCATATGCCTCACAAATCCGGCCTCAAGTGAAATTACCCATTTGCCCTTCATTTAAACCAATTAAAAACAAGGGATTCTGTCAGCAGCAAACGGCGCGGCGCGCGACCTCTCTGAAACAGATTCTTTTTCATTTTAAACTTTATATAAATAATCCGCGAAACCCAATCTCGAACGTCTTAATACACAAACAAGCAAGATAAATATTCGGGTCTTACACCCGACCCCGTTGACTTTGACTTTGACCAAGTTTGACTTTTAGTCAAACTTAACCAAACTTTTATACAATCATTCTAACATGCTTTTATACTTGTTTCTTGTATGAAACTTGATAAATTGATTCACATGCTATATTAATCGAGTCGTAACGAGCCATAGGACTAATTGAACACATTTCACCCGACCTTGTATCGTAACCGGTTAATTGATATAACTTACTTGTTTAGGTCAAGGCTAAGCAACTTTCATGCACACGTTTACTTGTTGAAGTACCTTTATACTCGTGCACTCGAGGTGAGATCATAGTCCCACTTTTACTCTTTTAAACTTACTTTTGGGATGAGAAAACATAAACGATTCTTTTGAACTAAGTGAACACAAGAACGGGAAAACAAACATTCTACATACGAGTTTAGAACGAAAATCCTCAATCCGATTATCATTAGTTACATCAGATGGTGTAAGCGAGAACTTATGTTATATGGCCATATGGGTTGACAACCCTCATCCTTGACGGTTCGCTACCGTCTACGGATGAAATATATTTTCGGGAACAGTGTTGTTCTAGCACTAATTGATGGGGTATTCAATGGACGGAACGTTAAGCTTTGATAATTGGGTGCTCGTGAATATTAACTTTTAGAATGTACTACTATTATTTCAACTTTGCAAATCTTGTGGTTCGACTTACTTTACTTTTACTCACTTACTCAAACCTATGATTTCACCAACGTTTTTGCGTTGACAGATTCTTCTATGTTTTCTCAGGTTTTCACATGGCTATTTGTTACACGTTTCCGCACTCTTTGATTACTTGATTGGAGTCTACCATGCATGCATACGCTAGGGATAGCATTTTTGGATTCAAACTTTTGTCTACTTACTTACGCTATTTATAGCAACTGTGGTTTCAAACTAATTATGTCGCAAGTTATTTCATTCATACTTTATAACTTTGTAAACTTAAACTTATTGTCGATCCGTTTGTTAAACTAAACTTTGTACCTTTAAAATGAACGCGACATAATTTTGGTCAAACGAGTCTCATATAGGGACTACGACCACGCAACGGGACCTAAGTTAACGACGCCGTCAATAACGGTTTTGGTCGGGTCGTTACACTTTCAGAGATTTGTCAGATGTGATGCATGATATGGATTTGCTATGCTTTTGTGACTTGTTAGTTATCGTATAAAACTTGTTAATTGTATTTGACTTGTTATAGTGATATGAGTGATTTGATAAGACTGCATAGGGCTTATGTGAATTGCATGTTACATATGATGCTAGCCCTATTGTATTACTATACTTGATTGGAATAGTTGCATAAAATCTGTAGTGAAGCCTTAAGGAATTATGTTTCCTTCTTTGGACTCGTTTGAGTTTGTGGTGACCATTAGAAAGTAAATGTGGGTATTGTTCCCTGTGTTGTCTTTTTGAAGATGGCGAAACTCTTGACCAGAGTGGGGATTGATACCGGGTATGTGTTATGACTGGAAGACAAAGCCGAGAGTTAGACAATGTTTGGGAATTGTGACCAGTGAATCTTTAAAGTAGAATGGTATGACTTGACAAAATCCTATGCTGGGATGGTCGCGTGACATTTTCATTTAATGGTGGTAGGCTTTGGGAATCGGATTATAATACATGGACTATTATTGGTTTGCAAATAGTATGACTTTCGTAAACTGAATTTGGACTATTGTGATATGCTGTAAATGATGACTTGATCAGGTTTAGTTATATAACCATATATGAATCTTTGGATGGTTGATGACATATGACTAAAGAGACTTGTTGATTAGTGATATAATAAATTTCTGTATTACCGATGCTTAACAGGAAATTGTGTGCCTTGATCAATGTGGAAATCATTTAGGATTTTTCTTATCAAGTGACTCAGAATGAAGGTATGATTTAGAATAATATACTTGTGTCTGGCCAACAGAAGTATATTGGGGTAAGTCATACAGAAATTCTGGGAAGCTGAAGGAAATTTAGATGACTTGAATTATACGTGGAATGTGGACTGACTGTTGGACAATGAGTTAGTGAACATGAAATGACTAACCTGAGAATAGTGATGAATTAAGGATATATTTTGTGGACATAATTACATATTGTAGTGAAATAAATGAAATTCAGTTGTCATTGCTTGGAAATTTGAGGGAATTTAACTGTATAAAAAGTTAAACCTATAACGATCTGATGGATTTGATGATATCGGGTGTTACAGTATCAAGAATGGGATCTTGATTAATGAATTGAACTCGGGAATTATGTATGGTAATGGTTAGTTGAATGACTTTCGGAGTAAATGTCATTGTCTGTATGGTGTTTTCTCATGATAATTAGTTATCCTTTGCATTTTGTCGGGAATAGTGATGGTTTCGAATGACAAAAAGTTGGGATCGACTGGTGATTTTGGTATTGAGTATGTAGAATTTGTTGATTTAAAGCTTGTAGAGGGTAAGTCCACCGAGTACGTAAGCTAGAGTACAAAGGGTAGTATCATTTGGATGCAAAATTGAGTTTGAAAATAGAGGTTGTAATGAGAACCAGTGACTTATTTGATCGTGATTGACCAGATTCCGAGGACGGAATCTCTTTAAGGGGGGTAGATTTGTAACATCCTCAGTTCGAGCTTGGCTGAATTGACCCTTCTACCCCGTGTGTGTTAATATTATTGATTTTAATAATTATATGTTTATAATTATGTAATTATATAGTTAAGACCAGTTCGTGACAAGGGTCACAGAACAGGTTATTTAAATTGGACCCCGTTTGAACCACTTAATGAGGTGTTTTGTATTTCAGATAACTGGTAAATACCCGTGTGATACACGGAGTAGGCATGTGAAGGAAACCCTTGAACCTTAAAACCTCTGCTCTTTCCTTGTTTCCATTTTTGGAAACTCATAACACTTGCACAAACACTCTCTAATCCTCATAAACCCTAATCTTTGAATCTCGTTTCTGTGTTAAATCGATTTGGGGTATTTGTTATCAGTGACTTCGTGATCATTACAAGGTATTTTACATGTCAAATTCGTGCTTTAATCTGTGTTTAATTTGGGTTATATCAAAGTTTCATATCAAGGGTTTTTGATCAAATCTTGATCTAAAAGTGTTGTTTGTGTCAAATTGATGTTAGTAAATATTTGTATATGAGTTATGTATGTTCTCTAAGTGATTTGTAGTGTCAAAATAGTGCAAAAAACGAGATTTGGGGCTCAAAATGACGAAAACAGCGACCTGGTACTGATGAACAGCTCCCGTACAGTTGCAGGATGCATCCGTACGATTACGGGGTGTATCGGGGCCATTTTGGGTGCAACCGGGCGTTGCAGGTGCTCCCGCGCGGTTGCAGCCTGTCAGCTTTTTAGAAAACTTATTTTGGCCGTAACTTTCAAACCGTAACTTCGTTTTTGATGAATCAAATATCATTGGAAACGTAATGAAGTCTAATTTCCAATGGTAAGGTTTTAAAGTAATAAATCATACTTTATTTTGGGTCAAAAAGACACGATAGTTTGTATGCTTCGTTTTACACGCGTATAAGGGCTGTTTTCGCATGGACACTTATGTAGCCTTGTCAAATAATGAATGTAAAGTTATATGATATGGTTTATAGTATTAATTGATGATTATAATTGATTGAAGAAGTATACTAACTCAGTAAATGATGTTCTCAGGTGAAAAAGGAACGAAGAAGACTCAGTAACATTAGACCACTGAGTTCTTGCTGGTAATCGGTGAGTGAGACTATCCTTATGGATATTGGTATTTAGTAACAAGTGTAGTTACTACCCGCTTTTATGCTATTAAAGATTATGATAATCTATATATGCATGTTGATTACTATTGTAATTATAAATAGTAGGTAATACTGTTGTTATCAAGTTGCCTAATTAGATTGAATCTATAGCATGCCTGATTAGGGTACCATATGTTTATTAGTGATGTTACCTAACATGAGGTTGTAGGTGGTTTATGTGCACATGTGAGAACTGTCCGTGTATAGAAGGGACAGAATAGGTTAACCGTGTATAGAAGGGTTAGGCTCATTGGTTATTGTAATGACAGTATATTGCAATTGACGTATGTAAACGTCAGGAGGGGTATACTGTGTGACGATAACGAGGGCTATCGGTACAGCTCTAGCTTGATCAGCTAGTAGTTGTAGACCTGGCAGGGTCAACGATCCTCTTGTACTTATAGCCGTTAGTGCTATGTGTAGCCGTTAGTGCTATGAGAGTGAATAGCTATGTAGAGCTATTGATACTTAGTAATAGATATGTAAAGCTATTGATACCCTTATTGTATAGCTATGTAAGGCTATGTTAGTGTAGTGCGTTTGGTGCCTTTAGTGAATAGCTTCTTGATGCTATTGCTGCTTTGTTAGTTGAATTACTGCCTAGCTCTGTATGTTACAGATGTGTAGTGTTATATTATATGATAGCTGTGTAACGCTATGTCCACATGCCCGTGACTGATGCATGATCCCTAAAAGCTAGGCTTGGTACTTGATAGTAATATCTGTTGGGATATCTCATTCACTTAGCGTTGTGTTAATCCCCCACATTTTCTCCCCTGCAGGTTATATTGTTTTACATGCTAGGGACGAGAGAAGATAGCCGTGCTTGGGTTATGTTTGACACACTGAAGAACGCTGATGTTTAATATAACTATGTATAACTGTTTTGAAAAGTAACACCAGTTGTATTGTAATATATAAATGTTATATGCTTTAAATACTTACGCTGTGATTTAAAAAAAAAAGTACGGTGTTATAGTAAATGGACTCGGGTATTTTTTTGGGTATACGAATCGGGTAATCGGTTTGAATTTAAAACCATCCCCGAACCCGGAAACATAAAAAAAATTAAAAATCATCCCCATACCCAGCCCGAGATCCATTTATCCGGCTCGAACCCGACCCACAAATATTTCGGTTTTTTTTCGTAGGGTACGGATTTTTTTTGCCATCCCTATTTGAATTATAATACAAGTTTGAGAAAAGGTAAAATTGTAAGAATAATGTCATGGGATGTTAACGGAGATAAAAGAATTTTCATTGTTTACATATTTTGATACTTAAATACGTACAATTATGTAATGAAATTATATTCCTTCATTCAAGAAGAAGTGTCTACTTTAGAATTTTTATTTATTTAAAATAATTATGTTTTACTCTAAATAACAATTGTAAATTATTAAAGATTTAATTATTTGTTTTTATTATTGGAAATTTTACATTAAATATAGCAATTAATATATTATTATTTTTTATAACAACATTTTGAGAAAAATAGATAATTCATTAATATATCTTAAATCTAACAAAAATAGACATTTTGTATGAGACGGAGAGAGTAACATTTACAATAGACATTTTGTTATAGTGAAATAATAATTAATAATAATATATATTGTCACATTAAATTTGATACAACACTAAATTAACCTTGTACGAAACACTTTTCTCAAAATAATACATTATTAATAAAAACTTATACGGAGTACTCCATAATGCAAATTTGTTTTTGTTACTTCATTATTTTAGTGTGTATGTATGTATATAATAGATAACCGGGTCAAATATGATTTACTTTATATAGAAAGTTCCGTACTATATTCTATGTAGTATTATTTATACTGCTTATGATAAAGATGTTTTACACTTTTACTACATAAGCGATAAGACATTGAAGTTTTCAAACCTAATTTTAGTATGGGTTCCCTGCATGCTACTTGTCTGTCTATATCAATAAAAATCTCTTTTTCCAAAAAGAAAAAAAAAGGCTTTTTCCGTCTTGAATAAAAATTAGTTGACTAAAATGAATTAGTTGCACCACCAGATGTCTTTGATTTTATTTTTATTTTCCAAATTAATAAGATAGATCAAATAATGAATGAATAGTATAAATAAATATAGATAGATAAAATAATTTTGTTGAAATACAATTGATTAGAGTGACTCATGTCTGATTTACAGGATTTTATAATTTTGTTGAACTTACTAGTCAACTAGGTGTCTCTAATCACCATACGGACACTTTTTTCAATTGCCATTTTCTTATATATAAATTCTATTATAATCCTAAAATAATGATGTAATAATTATCTTTTTCTCCTTTATAAAAAAAATTAAAAAGAAAAAAGAAAAATTGTGAGGACATGTAAGTGATGTTATAAATAGATTATTTTTACAATTAAATTAAATCTACTTAATAATATCATAAATAAGGATTATCTAAACTTAAAAAAAAATTCAAAAATAAAGAAAAAAATTTAAGTGTATGAAAGGACATTTGAAAAACCGGATCCGGGACATAAGTCAAGTGATGACGTACGACTTATCGGAACAAAATTTACAAGTCAACTATGCATGTGAATTTAATATAATATATAATTAATTATATAAATTAAATATATTATATATATTATATAAAATTATGTCGACAAACAAAAAGTTAAAAGTTTGTGAGCTGGATCAGAGGGCCATGCGATCGCATGGCCTTGAAGCACAAATCCCATGCGATCGCATGGGGTTTTTTCAGAAAAGGTACTATAAATTCAACTGTTTTGCTCGAACATCACACACACTTACACAGATATAGATATATACTCCGTAATATTTATATTATTTATATTATTATTATTATTATTATTATTATTATTATTATTAATATTATTATTATTATTATTATAATTATTATTATTAAAGATTAATATTAATATTAATCTTATTATTATCAGTAGTATTAATATTATTTTTATTAGTATTATACATAAAATACTACGACGAGGTCATGTTCAAATGATTTCAAAAATGATTTTCGAGTGAATTAAAGCTAAGGAAATTATGGGTTATTGCCAAGGAGGTTATGGGTAATGTTCGGGGGTATAATTGTGAATCAAACTTAGTGTTTATCATCTCTGTTACGTCTACGTACTTTTCTACAATATTGAATCTCAATATTAATACGTAAGCATTTATATTTTATATTTTATAAATTAATAGTGTATACATACTAGTGCTCGAGTGTATATATTTATACATGCTTGTATGTTAAATTTCGTCGTTAAACAGTTTATAATAAATCACGAATTAAATACATATATTACGGGTAAAAGGTATATGATATATATGTTTTCGGAAAGCTGGCGAAAAATTAATAACTTTTCATTTAGATATCGAATAGTTTCGAGGAACGAATCAAAAGATATGGTCAACTGAATTATAATTGACATTAATTGGAATTGCTTTTTGAATCTGCAATTAATACTTAAACAACTTGTTTACGAGATCGATAAAATGGATTTTTGAATATTACCAACCGAGTAAATGAATCCTTATATAAGGTACGTCTCGTTTGTTGAACTATTGTCAAAATTGACTTTTTGAAACAACTTTGAATAACTTTTGTATGTCAATTTCGAGCATTAGGATTGTGATATACTATGACCTGACCTAGCTTGATAGACATTTATTGACCAACATATGTTCTCTAGGTTGAGATCTACGATTATTTGATATACCGAGTTTCGGTCACATTACGATGAACAACTTTATGTGCTGCTAAGGTGAGTTTCATTTGCTCCCTTTTTAATTGCTTTTGCAATCTATATTTTTGGGCTGAGAATACATGCAATTTATTTTAAACGCAATGGATACAAGTACATACTAAATTCTACACTGAGTTTAAACCGAAAATCCCTTAGCTTTGGTAACTAGTAACTGCCAGTTATAAGAACTGGTGGGCGCGAGTAGTAGTATATGGATCCATAGGGCTTGATATCCCCGTTCGAGCTAGAGCACTAGCCTTTTAACGGACGTATGCTATTTGAGAAGCGTACACGTTAGTTTGCGTGTATTATTAAGATGATTATACAAAGGGTACAAATTATATATACGTTAAGTTTAGTTACCAGGGTGCTCAATTTTGTAGAATATTTTGATAAACGTTTCTGGATGAAACAACTAAAATCTTGTGATCCATCTTTATATACAGATTATGCGAAACATACAAATTATGAACTCACCAACCTTTGTGTTGACACTTGTTAGCATATTTATTCTCAGGTTCCCTAGAAGTCTTCCGCTGTTTACTTATATGATATACAAGCTATGTGCATGGAGTCTTATATGGCATATTTTTTCAAGAAAACGTTGCATTCACCAATTCATCATCATGTACCTTATTTTGACTGCATTGTCAACGGAAGTACTATTATAAACTATTATATACGATGATTGTCTATATGTAGAAATTATCAGATGTCGAAAACCTTTGATTTAAATATTCATTTATGGTGTGCCTTTTCAAAAGAATGCAATGTTTACAAAACGTATCATATAGAGGTCAAATACCTCGCAATGAAATCAATGAATGACGTGTTCGTCCATATGGATTTGGAGCGATCGTCACAGTTGGTATCAGAGCGTTGGTCCTAGCGAACCAGGTCTTGCATGAGTGTGTCTAACTGATAGTTGTTAGGATGCATTAGTAATTCTGGACTTCGACCATGTCTGCATGTCAAAAGTTTTGCTTATCATTTTTGTCGGAAATTACCTGCTTATCATTCCTAGTCTATACACGTTTTACTGCATTGATTGCTTGAATAGTGTATAGATAAAATTCATATCTTAGCGTATCTGTTACTGTAAAATTTTCCTGACATCTTCCGAAATTTCTCCGTGATTTATGGAATTTAGTATTATATATACATATGTAAATTATGTATTGAAGAATACCAAACTAAATTCTATAATCTAATTCATATCAAAAATCATCTCCCTAATTATACAAGATGGATCCCGTATCTAGTTCAAATTCCTTAAACTCTGACAGCTATTCTGATATGGATATTCACCTGAATTCCGAAGACAGTGTAACCGGAATGGATCAACCAATTAGCCATCATCTATTCTGGATGAATTGGGGATGGGTTCGTAGCCTTCTTAATTATTGGAGACAAGAAGAAGGCGATCCCTTCCATCCACCACATTGCCCTCTTGGTGAAGAACCTGAAGCACTTACCGGCGAACCTGTTCGTAATACCATTTTCTCTCTCATCTCCAGAATATCTCGTCATGATCATATACTCTCTCAAATTCTGGATCTTATTCATCCGCTAGTCCGAACCGCCAATCATCCCGGTGTAGTAGAAGAAGTCAACGAGCTTCGCGCTAGGGTAGTGGCTTTGGAGAATACGGTGCAAAGGTTACAAGCACCAGCAGCATCACCGGCATCAACAGTACCACCGACAACAACACCAATAGTACCATTACCACCACCAACAACATCCGCATCGCAAACCTCAACTTCACAATCTGTCCCACGAGAATCAATGTCATACGCACCATAGTTATCAAGAAAATACCAGCAACAATAACCGATGAAGTATTAACTTATTTTCCCTGAAGAAATTTTATGTATATTTAATATATATGAATTTTGAAATCAAAATAAATCTTTTCGTACTAAGCTATTACGTGTGAATCTTAACTGGTAGGTACTACTCGGTTAGTTCATATTACTAATATGCAATGATGTACATCCTTCCTTAACAACTTAACCATTGTTAACTACAATCTCTGTTTCAACCCAATGAATTCCATTTCATAATATACCAAGTGTATTATTCAATTACATAATTGATTTTACATTTTCATTTTCGATGTACTCGAAACTTTCCAGAAAACATCATCTGTTCCTTGTAAGGTTCACAAAAAAAAAAAATTCCACGAGCATCAACATCCTTCACCGAGGAATAAGAATAAATAATGAAGTATTGATTACATTAGCGAAATACTCCGCAAAGATTATGTAATCTTTAATGTTTTAGAGATTAATCATTTCTAAGTCAAGCCGAAAATTAAATGAGCTTAATATGATATTAACTCATTAAATCTGTGTTACATCTGAAAAAAAATATACATACATATATTTTCATAAAGACGGTAATAAAAATTCTTTTGTACAAAGTATTAATTGTGAAATCTTTAACAGGTAGGTAATACCCGGGAAATATATAAGTTCGCAATTAATATGTTACACTGTACATTCTTCAACTTTGATTCAAAAATTATTAACAATGCTCACAACGATATACAATCGTTTTCATACAAATCCAATTACATATTCTGATATTGACGGATCAGAATCCAAGTCATAACTCTGAACTGATGACATCATTCTTAGATCTCTACATCTTTTAAAGCTATACTTTGACTTCAAAACTGTGCAAGATCCTTTAGCGTTGTTTTTACCGAAAATAATCTTGCAATTCCTTTTCAAAGTATCCAGTATTATCAACCATTCAACCAGTCAACGACGACCTTTCAGACTTGTAACTTTGGCATATACGTTTTTGTTACTGGGGAACCTTTCATGTTCCACCACATTAACAGTAAATTTACCAACAACTTCATTGATCTTTGACCTTCTGAAAAATCCTTATACTCATTGAAACCGTATCATGTACTCATCCACATCTTGTAACGGCAATTGCCATACCAACTATCGGGAATTAGCAATCAGTATTTTGAAATCTTGCAGCACTTCTACGCCAACAGTTATATGTGTACATATAACGTCTACCTCCTGGACTTACATACTTCGAATGTGAAGTTTCTGAAAAACACCCTAAACTACGAAACTAGTTCTCCGAATTTTGGAAAAATTTTGATGAAGCAGCAAAAACTGTAAACGACCTTAACGTTCAAAAGTTTGATGATAAAGAATAGTATGGTGGTAAAGCTGAAAAAAATAGAAGGTTTGGAACTGGAAAACGGATTGAGCAAAGTATGAAGGAGGCTGTGGATAAATCATAAAGAATGAACCTGCCTTCAAAGAATCCAAATGATTCAGTGTCTGCTGAAATCCTTAGCAAATACCTTGCTCCTTACTCTAAAACCTTTGTGGACAATATTCTTCATCATCATCTTATCTTGAATATTCTAAGATATCATCGTATCTTTCGTTATGAATATCCTCAATATTTCTGAAGATATTTTCTTAATCATTCTTATCTGAAACCATTCATCTCTTCGCGCTATCTGTGTTACATCATAAAAGAAACTATTTTAGTTTCTAAAATCTGAAAAATTCGAAAAATGGATGTTTTGAAGTAATGTTGGGAACTGAAGCATGAGTTAGTATAATATAATAACACTTGATCAACGTGATTATATTATAGTAAGTCATGCTGAGTTTCTAATGGAACATGATAAAGGTACACAGATCATACCCTCATCATGAACCATGTTACATAACTCTTTCATTCTATATAATCTCTAAAAATATCAAGAAAATATTTTCTTAATGATTCGGTCTTTTTCGAGGTATTCTGGTAATTTGACAAGTCAGATTGTACTATTACCATTTCTTTCTTAGAACATTAGTTATGTTCATATGAAACTTCATATCTACGAATTCTGGACCATTATCCGCTTGACTTAAAGTTGGGAAGAGAAAACGAAAGCATGAAGCTCCGAAATATAATGGAGAATATAAAGCCCGATAACAACCCCGAAATTACAAACCGTGTATATCAATGCGTATAGCAATATAAAGACACGGGAGAATGAAAAACAATATAACCCCAAGGTAATAGTAGAAGAAAATAACCACATTTGGTGGCAGATGAAAAAGAAGAATGAATGATATGATAGCCAAAAAAATATCAAGAATCAGAACTGGATGAAGCATTTTCACAAATCTTTTGTAAGTATGAAATAAGAAAGAAGATTATAGGAGTGGTGAAAATAAATGAAATGGAAGAGGTTAATTTATAGCAAAATATCAGACATAGCAATCGAGGCAGATTACGCATTTAATCAAAGGAAATCCTAATTTCCTTAAATTCTGAAGAATCAAATCTTATTTAAATTATGAAAATTTTCTATTCCTTAAATTCCGGAAATCAATCCTTACTACATCAAGAGATAAGACGAATCTCTATTCTCCATTTCACTCTATTACGATAACTTCTCACATACGCTTCGAGTAATCGGATTGTTTTATCCGTATTATTCAATGGTGATAAAATTCTATTTACCAACTCATATTCGTCATGAAAACATTTTTATTGTCAGCCATGACGACCTCACTCAAATTTCGGGACGAAATTTCTTTAACGGGTAGGTACTGTGATGACCCAAAAATTTTTGACCAAATTTAAACTTAATCTTTAACGTTTCCGACACGATAAGTAAAGTCTGTAAAGTTGAATCTCAAAATTTTTGAACTATTCAATTACCTTTCGATTGTTCTCAACGATTCGCGAACAATTATAGGTAAATAGATACATATATATACCATAACTTGAAAACATAACAGAGTGTTGAGTATATGATACTGTGCATTAAACTTATTGGTTTGATTATCTGATTGATATATTTAGATACAGAGTTAAAAGATTATGCTAAATGATTGAATTAAAAGATAATTATTGAGTCCCTTAAGGATTATGATATTATTACGGGTCTCTGTTGTAATGTCCACGTTGGTTTGGGAAATCATTCATTCTTAACGGTATTCGGAATAAATGGTAAAGTGTTTGTTTAAATAACGTAAATTGGACATACAATAATAAGGAATATCAAATGTTGGAATTAGATATATGAATAACTTGCGATATGTATTTTAACTCGTGTTTATTAATATCGAAAATATATATTTAACAATACGATAAAATATAATATTAACTTGGTTATAAAAACGAATTGTTATTATATATATATTAACAAATAGCGAGACGATGATTTATAGAAGTAAATGATCAAAATACTCGAAAGTTTAAGATATACTTTGAGTGGTATAGTTTAGGGATAATTTAAGGCTATATTTTGACAAAGGTACGTGACACGAAATGTAAAATACAAGTTTTCTCAGCGTTCGAAAGGACATTTGAAAAACCGGAACCGGGACATAAGTCGAGTGATGACGTACGACTTATCGGAACAAAAATTACAAGTCAACTATGCATGTGAATTTAATATAATATATAATTAATTATATAAATTAAATATATTATATATATTATATAAAATTATGTCGACAAACAAAAAGTTAAAAGTTTATGAGCTGGATCAGAGGGCCATGCGATCGCATGGCCTTGAAGCACAAATCCCATGCGATCGCATGGGGTGCTTTTTCAGAAAAGGTACTATAAATTCAATTGTTTTGCTCGAACATCGCACACACTTACACAGATATAGATATATACTCCGTAATATTTATATTATTTATATTATTATTATTATTATTATTATTATTATTATTATTATTATTATTATTATTATTATTATTATTATTATTAAAGATTAATATTAATATTAATCTTATTATTATCAGTAGTATTAATATTATTTTTATTAGTATTATACATAAAATATTACGACGAGGTCATGTTCAAATGATTTCAAAAATGATTTTCGAGTGAATTAAAGCTAAGGAAATTATGGGTTATTGCCAAGGAGGTTATGGGTAATGTTCGGGGGTATAATTGTGAATCAAACTTAGTGTTTATCATCTCCGTTACGTCTACGTACTTTTCTATAATATTGAATCTCAATATTAATACGTAAGCAATTATGTTTTATATTTTATAAATTAATAGTGTATACATACTAGTGCTCGAGTGTATATATTTATACATGCTTGTATGCTAAATTTCGTCGTTAAACAGTTTATAATAAATCACGAATTAAATACATATATTACGGGTAAAAGGTATATGATATACATGTTTTCGGAAAGCTGGCGAAAAATTAATAACTTTTCATTTAGATATCGAATAGTTTCGAGGAACGAATCAAAAGATATGGTCAACTGAATTATAATTGACATT
Source organism: Rutidosis leptorrhynchoides (assembly GCF_046630445.1). Classification (NCBI taxonomy): domain Eukaryota; kingdom Viridiplantae; phylum Streptophyta; class Magnoliopsida; order Asterales; family Asteraceae; genus Rutidosis; species Rutidosis leptorrhynchoides. The sequence goes on from NC_092336.1 coordinate 89,580,902, forward strand.
AATTGGAATTGATTTTTGAATCTTGCAATTAATACTTAAACAACTTGTTTACGAGATCGATAAAATGGATTTTTGAATATTACCAACTGAGTAAATGAATCCTTATATAAGGTACGTCTCGTTTGTTGAACTATTGTCAAAATTGACTTTTTGAAACAACTTTGAATAACTTTTGTATGTCAATTTTGAGCATTAGGATTGTGATACACTATGACCTGACCTAGCTTGATAGACATTTATTGACCAACATATGTTCTCTAGGTTGAGATCTACGATTATTTGATATACCGAGTTTCGGTCACATTACGATGAACAACTTTATGTGCTGCTAAGGTGAGTTTCATTTGCTCCCTTTTTAATTGCTTTTGCAATCTATATTTTTGGGCTGAGAATACATGCAATTTATTTTAAACGCAATGGATACAAGTACATACTAAATTCTACACTGAGTTTAAACCGAAAATCCCTTAGCTTTGGTAACTAGTAACTGCCAGTTATAAGAACTGGTGGGCGCGAGTAGTAGTATATGGATCCATAGGGCTTGATATCCCCGTTCGAGCTAGAGCACTAGCCTTTTAACGGATGTATGCTATTTGAGAAGCGTACACGTTGGTTTACGTGTATTATTAAGATGATTATACAAAGGGTACAAATTATATATACGTTAAGTTTAGTTACCAGGGTGCTCAATTTTGTAGAATATTTTGATAAACGTTTCTGGATGAAACAACTAAAATCTTGTGATCCATCTTTATATACAGATTATGCGAAACATACAAACTATGAACTCACCAACCTTTGTGTTGACACTTGTTAGCATGTTTATTCTCAGGTTCCCAAGAAGTCTTCCGCTATTTGCTTATATGATAGACAAGCTATGTGCATGGAGTCTTATATGACATATTTTTTTCAAGAAAACGTTGCATTCACCAATTCATCATCATGTACCTTATTTTGACTGCATTGTCAACGGAAGTACTATTGTAAACTATTATATACGATGATTGTCTATATGTAGAAATCATCAGATGTCGAAAACTTTTGATTTAAATATTCATTTATGGTGTCCCTTTTCAAAAGAATGCAATGTTTACAAAACGTATCATATAGAGGTCAAATACCTCCCAATGAAATCAATGAATGACGTGTTCGTCCATATGGATTTGGAGCGATCGTCACATGTACAAACTTTGAAACATATTGTACAACCTTCATATAATAATTGTATTTTAATTTGAAAAAATTTATCAAGAGACATTTGTTATTACTAATAATTATTATTAAAAATATAAATACTCAATTTTTAAACAAACTTTATTATTATTTATTATAATTATAATTATAGTTTTTATATTATTATTATTATTATTATTATTATTATTATTATTATTCAAATATTGGTGCTTTTACTAGATTAATTACGTTATATATGTATGCAAAATACATGTCTCAATAAAAGGTTGTAATGTAGGCTTTTATTACAAAGTTAAGTATATCAAGGTAGTTCATTTATTATGACCAAGTTAAGTACATCAATATATTTGTAAAAACAACGATAAGTTTCTTAGTCGGAATTCGGTGTTCCACAGGTTATTAAACTAAATGACTTTAGCATTTACATTCTCTTAATACATAATACATATTATTAAACTGTTTCGTTTAACAAACCCGTGGTTTCACGGATCATTTCACTAGTAATTAATATATAGGTAACAATTTGGTTGTGCGCCTTGTAATCATGGTATCGAATTCTTGCATGTAACACCCCAAAATCGGGTCTAGTTGAAATGATCATTTTGCCCTTATGTGTATTTATATTGTTATTTTATTAATTAAATGTTTATAGTCGTTTGACTATTTGGTTGAGACCAGTTTGTGACAAGGGTCACATAATATGTTTGTTTGTTAAATTTGGACTTCGTTAGGAACGCCTAACGAAGTACTTAAGCTATCAGATAACTGATAAATACCCGATATGAGGTATGGGTTTAACACCCACTTGTAAGTGTTTCTGGACACTTCTTACCATCTTTACCTAACTAGACACACACACTTACGCTCTCATCTTGTTCCTAATATCTAGACCTAGCTTTTGATTTTTTTAAAATCAATCAAAACAAGTAGTGGATTCAGATTCCTTTATGTTTAGTGATTAATCTAAGGTAAGATTTTCTCATATTCATGTATTAATCTTGTTGTGAATTGAGATTTATATGAAATGGGTTTTGGTGTATTTTTATGCTTGAATCTAGTTGTTTTGGTGTTATTTGTATTGATTGTTGATAGATTAATGTTGTATATATGTTATATATGCTTCGTGAACATCTAATCGACCAGAAACAGCCACAAATGGTGCATTTGAGCATTTAAGCTCGTATTTCTGATGCTGCCGTTGTTCTTCCTCACTCGCACGAGTGAGAGGTCACTCATACGAGTGAAGGGTCAGACGTACGAAGAACTGTACGGTTGAGCTAATACTTCAGTTTTGGTTTTTGGGTTAACTGACTCGCACGAGTCAGATCTGACTCGTACGAGTGATGAGTTACTCGCATGGTCACTCGTACTGTCCAGTGTATACTTGGATGGATATTTGTTTATGGTTCAAACGCACGAGTGAGACATCAATCGTGCAGTTGAGGGATCTCATGCGTACGAGTGGATGCCACTCGTACGAATAACAGATCAGGTGTTTAGTTATTTAAGTGTTTCTAGCTTATCGTTGTATTTGTCTTGTTGATGGAATATTGTCAAGATGTGATCATTGACTTGGTTGTATTATTCTCATGTGGAAAAGATCAGTAAAAGGCTCAGTAAGATTAGAACTCTGAGTGCCTTCCGTTGCTGGTAATCGGGGAAAGGGATTATCTCCGAGTGTAGCATAAAGTAGCAGGTTGTGCTACATCGCTTTATTGTTGTTAATTGTTATGTTGTGTTGTTATTAGTTGTATGTGCACTGTTGATAGAACCTTGACTTGTAAGGTTCTATTTAGTTGATCGAACCTCGACTTGTTAGGTTCCGCTCATGAGATGGATCTCGACTTGTTAGATCGTACTTAAGGAGGTTAATCTCGACTTGTTAGGTTGGGTCCTGTTGATCACTGTTTGTTGAGTATAGTGCTGAATGACGCATCACCTGCGTGTGGATGACTATACTGGGGATTCGGTGGTAGGTCTAACGGTAGACTCTAGTCTGGTCAGCTAGTGGTCGTGTGCCCGGCCAGACTGTCGTTCCTCCAACTAGAGCAATATTGTTGTTGTTGTTGTTGTTGTTGTTGTTGTTGTTGTTGTTGTTGTTGTTGTTGTTGTTGTTGTTGTTGTTGTTTGAGTTGCTATTGTATGCTAGACTTGTTGATAGTTCCATTCACTTAGCTTCGGCTAACCTCCCCACCTCCTCCCTTGTAGGTTTTGCTTCTTAGTGGGTGGTTTGACGGGAGTGGGCGTTTGAAGATATGTCTGACAAAGCCAACTCTGATGTCTGGTCGTTTTGAAAATGTAATCGGATATTAATGTAACACTTGTTGTTGATAATTATGTAATTTAGATGAAATGTCATAACTATGTTTATGTTTGCATATAAAGGTTTGTTTCGTAAACTAGACTTCCGTTGTGTAATAATAATAATAATAATAATAATAAATAATAAATAATAATAATAATAATACGGTGTTACATTGCATCATGTTATGTTTGGATGTCATATAGCGGATGAGTTATGAAGGATGACTAGAGTTTGGACTGGCTTGCCGATACCTTCGTTTGTAGACTCGACCGAGCTTATTTCGTGGTTTGACGATTGGCGTGCTAGAGAAGAAAGACAAAGATGTATGCGATTGTGGCGGCTTTATTGTGGCAGGTTTGGCGGTACCGGAATAGCCTCATTTTTCATGGCGAAGAGTTGAAGAAGACTCTGTTATTTGATTCCATTCGTAGTTAGTAGTAGAGGAAAGTTTGATGTAAATTGGAACGATTGGCTGTTAAAGCCATTGTAAGGACTCGTTTATTTTGTTTTTTATCTTCCTAGCTGCTTGCTAGGGGTAGTTTCTAATACGGAGTATAATTTTGGCTGTTAAAAAAACATAGATATATAATAATTTGGCGTATAATTATCATTCAAATTAATTCTTCCATCATAAATTAGATTGTGCTTTACAATTAAATAATACATATATTTGGTAGAAGAAGGAATTTGGATGGTGTATGTATCATTGGCTTTTATACGGACACTTTAACTGCAAACATTTTTGAAAAGTATTTCCATTTAATTAATTTATGTTATCATACAATTCCCTAAAAACATACGAGTAGTATATATTAACCTTAATTTCAAAACTTCAATCATTGGTCAAAGATAAATTTTATGTGAAGCTTTGTTACATTGTATTTCACAATGAAACACTCATCTTATATATTGATCTTAAATATTGAAGCGTTATGTTAAGCTCGATGTTAATAAACAAAAGTACCAAAGTTTCATGATAGTTACAACAATTAATCCAATTATGCAGTGGACCTCTGACTTACAAATATATTTCCAACATACGGAGTATATATTTTTTCTTCTTGTTATATATAAATAAAATAAAAGGGGAGGCTTTCAAAATGACTAGTAACCAACAATACAATACAAATTAAGAATATCGAAACGAAAACCATACGAACATATTACACCAAGATGGCAAGATGTTACGTCATTAAAATGCAAACAACAAATGCAAGCAATGCATATTTATGATGTACAACATAAAAAAATGAAAAACCTGTACATAAAACTTTATCCGGTTAATTAAAAAGTGAATACATAAATCACCTAACTCATATTCATACATCAATGAACATAAGTTAAGTACAAATAAATAACAAAAAGTGAAAGAAGAATTACAACATTTAAGACTGAAATCAGCAATTGCATTATCGAAATGCAAGGTACAAAAAATATATATAGGGAAAAAAATAAATGTAAGAACACGCTCACTAAACTAAACTGATTAAGAACCACGTTTACGTTTGAAGATGAGTTCTAGATGTTTTTCCTTCCTCAAAGTGAGTAGAAATTTGTCATTCATATCAATTTTCATAGGATCCTCATTGTTTGGTAGAACCCAATCAAATTCATGAATTAAAGATGCTAATATAAATTCCAAATCCAAACTACCTAACGGTAAACCAGGACACATCCTTCTTCCTGAACCAAATGGTAATAACTCGTAATTATGGCCTTTAAAGTCCGTCTTTGAATCAATAAATCTTTCTGGTTTGAAACATAAAGGTTCGTCCCAAACTTTGGGGTCTCGTCCCATTGCCCAAACGTTGACAAACACCCTCGCGTATTTAGGGATTGTATAATTCATCACCTCACAAGTTTGGTTCGCTAGACGGGGAAGAAGAAAAGGGACGGGTGCGTGTAATCTAAAACTTTCTTTAACACATGCTTTAAGATAAGGTAGTTTATATAGTTGAGATTCACTGATTTTATCAGTTTCGATTTCTCTTTTCATCTCTTCTTCTATTTTTATCATGACCTCTTTGTTTTTTACTAGTTCGGTCATAGCCCATACCACTGCAGTGGTGGTGGTATTTGATCCTGCTACGAATAATTCCTAAACACAAAAAATCCTGATTAGATTTTAGTCACAAATTTCTGATCATTACTAATCTTGAGATGAAAACATTTTTAATTAAAATAAGAGGCAAATTACATGAATACTTCAACTTAACACTAGTCACAAGTAATATCGATGTATTCAACATAATTATCGAGTACTGCGCAGTTCTCACTCGAATCATATCTTAGGGTGGTTATAGAAAAGGGTCGGAAACGATCAAGGAATATACGGATCAGTAAAAAACGAGGGTGCAAATCTCGCTACTGGGGACTGTTGGGGTGCAAATCGAAGTCTCACATCGGTCATGATACAAAACAAATGTATGTATATAAGTCTAAGGGGAAGTCTCTTTATCAACAATTGATTTTAGAAAATGATGTACTTTTGAGCTTATATTAAAAGACATTGTGTTTGGGCTATATAGGATTAATCGGATTGGATTTTTTATACATTTAAATAATAAATTTCAAATTATATATCTAAATATAGATATAAACATAAACTTAAAATTTAACATAATTGTTTAGAACTATAAACATGATGTTCATCTGTTTTAACTTTAACATAATTGTTTAAAACTATAAACATGATGTTCATTTGTTCAAGCACTCTTAAATTTTAGTTTAAATACATGTTAAGATGTTTATCAATTTTGACTTTGACCGACTTTGACCAACAAATTCGATATTGACTCATTAATCGACGTTAACCGATTAATTAAACGGATTTTGGAAACCAAATCGGTCTGTTTTTAAACAATAGTAATCGTAGATTAATTGAGAGTAATTGAGGTTTTTTACAATAGTGGTAAAAAAATACTCTATTTCCTCATATTAGCCTGAACGGAAAAAACCTTATCCGAAAATTTTTGTATACTTGCAAGAAAGCTAGAGTACTTACAGTAATATATTCATTGATCTGGTCATTAGTAAATCCAACATCAATCAAACGATCCAAGAAAGTTGTTTTTTGTTCTGATAACAAAGTTGTAGGCTTGAAATGAGCTCTTCTTCTATCATCTATTATGTCTTTCCAATAATCAAACACCTCTTGTATATGTTTCCTGCCTCCTTTTCTTATTCCCTGAAGATCCAATTCGTTAAAAATCGGAAAAAATGAACCGAAATCCTTTACACGAGCTCCATACTCGAGTATCATAAATATGGATGCTTTTAACCCTGTACAAGTACCATTTTCTTTTTCTATATCAAGCAAGTCTTTCCCAAAAATAATGCAACTCAACGTATTGAACAATGTAGTAAAAACTATATCTTGAGTGTTAATTACTTCTCCTTGTTTACTATTCAAGAAACTCAACATTTTGTCCATCTTTTCGATTCGTAAACTAGAGTGGGTCTCAAGGGCTTGAGGTGAAAAAAATTCGGTTCGACAAAGGGTTCTTAACATTCTCCAAGTTTCATTGCACACTGACCAAAAGATTGAATGAGATAGTAACGATTTATGATCAAGTGCGGTTGGCACTGAACGCGATGAAAGGAAACGGTCTTGAGTCTTGAGGATGCCCATTGCTGCTTCAGGAGACGAAGCGACAACGAGGATTTGTGAACCTAATTGAAGAGATATGAGAGGACCATATTCTTCAGCAAATTTCGCTAAGGATTCGTGAACTTTATCGCCCACCTGGAGTAAGTTTCCGATGATCGGAAACTTCGGAGGACCAGGTGGGAGATTTTGTATTTTATTTACAAATAGATTTTTGGTTTGTTTGATGATAAAGAGAAGAAATATGAATGTTGATATAATGAATAGAGGGGATGAAAAGCTCTCTGTTAGAAAAGCTTTAAGATCCATGTTTAGTTGAAGTTTATTTGTGTGTTGAATCAGATCGCTCTAGATATACATATAGGATGTATATACATCAAATAGTTTAATCATAGATTTGATTAAATGACTACTTATGAAAATTAAATATTAAATATGTAATTAAAATTTATGACGTGTTATATCTATTTTAACTTTTGTAATAATGTAATGTGACTTATCTTGTTGTGTTGTGGTCCCAACAAAAAAAAGTCAAATTACTATTTATATCTCTCAATAAATTTTTATTAATATATTTATAGAAAATAATATTAGAATTTTAATTTTAATTTTATTTTTATTAAATACTGTTAATGTTAATCATTACGGAGTATTTTTTTTATCATACAAGTAAAGTTATTATTTTTAATATAATGATAAACTGATATTTGTCAAACATATTTAATAAATTAAAAAAAACATGCATTGGTGGGGGTAGGGTTTTAATATATAATTTTATTTAGATTAAATTGCTCAAATCGTCCTTGTGTTTATGGTTTTTTTTTTACCTAAAACGTCCATGTATTAACAAAACTGCAGAATACATCCTTAATTTGCAAAATTGATCCCAATTTTGTCCCTGACTTAACATCTGGCCGTTAGTATCGTGTCATGTGCTAGTCACATGATAGTAAGCTGTTAAATCGTAATTTTCTTGATATTTTGCAGTTTTGTTAACACATGGACATTTTGGAGAAAAAACCATAAACACAGGGACGATTTAAGCAATTTAGTCTTTTATTTATATTTCATTATCGGACTATATATATTGAATTATTTGTTGTGATTTAGTTGTTTATAACAACATTGGTAGCCTATACTTACTACAAAATTCTAGTAATGAAGGATTAGAATACTAATGGGAGAAAAGAGAGAAATAATTCTTGTAAGAATAATGGAGGGTGCAAGTTTTTTAGCTTGCATACATGGGTATTTATAGTACAAAAAATACTATACAATAGGTATCCAATATTGACTATGATTTGTACAAAATTGACTATCCATTAAAGCCTAATATTATAACACTCCCCCTTGGATACCAATTTTGTTTTGTTGGAGATCAACTATAAGCTACTGTCTCGTTAAAAACCTTGGCCAAAGAAAAACCCAGTGGGATAAAAACTTAGCTAAGGGAAAAAGAGTGCAGCATATAGTTGACTCCCCCTCAAGTAGACATTGCTGAGCTGCTACATTTTTTGAACTTGCCTCATGCCAATATTGTGAACATGCGTTCTGAAAATAGCAGTTGAAAGTGCTTTGGTGAAAAGATCGGCAGAGTTTTTGCTGGATTGAATATATCTTATTTCAATCTGGTTGTCCTTGATGAGATCTTAAGTGTATGAGAAGAATCTAGGAGGTATATGTTTTGTTCGGTCACTTTTGATATACCCTTCTTTAATCTGTGCTATGCAAATTGCATTATCTTCATAGATAGTTGTTGGACTTTTATCGCGTTCTAGTCCACAAGAATCAGTAATGAGTTGTGACATTGATCTCAACCAAAAACATTTTCGAGTGGCTTCATGTAATGCAATCACTTCGGCATGATTTGATGATGTTGCAACAAGTGTTTGTTTTTGAGAACGCCATGATATTGCGGTGCCTCCATGAATACATATCCAGTTTGAGATTTAGCTTTATGTGGATCATATAAATAACCTGCATCTGCATAACCAACCAAATCTTGTTTTGATTTGTTAGAATAAAATAATCCTAAATCAGTAGTTCCTCAAAGGTATCGAAATATGTGTTTGATCCCATTTCAGTGTCTTTTGGTAGGAGCTGAGTTGAACCTTGCCAACAAATTAACTGCAAAAGAAATGTTAGGTCTCGTACAATTTATAAGGTACATAAGAGCTCCAATTGCACTAAGATATGGAACTTCTGAACCAAGAACACCTTCATGTTCTTTTCGGGGACAAAATGAATCAGTGCCGACATTGAGTGATCTAATCACCATAAGAGTACTTAATGGTTTTGTCTTGTCCATATTGAAGCGTTTTAATTTTTTTCTTTTAGAAGTTGAATGGTTTTATGGATCTCTTTATTTGTCCTTATGATGTTAAGATCATCAACATAAACAAATATGATCACATATCCGATAGTTGTTCTTAATGAAAACACATGGGCAAATAAGATTATTTGTATACCATTTGCTTATCAAGTATTCACTTAATCAGTTATACCACATACGACCCGATTGTTTCAACACATATAAAAATCTTTGTGATTTAATGAAATACATTTCCTTGAGTTTTGCATTAGAGGCTTCTTATAGTTTAAACCCTTCAGGTATATTCATATATATATATATATATATATATATATATATATATATATATATATATATATATATATATATATATATATATATATCATGTGATCCATATAAATAAGTAGTAATAACATCTATGAGATGCATTTCTAAATTTTAGTAACAGTAACTACGAGGTTGATTAAGTATCTAAAAGTAATTGTATCCATTTTAGGAAGATAAGTTTTCCTCATAAATCATTCCTGGTCTTTGAGAGAAATCTTGAGTTACAAGTTTAGTTTTACCTTGTAACTTCATTTTTCTCATTTCTTAATTTTTCGAATAAAAATTCATTTGCCTCCCATACATTTCACATCTTTAAAAGTGAAAACGATCGATCCGAAAACTTTTCTTTTATTGAAGGATTTTAATTCAACTCGTATTGCTCCTTTCTATTGAGCTCATTCATGTCTATTTTGACATTCAATGACAGATTTTTGGTTCCAGATCATCATCTTTATTTATGATGTTATTATATGAAAAATTCTCATCAATATTTGTCATTCCGTTTCGGTTCCAAAATATTGCATAACTTATTGCAATTTCTATATTTATTATCAATATCCTCTGCAGAAGGAGTATTGATATTTGGTTCTTCTTGAACACTTTATTTTACCTCATTATCAGCTGATTTTATTTTCGAGGATTTTTATCTTCGGAACCATTTGATCTTCGACGTTTCATGCGTGCTAAAGACTCAAGAGTGACATTATTCCCAGCTTTTGAAATTTCAATTCGAGCTGGAGCATTTACTGCTATTATATATGATTTAGTCACTCTTTTTGTATCTTTAAATGCATCACGTAATCGATTTGCAAGTTCTTGCATATGCATTATTTTTGAACTTTCGTTTCACATTCTTTTGTGCGAGGATCAAGATACCTTAATTGATGTTCACACCATGAAACATCATTTTATTTATTTTTCATTTCTTCCCATAATCTAGGGAACAATTTTTCATTAAAAATACAATCAGCAGAACGTGCTGTAAAAAACACCCATCATAGATTCAATATATCTTATGATTGGAGATGTTTCATATCCAACATATATTTCCATCCTTCTTTTAGGAACCATTTGTTGTGGTGGTGCAATTAAAAATACACTGCACAATCAAATGTTCTAAGATGGAAAATATTTGGCTCTCGACCAAAATTAAGTTGGTAATGGAGAATATTTATGACTTGCACTTGGTTTAATGCGAATTAATGTCGCATCATGTAAATTTACATGTCTCCATATAAATATTGAGAGTTTTGTACTCATTTCCAATTGTGTAGTTATTAGCTACAAGCGTTTATCTATTGATTCAGCTAAACCAATTTTGTGTATGCACATGAGCAACTGGATGTTCAACAACAATCCCTGTAGACATATAATAATCATTAATTGCTTGAGATGTTAACTCACCAGCATTATCAAGTCTCATCCTTTTTAATGGTGTAATCAGAATAATGTGTTCTCAAATTAATAATTTGTGCAAGAAACTTTGCAAATGCCATATTACGGCTTGATAACACACAAACATGAGACCATCCGCTAGATGCGTCTATTAGAAAAATGGTCCACATGATGGATGAATTGGTCCATATATATCCCCTTGAATTCTTTCAAGAAACATTGGTGATTCTTTCTCAATATTCTTTTCATTAATCACCATATGTGCTTTTCATTAATTACCATATGTGTTTTTCATTAATCACCATATGTGCTTTTCATTAATCACCATATGTGCTTTTCATTAATCACCATATGTGCTTTTTCATTAATCACCATATGCGCTTTTCATTAATTACTATATGTGCTTTTCATTAATCACCATATATGTTTTTCATTAATCACCATATGTGCTTTTCATTATATTCGCTTTTTATCATATGCGCTTTTAATCATATACGCTGCGTTTTTTATCATATGCGCTTTTCGGTGCTACATAGATATTTCTCATTATCTGTTATCATTACTGATAATCATATCAATTATGATATGTATATATCAGAGAAACTCAATCAATTTCTCTTTGATTTTGAGAAAACAAGGCATTGTTTATCAAAAATTTGTACCATTTGGTAATATGAATTTTTGCCTTTTCCGTTCCTTATATCAAGTTTGCAAGACCTGATATAGTATTTATAATTCCTTCATTTGATTTAAATCAATGAAATACTTCTTAGATTTGATCATAGTGTGTATGTTACCACTATCTACAATACATAGGTCTTTACCATTTAATTGATGATGTATTTCAGCAAGATTCATACTAAAACTTCAAATAAGATAAGTAAATAATGAGTAATATTTCAGCCAGATAATCAAATTATATTACCTTTAAATAAGTTACAATCCGAAGTACATAAAAGATAACACCTAATAAACATATATATATTATGGTCTAAAATCATTTACTTAGGAGTGATACATAACAAGCTAGGCATCTTAGAAAATTCAGGTCATTTAAGTCTGAAGGTAGCTCAGGGTTTACTTAATTAAGATTTTTCAACAGATTCACTCTCGTTTTCTTTTCTTTTAGGACTTATTTGTAGAGCTAAACACGATGTTCATGTATTCAAGAAATACTAGACTGATGATCCATGTTACCAGATCATTAATAAGAATCTCCAGGATTCTTATTAGGGCGTCTACTAACATCTTCAATTTTATTCTTTCATGGATCACCGTTTATTCTTTCATGGATCACCGTTATTTCTTGATAATTAATATCGTATCTATCTTTGAGTATTTTCCACTTGGATCTTTAATAATACAATATACAGATTCTAAGGACTCGTCAACATGTTTGCGAAGAAAAATTGTTGCTATTGCTTTCTCTTGTTCAGAACAATTGTTATTTTCATTTAGGGTTTCTAAAATACCAATTGATTTGAGATGTTTTTCTACATTCATAACCCATGTTAAGTAGTTGTTCCCACTTGATTCTAAAGAAGCAAATTTAAGCCTTTTCAAATTCGACATTTTCTATTATCATAAGATGAACAACATAAATCATAATCATAATCATCTTCTATTCATAGACAAATAATAAAATGAAATTAGAATCATTTTAAATTCATAAGTAGCAAATAACAGAATAATGACATGATTACAAATGATAAAACCACAAGATCAGGATAGAATATAGGTTTACCCCGTGGTATATTAGCAACAATGATGATAGTTAGTATGACCAATACAATAGGAAAAATCATCCTTGTGTGAATCATCTTTACAAAAAACTTTTCAGAGTGGTAATCTGAGAAAATTAAGATTGATTTATGAAAATGTGAAAACAGAGATGTTTATTTTATATTTAAAAAATATAGTCGTCGTAACGTCGTCAGTTGACGTTAACAACCGTTATGTATATATGACCGTTATAACGTCGTTAGTTGACGTTAACGACTGTTATGTACTCGTTGTATTAATAATAATTTTAATAAAAGAATTTTATTAGTATAAATACGATTACTATAAATACATTTAGTATAAATACATTTAGTATAAATACGAAGATTAAGAGAATAAAAATATTATGTATAAATAATAAATTTTAAGAATAAACATTAGTATGCATGAAATAAATAATGATTAATTGCATTAACTAATCATAAATGTTAGATAACATAAATATAAATGTTACTGAAGTTAATAAGAGTTAGATTACAGAAATATAATTCAGGCGGTATAACCGACCATATATAATTTAAATAACATAAAAATAAATGTTAGTGAAGTTAATAAAAGTTAGATTACATAAATATAATTCAGGCGGTATAACCGACCATATATAACTTAAATAACATAAATATAAATGTTAGTGAAGTTAATAAAAGTTAGATTACATAAATATAATTCAGGCGGTATAACCGACCATATATAATTTAAATAACATAAATATAAATGTCAGTGAAGTTAATAAAAGTTAGATTACATAAATATAATTTTACTTATGATGATAATAATATTTACCTTATTAATAAATAATAGAAGATATCGTTAAAGAATTTCTTACCTTGATTAGTGACTTTTACTTGCTTAAATAAACCTTGATTATACGGAGCACTTCGTGCTGATAACGTGTTGTGATTTAGTTGTTTATAACAACATTGGTAGCCTATACTTACTACAAAATACTAGTAATGAAGGAGTAGAATACTAATGAGAGAAAAGAGAGAAATAATTCTTGTAAGAATAATGGAGGGTGCAAGTTTTTTAGCTTGCATACATGGGTATTTATAGTACAAAAAATACTATACAATAGGTATCCAATATTGACTATGATTTGTACAAAATTGACTATCCATTAAAGCCTAATATTATAACATTATTGATTTATACCCGTTCTTGTAAGTTGTAACTAGTTCAATTTGTGATTGAACACTTTGTTAGATAGAGACTTCAAAGATTATAGTATCTGTATTTATGTGTTAGGATTTGAATTTATATCTTCTGTAATCAATAACTATCTAAATTATTGTTTTTGTTTTCTTTTACCATTTTTATCGACAATCAACAATCTTGTGCATCGAAGTCATCCCACACATTTGAACTGAAATAGCAAGTTGAATTAAAATAACGTAATGAGGGAAAAGAATACAAATGAAAGGGCATGAAAATGATGTAAGATCTTTTTAATTTGGGTTTTTATTGTATATATTATACTAGTGAAATGACCAGTGAAATTACAGGTTTGTTTAAAGGAAATAATTTAATGACATGTATTAGGTATTAAGTGAATGTAATTGCTAAAGTCATTTATTTTAATGACCAGTTTGACTAGAAAACTTGTCGTTATTTTTACAAATATATAGAGACATGCATATTTTCGCATACATATGTAACATTTTGTAAAAAAAAACTCATATTTGAATATTAATAATATAATAATTATAATTATAATTATTATATTAAAAGTAATAATAATAATAAAGTTCGTTCAAAGTTGAGTATTTATATTTTTAATAATAATAATAATTATTAGTAATAATAAATGTCTTTTAAATTTTTTTAGAAAATTAAAATACAATTATTATATAAAAGTTGTAAAATATGCTTTAAAATTTGAGTGTTTTGTAGAAGATTTTAGAATTTAAGAGAGATTAGTATTTCATTTTATAAAAAATTTTGTATTATTTTTTTAATTAAATAAATATAAAATTATGACATCATCATTATGAAAATTAAAGGGTAATTATTTTAATGATGACATCATCATTTTAGAGTTTTACATGACTATATAGATACCTTCTTAGTTTTAAAAATTAGATATATACCCACTTAAAAGTGAATAATATCCTCATATATATATATATATATATATATATATATATATATATATATATATATATATATATATATATATAGTGAAAAGATCAATGGAGAACTTAGGTAGGGAGGGAACCCATAGCACCAAAGGATTTAGTAGAAGGGTTTAGAATTGGGGTTTAGAAATTGGGGTTTAGAAATTAGGGTTTAGATTGAGTTTTTAACACGAACGGTTTAGAGTTTAGGAACTAAACCCAAAACTCTAAACCCTAAACTCTAAATCGGGCTAAATTTAATAAAAAAATTTTAAAAAAAAATTTTAAAAAAAAATTTTAAAAAAAAAATTTCGAAACTTTTTTCCCAGAAATTTTTTTTTAAAAAAAGTTTTCCACGTCAGCATGATGACGTCAGCAGTCTGACTGCCACGTCAGCAGACTGACTGCCACATCAGCACAGACTGACACGTGGCTCAGTCTGCGATGATGTGGCAGTCAGTCTGCTGACGTGGCAGTCAGACTGCTGACGTCATCATGCTGACGTAGAAAACTTTAAAAAAAAATTTCAATAAAAACTTTTTTTCGAATTTTTTTTTTTTTTGAATTTTTTTGTTCAAAGAATAGGTGCATATAGTAGGTGCATGTACATTAATATGTGAGTTCTCTAGGTTCTCTCCCTACCTAAGTTCTCCATGGATCCTCACCATATATATATATATATATAGTGGTAGGATCAAGAGGGAAGTAACCAATCGGGGGGAAGCAAAAACTTTTTTTTTTCGTTTTTAAAAAAAACTTTGTTCACGAACATTATAGATGGGATGAAAATATGAACATTTAGTAGAGACACTTTGTGATAAATGTTTTTATTTTGGCGGAAAAACGCTCGAAGAAGTAATATATAACAATTATCGTGTTTTTCGAGCGTATGTTGAAGTTTTAGCTATTGGGGTTTAGATATTAGGGTTTAGATATTAGGGTTTATAGAGTTTAGATATTAGGGTTTAGAAAACCCTAAACCCTAAACTCTAAATCGGGCTAAATTTTACTTCACAAAACATGAAAAAACGTTCATATTCTTCACGAACAATATTATCTTGAATGTTATTTTTGTCGATAGTTTTCCCGCCTAAATAATAACATTCATCACGAAGTGTCTCTTCTAAATGTTCATATTTTCGTGTGATCTTGATGCCGGAAAAAAAAATTCCAAAAAAAACGGATTTTTTTTTGCTTCCCCCCGATTGGTTACTTCCCCATTGATTCTGCCCCTATATATATATATATATATATATATATATATATATATATATATCCCCTACATCACATAAAGCGTAACATCGCATCCTATGTGTCACCTCGAAATGCTCCCTAATCTCCATTATCTACGTGTAATTATCTCTGTTAATTACAATTAAATCACTTAATTACCTGACGCATACACGTGTCCATCAAAGCCTGTTGATAACAATTTTCGAAAAAAAAATCGCTGAATTCACACAGCCGTTTCCTCTTTCTTCCAAACTTAAAAAACCTCAATCTTCGTCCCCTTAACCGGCGATTAAGGCCTCAATCCGGCGTAATAACGGACGCCGGTACCGCTCATTAACCCGTTCGAATTTTATAAACCTAACGGTGTAAATTTTATGTAATATAGCCACTTTAGGCGTTAACTCGACGGAAACTTCTCCTGTTAGTACATCGGTTTGCATATGAGGCCGATTAAACCCTATCCGTCCACACACGCTAAATTAGGGTTCCCAATTTTGCCTGCGTTTCTTTGTTTTGGCATCTCTTTAGGGTTTCATTTTGTTTTACATCTGATTCGAAAAAAACAATATTCAAATACCCGAATTTGGTATACGTTCAAGTAGTGTTATAATATCATCAACTTTATGATTAATTACCCTAAAGATACTATCATGCAAACATCATTTACGGTTAATCAGTGTCTAGGTTCTTATGTTACTTTTAGGGTTGCGATTGTATTGCATCAGATTTCACTTCTAATGGGTTACAATATCATCAATTATGTGATGAATACATCCTAAAAATACTTTCGTGTAACGACCCTGGATTTTCCAACGTTTAATTAATAATTATTATTATTAATACTTGTGATTTAACGAATGTATTGCTATACATTTACTTGCTACCATACATGATTCTTGAATGCCCGAAACGTCTTTGTGACACACGAAACTTTCACGAATAATATTTTTAGAATATTATTTACATTCATGATTAAGTTTATTAATCATTTTGATTAACTATGATTATTAGTTAATCACTTGGGCTTTTATTGGACTTACTTGTTAATTACTTGAACATGGGCTTTTATTAATGGTTATTGGACTTAAGAGCCCACTCTACTTCTTTAATGGACTTGTTAGCCCATTTTTTTTTATGTAAGTATTACTCTTAAGATGAAACTAGATGGTTAAGTGCATGGAAGACTAGTTACTATGTAGTTGCACCTTATCCCCATTAACACACCCTTATTAACCATCTTTTTTGACAATTACATGAGATTAACTTGTGGATATTTCCTTCCCTTTTGATTCCCTTCAAGCCGTTGGCCAAGGGGCCTTTTGGTGGAGTTTTTGATTTACTTTTTGTATTACTTACTCTTGCTTTCATTTCACTTAAAACACACATTCACTTGCTTGCATATTTTCTCCCCTTTTTTCTCTCAAATACTTGTAAGTATTATGAACAAATCCTCTCTTTTTCTTTATCTTAAAACCGAACCAACAACCCTTAAATCATCATCATCTTTGTTCTTTGTTGTTAATTGTTTGTAGTTGTTAGTTGTTACTTGTTATCATTTACTTACTTACTTGGTTTCAAGAATCAAACTTACTAGTTTCATTCTTCTTTTATCTTGTTTTTACAAGAACACTCAAGAACATAAACTTACTAGTTTATGTTCTACACTTAATGTATCAAAAGAATGTAAGTTCATAGTTGTTAAACTCATACTTGTAATTCATGTTAGTAAACTTTAAAGTTTACTTTCTTAAAGATCAAACTTTGGTTTGAATCTTTAAAGTATGAACAACAATGAACTAGTTACTTGTTTACTTAGTTTATATCTTCATTTTATGCACTTTTATTTCATGTTTGTTGGTTGTTATTGGTCAAATGTTACTAGTTAACTTTGATCTCATTAATCTTGAACTAAAATTAACTTTAAAAGTTCAAGAACATGTAAGTAAGTTTCTTTAATTATAACTTGGTACACTTATGTTAGATCTAGACTTTTGAGTCTAGATCTTCAAGACCAAACTAAAGAACTATGTTCTACAACTCAAGGTCTTGATTTCATGAGTTTACTTTCAAGTTTGTAACTTATTATTAGTTTTAAAGTTCATGTATGTGTTAGATCTAAGACTTTGATGTAACTTTGGTTCATCAAACTTCATACAACTCTTAAGTGAGTTGTGCTACATGTCTTAGACCTACACTTGTGTCATAATAGTCAAAACTTTGTTAATATTACTTTTACATTTCATGTATGTGTTGAATCTAAGACTTTGATGTAACTTTGGTTCATCAAAACACTTGCAACACTTAAGTGAGTTGTGCTTCATGTCTTAGACTTACACTTGGGTTATGATGGTCAAACCTTGGTGAAAATGATGCAAACACATCAACGAGTTGTACACTTGAAGCTATATGCATCAAGGATGAGAACCATGATAAGCATCGAGCACCAAGAACCACTGGAACCTACTGACCCTACTGTTTTGCCGTTTCTGGGTCTGATCAGTAAGACCTGGGCTGTTTTAATGTTGATTTTCAGATAGCTCTGTTCGAGTATATAACTTTTCATATAGGACTCATCTAAATCCGAGTTACGCTTTAGGATTTATGGCCCTCCGATCGTCACTATGTCCTTTTAACGTTGTGCAGAAATTTCTGACCTACTCGCACTTAGACCGTCGCCACGGTCAAACGAAGACGAGTTTGCTTCTGTAAATTTTACCACACTTAAAGGACTCATATACGGAGCCATGACCACTGGTCTCACCTTATTTCAGTACGGGTGGAGGCCGTGGTGACTGACTGAAATCAGCCTTTATTTTAAACTACTTTCATAAACGAAACTTACTTTACACCTTTTGTAAAATGATGAATGATGATGACCCTTAAGACCTTATTTACATACTTTTAAACCAATTCGGACGATTTATTGACTTAGTACTATTTGACTTAGGTTGAGGACCCGTTTGGACGACCTTCATCACTTGCACACTTTTCACGACTCGACTTTACCGCTACTTTATCATTGTGAGTTATAGCATTCCCTTTTTACTTTAACTTATTTTGGGAACTGAGAATACATGCGGATTTTATGTTTTACATACTAGGCACGAGTACTTAAACTATATATATGTGTGGGTTATACAACGGCATAAACATTCCCTTTAGCTCGGTAACGTTTAATCATTGGTTTTTGAACCGTGAACGCGAATCTTAGATATGGATCCATAGGGTTTGACATCCCCACTCGGGCTAGTCGTGATAGCATTTAACGAGTGTTTAATACTTCGTAAACATACGCACTTGCCAAGTGTACTTTCAGGGGGTGATATATTATTTAAACGTTAAGTTAGTTACCGAGTGCCCACGGTTGAGCATATACTTAAACATACTGATTTGGATTACTATTTTGAAATGCTCGTTGTAGCACTGAAATCTCGTGGCCTACTTACATTACTGTTATACTTAAACTATATCTCACCAACCTTTGTGTTGACGTTTTTAAGCATGTTTTTCTCAGGTGCTTAAGGTTGCTTCCGCTGTTGTACTAGTCTTGCTGTAGACAACCCGCTGCTTTAGAGATGTCCCGCATGAACGTTTACTTTTGCATACAAAATTTATTACAATTATTATTTGCTTCTACTTAGTGAAGCATGCTTTTGGGTTGTAAAATATTCGATGTTGGTTATGACATCACTATTTATATGAATGCAAACTTCTTTTGAAATCGCATATAGTACTTAACCTTGTAATGATCCTGTTGTTGATGGTCCGTACATGATGATTTAGTACGGGGCATCACATTTGGTATCAGAGCATTGGTTGTAGGGAATTAGGTTGCATTAGTGAGTCTAAGACTGACCCGAGTAGGATTCACTAATAGGACTAATCTACAACTTGTTAGTTTACTTGTTTCCGCTGAACTTACTGCATGCTGCTGCTTACTTTTACTGCTATATGCCGTATGCTACTACCTGTTTTCACTACTGCATGCTATTATCTGCTTTCGATTGCATGCAACTGTGTTATATTACTGCATGTTACCGTTTACTACTACTGCCTGTCACTGCTTACTTCTACTACTGTATGAACTTACTGCATGCTACCGTTTCCTTTTACTGCTATGTAAACTCGCTGTATGCCTTTGTTTACTCTCGCTACTGTAAACTACTATCTGCTTTTAACATGTTACCTCGGTATGATACTGTTACTATTGCCATGTTACGTGTTGTCGTAAACGATCTAGGCTGCTGTAGTTGATATGCCTGATTACACTCTTGCTACATGCCTATTGTTCGCTATACCAACTTGGAGAACTCATCCTTCCGAGTTCAGATGTTTTCCCGAACTACTTTCCCACTCGTCTAACCATAAGAACTAATAGTGTAATCGACCTGTTACTACTGCTCCACCGTTCCAGAGATCGAAACATTACTTCACGCGATCTAGAAGATTGTACAGTTGACACATACCCTGTACGCTTTTGTGACCGTCACTTAACTCTTTCATTCCTTACCACAGCTCGACGGTCTAACGGCACTTCTGGACTTAGGTCCCTAACACTTCTATATTTAGGCATTGAAGAAGTCAGGAAGGCATTCCCTTTAACGAGGTCATAGTGTCTTCTACTGATGCTCAGCCATACCTACGGACTTGGGAGTCGCCTCGAGACATATCGTATCACTACTTGCTACACGTACAACTCGGCACGAGACCCGGATTGAATTTCTAGAAAGGAATCTAACGATGTTACTTGAACCCGAATATTTTGAAGAAATTTCGGAGCACTTAGGCATTGATGCATGACCTATGGAGCTTACGCATCCACACCGAGAAACCGTGAGATTGATTATGTAGATTTTATTTTAAGACAACACAGGTAAAGCACCGTTAGATGAAATTGAGTAGAACTTGAAGTGATCACGTCACATTGACAATATGAAGTGATATTGGAATGAACGTACGATTTAGTACAATATAATGACGCCAGGCCAGCGTGATTATATTGAAGTAAATCATGCAGAAGTTCCAATGTTACTACATGAGGAATATGAGGTGGTCCAGGGAAAATTTTGGCAGGGATCACTTGAGCATACGCATTATAGTCTGTTAAGGGTAGGGAAGGAATAACCACGTAGCCCAGATACTGTACAAGAGGGGCCTTGATTACAGAATTGATAACCCGAAAATTTGTTATAGATATCGATACCCTGGGCATTTAATGAAAAAGTTCTCATATAGGAAAAACTTTAAACTTACCTGCGGTAAAGAAATCATTATGGAAACTTGCATGGATCCTGATTCTTGTTAGGGTACGTTTCGGCACAACGTTTTATTGTTTCAGAGTTGTTTAATACTAGAATGATAGAAACCTTACATCTAAGAACCTTAGCATTATCATGAATAGTAAACCATCAACAACAATGGGAATTAAGTATTCTATAGGACACAAGCAAATGGTAAACTGAGGAAGATAGAGGAATAATTTAAGGTAGTACTTTAAGATTAACAGGTGGGTCATTGGAGATGACCTCGTATTAACCAAACTTGGAAGTTTTAATGTAGTAGTTGAAAAGGGATTAGTTACCTACGTACAGGCATACGCTATTCGAAAAGATTGATAGAATTTTTCACAGTAGTACAGTAAGATTTGATTTGGGATGAACTTTAAGATTAACCTAATACTCATCGAGCCAGGAAGCTTTGATGAAATAGTTGGAACGAACTCACTTTCAAGGAGGAAAGCGGAATTTATTTATAATGGGAAAAATTTATTTGTATACCTCGCAAGAATGGTGAAACTATTATGGGGAGAGATGTAGCCCGAAAACGGAACCTTATTAGTTACATGACAACACCCCGAAATCCCACAATGGAAATGGGAAGAAATTCATCATTAACTACCAGAGACGGTATGCGGATAGGACATTATCTGGGTTATTATTGACCATCTCACCAAAACTGCTCACTTTCTAGCCATGAAAGAAACCGATACAATAGACAAACTTGCACAGCGGTACTTAAAGGAAATTGTATTCCGTCACTTCAGCAATTCAAATTCTATATTGAGGATTACCCAAGAATCTCATTTGATACTCATTCTTACGCAACTCTAAATCCTAATTTATTACTAGGAATTTCTTATTCGATGATAACCACAACCTCATCCTTCTCACTTCAATATTAGTCATACCAGTTCAAAATTTTCCTAAAATCAATGAGTGGTTAACCCTCATCCTCATACTGTCCCATTCGTACCTCACTCATAAGCAACAGCTTCACACTTAGGCATTTTTGGTCAAGGGACTTATGCCCTACTAATAGTTGTCAATCTCATCTAAATTTAATGGTTTTTATTACCTCAAATATCACTCGAAATTTTCAAAAGTCTTTTACTCGATTCTCATCAATCTTTTCCAACTTGTAACCTCCGAAATATGAAAAATTTTGTTTGCCAAAATTTTACACACATTATTTTACTGTGCTATCCTCTCAAAGCTTTATAAAAATAAATTTATTTTATCTGCCATTCATGCAAATTTTTGAAATCGTATCCGTTATGTAAAATAAAGTAAATGATTACTTATTTTTGACAAATACATATGAAACTTTACTTTCACTTTTACAAATCAAATCTTTTATTCAGAAGATATTATACTTTGAACGGTACGTGTTGTACATAACCCTAATTTACTAAGAACTTCGTTTCTTCTCTTGCATTGTCACCATAAACAATTTCTATAAAACTTTCGTTGCGTATTATACAAAACTTTTCGTGTTATTCGTATCCAAGTCATCCTAAAAGCTTTATAACCGTCGAAATCGAAAGATTCATGTGTATGTGATAAAGGCACTGACTACCACGTCATGCAAGGCCTTCGGGCATCTGCTAACACTTAAACCATTCAAAACTATTACGTTACCCCATGTATTTATTTCACCACACGTGTTGGAACAATGCTCTTTCTTACATGGCTCTAAGTCCTGACTCATTCCAAGGAATTCTCATTTAGTGGTATTAATACCATCATTATTCCGGCTTTAATACTAGTCATAACCTGTTTGGCACTTTGGAAATTCAAGAAGCAATTAACTTCTCACCTCGTGCTTTATCCTTCGTACCTCACTTTTAGCAACGGCTTCGCACGTAAATATTTTTGGCCCAAAGACTTGTGTCCTGATAATTACCAAAACTACATTTATGTCATTAGTTTTCATTACCTAGTAACTGGTCACCCGAGGATTCCAAGCTTTTTTTTTTTCACTCAATCTTTTTCAACTCGTAACCTTTGAAATACGAAAAACTATGTTTATCAAATTTTTTTATTACACGTTTATTTGTGCTAAAAACTTTTCGGTCACAAGATTTACAGACAATGAAAGTACTAAAAACTTTTCGGTCACTTAAACGATTTATAAAATCATATATGTATAAATTTATACTTACTTATTTTGATACTAAGTTATATCTTCAAAATATTTAAAAACCGCTCCTTTACCGAGTTATTCAACTTAAGTCAAATAGTTTTAAGCAAAATGGTACACGTTATACCTACTCCTAAATTTACTAGGAACTTCGTTCCGTCTACGTTGTCACAACAAGCGTTTAAAGGTTTTGTTTTTCAAAACCCCCTTAGTTGATTTTATTAAAGGTTTTCATATTAGACACCATGTATGGATCACACTTTTCTCGCCCTCCGTTAGAGATGAAACTTACTATTAAGATCTTTGTTAAAAAAAAAAAAAAACCCTTGAGCCACTTTGGATGGCGGTTTTATAAAATTTGTGAGAAAATCTTTGCGCCCATAAAATGTTCTTTTAAAAGCTAAACATGACAAAAACGCGGGCCGATAAATCAATTTTTTTTAGGTACACTCATTGGCCACCCTATTGTAGGAAAGGTACTAGGTAGGTTAATGTTCTCAATACTTCACGGCAAATCACAACGCCCTCTTAAACCTCATCTCTACGAATCAGTATGTTGAGACACAAGAATCATATTTGGAGATTCTTTTCACTCGGAGTAAACCATTCGTTAGAACCAAGGGTTCACGTATCTTCTCATCCGCACAACCCCTTAAGTACACGGATAAATTCGGAACAAACCACTCGAAGAGTTCACTCTCGATTCAAAGACCACACCTTTCGTGCGACTTTCCTTCGGAAATGTAATATAAGATACTTTGAGAACCTATGAATCTTGTTATCCCTTGGGAGGGGACTGCTTAAAACATTTACGACACTGATGTGGATACTCTATATGTTCCTTCCTTCATTGGTTGCAACTGTATGTTGCTCTAGTTAACGTTAACCCTACTTCAACATGTAACTGAAAGGATGAAGTTACATTACAGAACTGTGCTTTCATTTCATCCAAGGGTAGGTTCACCTGCAGTATGGTAAACTAGGTGATATTCCTCATTGTTCGTTCAGACCGTTCTGAAGGCACTATGAATAATTATGGCTTGCAAGTCCAATTGATCATTTTTAGCTAAAATCTCAATTCACTTAGCTTGCAAGTCCAATTGATCAAATGATACGTTCTTAAATATCGAGTTCCTATGACTATGGCCTCCTTTCGAAACCAAGAGATTGGTAAAATTCGTGGCTAACGCTATCCAGACATCAAATCGCATGGTTGTAATCACTATGTTTTCCATTCTACCGTCAGCTTATATTACGACATTCACGCTCAATGTTTTAGATGAGCTTAGAATCATTCATGATGCATTTCACGCATCCAACTTACCGAAGATGCCTGTAAGGCTAGACACACCATCTTTCTTTTTGTAGATATACATTCAGATGACATACTCAGGTTAATCGGAAACGGAATCGATTTGTTGATCTCTTAGGACAAGAGACTTAATTAATGGCATGTACCCATTCTTACTTTCATACACCGAAATACCTTTCAGGGTAAATAACTTACTTCTGAGCCCACGGGTCTCACGGAACTTTGATACACCCCTCTTAATCGATTACGGTACCATTGTTGGTCACTCCTTAAAATTTCGGGACGAAATTTTCTTTAACAGGTGGGTAATGTAACGACCCTGGTTTTTCCAACGTTTAATTAATAATTATTATTATTAATACTTGTGATTTAGCGAATGTATTGCTATACATTTACTTGCTACCATACATGATTCTTGAATGCCCGAAACGTCTTTGTGACACACGAAACTTTCACGAATAATATTTTTAGAATATTATTTACATTCATGATTAAGTTTATTAATCATTTTGATTAACTATGATTATTAGTTAATCACTTGGGCTTTTATTGGACTTACTTGTTAATTACTTGAACATGGGCTTTTATTAATGGTTATTGGACTTAAGAGCCCACTCTACTTCTTTAATGGACTTGTTAGCCCATTTTTTTTTTATGTAAGTATTACTCTTAAGATGAAACTAGATGGTTAAGTGCATGGAAGACTAGTTACTATATAGTTGCACCTTATCCCCATTAACACACCCTTATTAACCATCTTTTTTGACAATTACATGAGATTAACTTGTGGATATTTCCTTCCCTTTTGATTCCCTTCAAGCCGTTGGCCAAGGGGCCTTTTGGTGGAGTTTTTTATTTACTTTTTGTATTACTTACTCTTGCTTTCATTTCACTTAAAACACACATTCACTTGCTTGCATATTTTCTCCCCTTTTTTCTCTCAAATACTTGTAAGTATTATGAACAAATCCTCTCTTTTTCTTTATCTTAAAACCGAACCAACAACCCTTAAATCATCATCATCTTTGTTCTTTGTTGTTAATTGTTTGTAGTTGTTAGTTGTTACTTGTTATCATTTACTTACTTACTTGGTTTCAAGAATCAAACTTACTAGTTTCGTTCTTCTTTTATCTTGTTTTTACAAGAACACTCAAGAACATAAACTTACTAGTTTATGTTCTACACTTAATGTATCAAAAGAATGTAAGTTCATAGTTGTTAAACTCATACTTGTAATTCATGTTAGTAAACTTTAAAGTTTACTTTCTTAAAGATCAAACTTTGGTTTGAATCTTTAAAGTATGAACAACAATGAACTAGTTACTTGTTTACTTAGTTTATATCTTCATTTTATGCACTTTTATTTCATGTTTGTTGGTTGTTATTGGTCAAATGTTACTAGTTAACTTTGATCTCATTAATCTTGAACTAAAATTAACTTTAAAAGTTCAAGAACATGTAAGTAAGTTTCTTTAATTATAACTTGGTACACTTATGTTAGATCTAGACTTTTGAGTCTTGGATCTTCAAGACCAAACTAAAGAACTATGTTCTACAACTCAAGGTCTTGATTTCATGAGTTTACTTTCAAGTTTGTAACTTATTATTAGTTTTAAAGTTCATGTATGTGTTAGATCTAAGACTTTGATGTAACTTTGGTTCATCAAACTTCATACAACTCTTAAGTGAGTTGTGCTACATGTCTTAGACCTACACTTGTGTCATAATAGTCAAAACTTTGTTAATATTACTTTTACATTTCATGTATGTGTTGAATCTAAGACTTTGATGTAACTTTGGTTCATCAAAACACTTGCAACACTTAAGTGAGTTGTGCTTCATGTCTTAGACTTACACTTGGGTTATGATGGTCAAACCTTGGTGAAAATTATGCAAACACATCAACGAGTTGTACACTTGAAGCTATATGCATCAAGGATGAGAACCATGATAAGCATCGAGCACCAAGAACCACCGGAACCTACTGACCCTACTGTTTTGCCGTTTCTGGGTCTGATCAGTAAGACCTGGGCTGTTTTAATGTTGATTTTCAGATAACTCTGTTCTAGTAGATAACTTTTCATATAGGACTCGTCTAAATCCGAGTTACGATTTAGGATTTATGGCCCTCCGATCGTCACTATGTCCTTTTAACGTTGTGCAGAAATTTCTGACCTACTCGCACTTAGACCGTCGCCACGGTCAAACGAAGACGAGTTTGCTTTTGTAAATTTTACCACACTTAAAGGACTCATATACGGAGCCATGAGCACTGGTCTCACCTTATTTCAGTAAGGGTAGAGGCCGTGGTGACTGACTGAAGTCAGCCTTTATTTTAAACTACTTTCATAAACGAAACTTACTTTACACCTTTTGTAAAATGATGAATGATGATGACCCTTAAGACCTTATTTACATACTTTTAAACCAATTCGGACGATTTACTGACTTAGTACTATTTTACTTAGGTTGAGGACCCGTTTGGACGACCTTCATCACTTGCACACTTTTCCCGACTCGACTTTACCGCTACTTTATCATTGTGAGTTATAGCATTCCCTTTTTACTTTAACTTATTTTGGGAACTGAGAATACATGCGGATTTTATGTTTTACATACTAGGAACGAGTACTTAAACTATATATATGTGTGGGTTATACAACGGCATAAACATTCCCTTTAGCTCGGTAACGTTTAATCATTGGTTTTTGAACCGTGAACGCGAATCTTAGATATGGATCCATAGGGTTTGACATCCCCACTCGGGCTAGTCGCGCTAGCATTTAACGAGTGTTTAATACTTCGTAAACATACGCACTTGCCAAGTGTACTTTCAGGGGGTGATATATTATTTAAACGTTAAGTTAGTTACCGAGTGCCCACGGTTGAGCATATACTTAAACATACTGATTTGGATTACTATTTTGAAATGCTCGTTGTAGCACTGAAATCTCGTGGCCTACTTACATTACTGTTATACTTAAACTATAGCTCACCAACCTTTGTGTTGACGTTTTTAAGCATGTTTTTCTCAGGTGCTTAAGGTTGCTTCCGCTGTTGTACTAGTCTTGCTGTAGACAACCCGCTGCTTTAGAGATGTCCCGCATGAACGTTTACTTTTGCATACAAATTTTATTACAATTATTATTTGCTTCTACTTAGTGAAGCATGCTTTTGGGTTGTAAAACATTCGATGTTGGTTATGACATCACTATTTATATGAATGCAAACTTCTTTTGAAATCGCATATAGTACTTAACCTTGTAATGATTCTGTTGTTGATGGTCCGTACATGATGATTTAGTATGGGGCATCACATTTCGAATATGCATCATCGATCTAATTTCAGAGTAAGTTATCAAAGTTGTTAATTTTTCATTTTTCCATGATGAACATAATTCTAATTTCATCTGTTACTTGCACTTTTCTTCATATTTTAATTCATATAAAACTAGATTCGTGGTCCGCGCTTCGAGGCGGATTTGTATCATTTTAACGCTACTATATCGTTAGACAGTTTTCTGCCTGAAAGTCATCAAAACGTTGTCCACTCTTTCGAGACCATTTACGCAATGGCTGACAACTGTTTTGGTAATATTCTACTATATAAATGAAAAATACATAAACAACTGGATATATATTACAGTCTGGGATGCAATGCTTAAGTTTTGAGGCTTCTAAACAAATTAATTATTTGTCAAAACCTTATGGTCCATATAATTTTAGTAGGTTTTTTAAAAGATAAAAAATCAAATAATATGTAGTATATTGAAAAAGGTGATGAAAAATAAAAATATAAACCTTTTTGCCTATATTTTTTAGGCTTCTATTACGATAGGGTTGTATTAGTATACCACTTTCGAATACATCCAATTATTTTTTAAATGTTCAATCGTTAACCTTTTTATAAACATTCAATTAACTTACCGTTAACCATTTTTTAAAAAGTTCAATTAACCGATGCTAACCTTTTTTTTTTAAAACGGCCAACTAACCGATGTTAACCATTTTTTAAAAAGTTCAATTAACCGATGCTAAACTTTTTTTTTTTAAAACGGCCAACTAACCGATTATTAACTATTTTTTAAAAAGTTTAATTAACCGACCATTAACCTTTTTTTAAACGCCGGTTTGTTTATTGACATTTGTAGTTGAGTATCATCAAGAGAGGATTGTATCATGGTTCCGGAAATATGTTGCAAATCAAATTTGAGTCTATTTTGTTTAAAAAAAAAAAAAAAGTGCTACAGTACTGCTAAGTGATTGGTGGGTGTTTGTCCATAATTAGTATGTAGTATAATTTTTGAGGATTGTATCATGGTTCCGGAAATATGTTGCAAATCAAATTTGAGTCTATTTTGCCCAAAAAAAAAAAAAAAGTGCTACAGTACTGCTACGTGATTGGTGGGTGTTTGTCCATAATTAGTATGTAGTATAATTTTTCAGAATAAAATCAGAAGATTAAGTAAATTATTTCCCAAAATAAAATAAAAAATAAAATAAAATAAAATAAATTACTGTAGCTACAGTGTGCTACAGTAGCTACAGTGTTTTTTGGGGTATGTGGCGGTTTGTGGTTGGAGGGTGTTGTCCATATTTAGTATATAGTATAATAATAAAAATTCACAAAATTATAAACGGCATTTCCATGTACTCGAGTTAAATAACTTTTTATTCTTTTAATCACTTCAAAAAAAAAAAACGAAAAAAGAAAAAAAAACCCTACATACTATACTAACGTTTTTTTTAAAGCAAAAAGAATTTTATTATTAATAACTTATTGACCGACATTAGTACTTATTTGTCAAAACCTTATGGTCCATATAATTTTAGTAGGTTTTTTAAAAGATAAAAAATCAAATAATATGTAGTATATTGAAAAAGGTGATGAAAAATAAAAATATAACCCTTTTTGCCTATATTTTTTAGGCTTCTATTACGATAGGGTTATATTAGTATACCACTTTCTAATACATCCAATTATTTTTTAAATGTTCAATCAACCGACCGTTAACCTTTTTATAAACATTCAATTAACTTACCGTTAACCATTTTTTAAAAAGTTCAATTAACCGATGCTAACCTTTTTTTTAAAAAACGATCAACTAACCGATGTTAACCATTTTTTAAAAAGTTCAATTAACCGATGCTAAACTTTTTTTTAAAAACGGCCAACTAACCGATTATTAACTATTTTTTAAAAAGTTTAATTAACCGACCATTAACCTTTTTTTAAACGCCGGTTTGTTTATTGACATTTGTAGTTGAGTACCATCAAGAGAGGATTGTATCATGGTTCCGGAAATATGTTGCAAATCAAATTTGAGTCTATTTTGCCCAAAAAAAAAAGTGCTACAGTACTGATACAGTACTGCTACGTGATTGGTGGGTGTTTGTCCATAATTAGTATGTAGTATAATTTTTGAGGATTGTATCATGGTTCCGGAAATATGTTGCAAATCAAATTTGAGTCTATTTTGCCCCCAAAAAAAAAAAAAAAGTGCTACAGTACTGCTACGTGATTGGTGGGTGTTTGTCCATAATTAGTATGTAGTATAATTTTTCAGAATAAAATCAGAAGATTAAGTAAATTATTTCCCAAAAAAAAAAAAAAAACAAAAAACAAAATTACTGTAGCTACAGTGTTTTTTGGGGTATGTGGCGGGTTGTGGTTGGAGGGTGTTGTCCATATTTAGTATATAGTATAATATAATATAATGTTTGTAATCTTAATATCCGTTTAATTAATTTTTATTCATTCAGTTACTATGCAGATAAGAAGTTGAAGTGGGAATAATTGCTATGATCATGAATTCATGATCAGTCTATTGAACAAATGGAATATAAATTCGTTTTTGATCTTACAGGAAATAACAAGGTAATTACGATTTAATTAATATAATGATTAAGATCCTTTGTACAATCGTCAATATGATGTAATATAAGGATTCAACGATGGGCGAATTGGATTGATGAGAGGTGTACTAACAACTTTGAGCGAATTCAACGATGGGCGAATTAGATTGTATTCATCATTCACTTTTTTTTACTTACGGTTTATTACAGGTGTACTCATTTTTTATCGGAATTTAGGAGATTGTAATCATGTATGCTACCACTGTTCGGAAGCATTTCGGTTTGACGAGCGGGTTAAAGCGTATCCTTCTGATAACCATCTTCATTACCACAAATGTTGTGATGAGCGGGTTAAAGGTATTCTTGTGATCCACCATTTTTACAATGATTTTCAGGTATATTCGATTTAATTTTGATTTGTATCAGTGATGTTTGATAACTTGATGTTTAATCACTTCATTTTTAATAATTTGATCGTTTCTTTTCAATATGTTATATGGCCCTCCTGACCCGCCCATTTCGCTAGCTACACAAACATAAAATCAACGGATACTTATTCTTCTTTTTTGTTTGATGTTTGAATGTTCATTTAACCTGCTTTTTATGATAAAATTTTGATGCATACTGATGATGTTGTGCGCATCTATATGCATTTTATATATGTGTACTTCGTTTTGGTTAAATTTGATGATTGATACTATAATTTGTTTTTAGGAAATCATTTGCTTTATTTTGATGATAATTTGTTACTTAAACCGAAGGTATATACGAAGTGATGTGTTGATATGCTTAATAATTTGTTAGTTTATGTCTATTAATATAATATGAGTAAATGGTATCAAACTGTCTTTATATGTTCATTTAGTTATATAATCTATTATGATG
The DNA here is from genome assembly GCF_046630445.1 of Rutidosis leptorrhynchoides. NCBI lineage: Eukaryota > Viridiplantae > Streptophyta > Magnoliopsida > Asterales > Asteraceae > Rutidosis > Rutidosis leptorrhynchoides. The sequence continues at coordinate 89,612,642 of NC_092336.1, forward strand.
AGCATAATATGCTTGGCACATATGAGCAGATTATTCATATTAGGGTGGATAATATTTTTGTTGATAATTATTTTGAAACTATGTATATATGTGATTTAGGAATATTAGCATACTCTTCCTTTATTCTGAGTAATAACTACATGTTTTAATTCAACTTTTGACTATCTATGTTTATAAATACCCAATTTGACTCGCACCCCTTTTGCCATGTTATGTAGTTCTTCACAGCTGCCCATTTTGTCTTCGTTACTAAAGACCCATTTATGTATAGACTTTGGCTATATTAGTCATTTTACCTTTTTTATTTTTTTTAAATCGTAGAATTTTAGTTATTAGATAACTTTAGTTATGTGTAGTATTTAAAGAAAGAAAAGCTCTTTGGATCTGTTCAGGCATGTAATTAAATGCTTATATTGCTTTTCTCTTTGGCTCTTTTCATTTTACCTTTGAGCTGATTAATATTGTACTAAGGTTCAAAACTGTGATTAATCTTTGAATTTTAAGTAACCTGATGTTGTTTATGTTTGTGTATATACATGGTGGTGCTTCTTCTTTTGACTCTTTGCGGGCTCATACCGGTACGCACAATCTCATTGCTCTTCGGCACATTCATTTTCGATACCGCCTATGATTGAAGGTATTTTCTATATTGTGGTCAGAGGCGGATTCAGAGTGTAATAGGGGGGGCGCCCGCCCCCGGTGGATTTCGAAATTTTAGTGTAAAAATTTTGGATTTTTCGACTTTGCCCCCGGTGGATTTTTTTTTTGCCCCAAAACCTTCAAATTTTGTCCAAAATTCTTCAAATTTTGCCCCAAAACCTTCAAATTTTACTCACAAATCTTCAAATTTTGCCTAAAAACTTCAATTTTTTGCCCCAAAACCTCCATATTTTACTCAAAAAAATTGCTATGGTTTTAAAAACAAATTCGCCCCCGGTGGAAAAAAATCCTGGATCCGCCACTGATTGTGGTGTAACTTTGTTGTTTATAACAGGGATTTGAGCATTTGAAATTACTAATCATCCATTTAGTGCTTACTTATTTTTGGTTTATGTACACATTGAGCAGACATTATTATTATTAGCTTTTCTATTTATGTTTATGTATTCAATGTTTATCATAAGAATAGGCTCATCAAGGTAAGAATGAAGTTTGGGATTGTAATATTAATTTCACTTTGAGTCGATACCAATTCACAATTAAAGTTGGCATATTTGGTGGATAAACAAGTACTTGGTGTTCAAACGAGAACTGTAGTGCTCACTAACGCAAAACCTACTATTGTTGTGTGTCATTAATATGCCCCGAATACTATTTTGTAATATGGGTTAGGGTTTAGTCATATATTTCTTTTTGTATGCATAACAACAAACTGTACTGATTTAGTTTTATTTTCATATACATTTCGTTTCCAGTTTGTTTGAATAAGAGTCGCCGTGCAACGCACGGGCTCTTAAAGGCTAGTATATATATATATATATATATATATATATATATATATATATATATATATATATATATATATATATATATATATATATATATATATATATATATATATATATATATATATAACATTTAAATCCAATATATATGCCCACTCATTAAAATATCATTATAAAGAGAGAACAATTTAATTTGTTGAACACTCGCTATCTCACTTGAAAGTGCCGAGTTTGAATGGAGCTGTTGGTTAACCTGCTTGGGTTCGTTTTGTTCAAGTCCGATTTCATCCTTTAGTCTGAATCGAATAATCGTAAATAGAAGTTATGTGGTCTTGTATATTGTAGTCAGTAGTTTATTTTGAAATTTTGGTGCAGATTTGGGATGCATGGTTTTACTAGTCCATGTTGGATTGAATCTCAACATCGTACTTTGCGTAAAGTAAAGTTCGTTAGTTATATACACATATACTTGCTGGATATTCAAAAAGAAAAAGCATATGGAGGTAAAAATCAGTGTAAGTTGTAGTAAACGTTAGATGATGAATGGGTATGTATGATTGATTTAAGTGTTTAAAATTGAAATACATTATATTATCATTTTAAAGAATAAATATGTTATTTTAAATGTTAAAAGTAACATATATGAGATAATCTTATTTAAATGGGTAAATATGTGATTTTGAAAGCTAAGAAGGATATATATATATATATATATATATATATATATATATATATATATATATATATATATATATATATATATGTGTGTGTGTGTGTGTGTGTGTGTGTGTGTGTGTGTGTGTGTGAGATAAAAACCCTTTTAGTTTGATATAAAAGGTTATATTAATTTTTTTCAAACGGCGGTTAGGAGTCAGTGATGGGGTCCCGAACGCAAGGTAGGAACCCATCATCCGATCATTTCCTTGGACGAACTTATACAGTCATACCGCCCCTCGCAGTAGACTCTTGGAATTATGTAATGTATAAAATAAAAGGAAACGTATTTAATTATTTATCGGGAATAACGGAAGGAGAAAGAGTAATGTATACAATAGTAGATGCCATAACTACCGCAAAAATGATATATATATATATATATATATATATATATATATATATATATATATATATATATATATGTGTGTGTGTGTGTGTGTGTGTGTGTGATAAAAACCCTTTTAGTTTGATATAAAAGGTTATATTAATTTTTTTCAAACGACGGTTAGGAGTCAGTGATGGGGTCCCAAACGCAAGGTAGGAACCCATCATCCGATCATTTCCTTGGACGAACTTATACAGTCATACCGCCCCTCATGAAGAAATCTCCTCGACGAATTCATCCGGGCATTTCGCGTGTGGTAAAACCCCCTCGGATAAGGCTCGAACGTAAGACGTCCGCAACTTCCGATGTAATGACCCGGATTTTTCCGATCGTTCTATACTTATAAGACTAATATTTACATAAATTAAACCTTACCAACATGATAAGCAGTCCCAATTTGTTGAGACTTATGTTTTTTTTTTAAAAGAGTTTTACACAACGTTTGACCGTCCAATTTGACCGATGATATCACGAACTATATAACACACGATAATTATACGATTATGTATATATACATATCTATACATATTTAACTTGATTTAAGGATGGTTTAACATTTCATTGTGAACTAACAACAATGAGTTATAAGTATACTTTGAGACCACTAACTTAAGTTTTCAAAACGATAACTATATGTAGTGTTCTTTGACATATATACTTACAATCTATAATGTGTTGGTGATTTATGTCACCAATATGATTTAAGTATAATGGGTTTAATTTGTAACCAAAATAATCTTGATAAATATCGAACAAGTTTGGGAAGTGTGGAGTGCACACCTGTTTGAACTTATCTTGATTATGACGGGGTTCGGGGGCAGCGCCCCCGATAAGCGGGGTCCAAGGGGAAATCTTATCCTTATCCTTATGACGGGGGTTCGGGGGCAGCGCCCCCGGTTTTGAGCTTCTTTTACCGTATCATACCCAGCATCTATACGTATTTACTATTGGTAAATACACATCAAATCCACATCCTTATCAGCCTTAGATCTGCCCTAGATAAGAGGAAATCTTATTTGTAAGCTAGCATACATTATTACTCAAAAATTCAACACAAAAATTTGTCCTTGTTCCCTCAACAACCAGACTGTCCTATAAGTATCACCATCACCTTGGTTTTTCATTTCATTTTTACAACCATCTTTCTCTAACCAAAAACACACTCTTAGGAACTCTAAGTATTCTTCACAATCTCAGCAAATACTCATGAAGAACTAGCTTCGAGAACAACCTATAATCATCATAAGAAAGTTTAATCAAGATTTTTTCCTATCTTTTCCAGTAGCCTTATCCAAGTAACTTGAGGTAGTAACCTTATTCATAATCTTATTCGATTCATATTTATATAGCTATCTTATTTTGTGTTATAAAATTTTTAACAACAAGAACATAGTTTGAATGATTTCAAATCTGTTCGCAAACTAAATAGATCCTTCTAACTTAACTTTTAAAACAAAATCGGGTATCCGAAGCTAGTTTAGCTACGAAATTTATTAGAGTAAAACTAAACTAATCATATCTTTGCTAATTAATATGATATTTTATATATATTTACTTATGATTTGATTTTATATATTTCAGGACCACCCGTAAACAACACGAGAAGATTAATCATAAGACCTCATGATTGTACGCAACACGTCATTTGACAACACGTCACTTTATGTACGCAACACGTCATTTGACAACATGGTACCATGGGTCGAGATTAATTCTGATCAATACGAATACGATGGGGTCTTTATTTATTTTATTGAGCAACTAATTGTGGACCATTAACAACAGACTGCTAACTACGGACTAAGAAAATATTAAAATTATTATAAGTATATATATATGTAACGATTACTTGAAAAGAAAATATGTTGATATATTATATATATGGTTAGGTTCGTGATATCAATCGGAGACCAAGTCGTGTTATATATCTTCAAGGCAAAAGTGAGTATATAGTCCCACTTTTAAACTCTAAATATTTCGGGATGAGAATACATGCATTTTATGATTTACGTTATGGACACAAGTGATTAAAAATATATATTCTACGTTGAGTTGTACCACTGGCATACCTCCCTGTAACTTGGTAACTACTATTTACATGTGGTATTGTAAACGCGAATCCTGTTGATAGATCTATCGGGCCTGACAACCCCAACCGGACTGGACGACCAGTATTCAACGGTTGCACAGTACTTCGTTTCGGTGACTACACTTGGTACGGTGTAGTAAGATTTCATAATAAAGGGAATATGCGACGTTGATTAAATGTTAAGTATGGTTATCAAGTGCTCAACAACTTAGAATATTTTTTATTAAAACGTTTATATATGAAATCTTGTGGTCTATATTTATAACGCTGCCGGCATTAAACCTATATCTCACCAACTTTATGTTGATGTTTTAAGCATGTTTATTCTCAGGTGATAACTAAAAGCTTCCGCTGCAACATGTTGAATTTAAGCAAGATCTTGAGTATGCATATTTGTGTCAAAAATAAAACTGCACATCGGAGAATTTGTAATGTAAAATACGTTGAAAATCGTGTTGTTATCATCACATGTAAAATTTGTAAGGCTAAGATTATCTCTAAACGATAATCATTATTATGTTGTTTAAACCTTGTATTTGTAATAAAAGCTATGGTTTGTATTGTAAAAACGAATGCAGTTTTTGAAAAACGTCGCATATAGAGGTCAATACCTCGCGATGAAATCATATGTTATTGTATTCGTCCTTATGGTTAAGGTCGGGTTGTGACACCCGAGACTCATGAAATCGGCAAGTAACAATTGAAATTTTTTTTTACAACGAGTGAGAGTCGAACCCCTAACTTTCCGTATGAGAAGTCAATTCACAACCACTAAATTAACTCCGTGTTAAAAAGTTATATTAAAATTATATCTTCGTTTTCAATATGAAACTCATTTGGTTTTGGAGTAGACGTGGAAGATCCTCGATCTGTTTCTTTTCTTGAATTTGGTTATTGTTGATCGTGAAATAGAAGAAGCTTACTTAATTTGGATTCTTTTCCTTTGCTTGATAATTGTGCATGTTCTCATCCAAAAGAAAATCTTGTTGGCACTTTCGACCATCCTTCTTCGAGCAAGTATTCTGGTTTTTTTTTTAATTTTGTCATGAAGGATTTCAAGGGCGTCCGCGAAGAGGTTAAACTCATTAATTCAAAGTCGTTCTTAAGCCCATGAAGACTAATGGTAGAAAGGTACACGACGCAGAATTGAGAAATTTCTTTTCGGGGGGTTTGTGAGCTTCGTTTTAGTTCACTTTCTTCGGTCTCATATTTGGTTGTGATTGGTGGGCTAGATGGTTTTTAATCGGTCCTTAGGGGGTTGTCGATTATGCTCCCTCTTATCGTCTTCTTTTGTTTTAGTTGTTATTTTTTTCACAAAGCCTTTTGGTTCATTTTTTTTTATCAGACTTGCATATGATTTACTTAAAAATGGAGTATCGTTAATTTTTTGGCGGAGTTCAATCTGAAAAATAACGACACTCCTCTTTTTTATTAACATTTGATAAAAACAAATTTTTAAACGTCAAAATAAACATAGATGACCTAAAATAGGAAATTGAGGTAAGAATTTTACCTTTTAATGAAAATTGCCCTATATTTTAGTTTAGTGCAAAATCGTTGGTACAAACATCAACATACAATTGACAAAAAATTAAATTGAAGAAAATAAAATTCACGTTTTTGCTTGTTCTGAACTGTTATAATGTCGACTAGCTTAATGGTGTATATCTTGTGACATCCTGACGAAGATAGCATCCCTCAATCCACAACCAGCCCTAACACACTGAATGTCCAAATAATAAGTGCGAAACATCTCGAACCTACTGGCTAAACTTTCAACTTCGCCTGACATTTGAAAAGATTAAGACTTTAGGAAAAAAATAGATTATGTATATGCTCTTTAGTGTGGGGACCTACTATGTTATTGATAGTGATATTATTGAATAAATAACGTAAATTATTTTGAATGACACTAATAAATAGTGTATTTAAAAATAAATAAAAAATTAACTAATGTAATCCGTGACTAAGATTCTCAAATTCGTCACTATTCTTGAAGAATGTAGATAAATAAAATGATTGGTCAATAATGTGGATAAATAAAATATTTATAAGTCTAACGTATCAAATTGTGTTGCTATTTAATATATGCAATTAATAATTAATTATTTGACCATTACAATAATTTTCCAGCTACGAAACATATGCTATCCTATCGATAGGAGTGATCTCTTACAAAAATATAATAAGATAATCTTTTTAATGACTATTTTTAGTCGAAGAGATCTCATGCGAGTTGACCTTCTTGTTTGTTACTATATTTGGTATACTATATATTAAAAGAGTGTAGAAGACAATACTATATTTGAATCTCAGTTTTCGGCTAGTGAGGTAGTGGAGGTTATTAAGGGATTCGATGGAAACAAAACACCCGGTCCGGATGGTTTTACGTTACAATTTTTTAAAAAAGGGTGGCATTTTTTAGAAGACAATATTATGGAGATGTTTTCTCAATTTCATGATTCACCTTCTTTCCCAAAAGGTTTTAATTCTTCATTTATAGTGTTGATCCCAAAATCTAACTCCGCAAGTAACATGGATCAAATGCGTCCCATTAGTTTGATTAACGATCCGTATAAGATTTTAGCCAAGACAATTGCTAATAGGTTAAAACTCGCAATCCCTTCAATTATAAGTGAGAATCAAAATGGCTTTGTGCCTTCAAGGTTACTAACGGATGGTGTTATGGTTGTAAATGAAGTTGTTCATTTGGCTAAGTGTACAAAGAAACCTCTAATATTGATCAAAATTGACTTCTCAAAAGCGTACGATTGTGTGTCTCATGACTTCTTGCTTATTGTTTTACATAAAATGGGGTTTGGGTCAAAGTTTATTTCATGGGTTGCTACTTGTATTTCAAACATCTCTTTCTCTGTTCTTTTAAACGGGTCTCCGTCTCGAGAAGGTGTAATGCATCGTGGGCTTCGGCAAGGTGACCCGTTATCGCCCTTTTTGTTCATTATTATTGTCGAGGTCTTAGAGTAAACTTCTATCAAGGGACTTAGCAAATGGGTTTTTGGAAGGGTTCAAGTGTGGTAATAATTTCTCCATCAATCATTCGCAATTTGCGGATGATACGATTATTTTTGCACAACCTAACACTCGAGAATTAAATCGTATCAAGTTCATTATGGGTTTGTTTTTTCAATTATCTGGGCTTCAAATGAATGCTATTAAAACCACGTTATATGGCATTCATGTTTCTAAAGAAGACATGATTAGTTTTTCAGCAATTTTCGAATGTAAAGTGGGCTCGTTTCCTATGGAGTATCTTGGTATTCCGATTGGTCTCAATACTAATCGGAGTGCTATGTGGGATCCAATTATCAAAAAGTTCAAAAAGAAACTTGCCGGGTGGAAAGGGAGATGACTTTCTTTTGGTGGTCGTTTGGTTATGGTAAATGCGGTTTTATCTAATCTACCTCTTCATTGTATGGCCATGTATAAAGCACCGGTGGCAATCATCAAACAACTTGAATGTTACCGGAGAAATTTCCTTTGGGGTGGTGATTGTCTAAAAAAGAAAACGTGTTTAGTTAAATGGGATACGGTGTGTCTTCCCAAAGATTTGGGTAGGTTAGGTGTCACTCCTCTCCATGTTAAAAACTTAGCAATGCTTGTTAAATTGTTGGCAAGTTTCAATTCAAATAAGCGTTGTCTTTGGAAGTCTTTAGTGACGTCCTCTTTTGGTTTCTCTTATGGTAGAAAGTTAATGTTCAACGTGTCGTCTTTGAATGTTGCTCAACTTTCTCCTATTTCGAGGGACTTGGTTCATTTGCAACACAATTCGTCTATTCATGGTATAGTTGGGCCGAATGTGTGGAAATGGAAGATAGGGAATGGCGCTAACATTCTTTTTTGGCATGACAATTGGATTAATGGATGCAATTTAAAAGATTCTTTTCCTTCTCTTTTCGATTCGAGTCGCCTCCCTATGGCCACGGTTTGTCAATGTTTTTCTCGTAATTATTCTAGTCTGTTGCAAACAGGAGGTTGGGATTTTGGGCTTGTTAGGCCCTTGTCTTTGTACAACTCAATTAAATTGGAAGAAATGATCTTACTGTTAGCTAATGTTCAATTGGATGAAGCATTGGAGGATAGATTCACGTGGTCAGCCTCCTTGGAAGGCGAATATTCGGTTGCGGACGCGGTTCGTATTCTTGTGCAAAGTAATTTTGTTGATCCTCCGACATGGCCCAAAGTCATTTGGGGCAATAACGTACCGTCTAAAGTTATGCTTTTTCAATGGCTTGCTATCCGTAATAGTATTCCCGTGTATGACGTCCTCACTAAAAGACATATCTTACCTTCGTCACAATCCAATTTGTGTATTTGGTGTTTGGAGGAAATTGAAACGGTTAACCATCTTTTGTTACATTGTAAGTGGACGTTCAAGATTTGGTCGGCTCTTTTCTCTTGGTGGAAGCTTGAGTGGGTTATTCCGGCCTCAATTGAAGACTTTTTACTTCGATTGGTTTTATGGTATGGGTATTAAAGCGTCCAAGTTTTGGAAGTTGATTGGTCCGGCTTCGATTTGGGCAATTTGGTTAGCAAGAAATGATTTCATATTCAACCGGAAAGTCATGTGTAGATCGGTTTGGGTTCGTAACATCAAGCTTAAGACTTTTCTTTGGGCAACAAATCTTAAGATTTGCAACGGATCTCAATTTTATGTATGGGATCACAATCCGTCATTGTTATGTTTTTAGTTCCTTTTCTCAATTTGTAATTTCTTGTATGGACCGAGTTTTTCTCCATCTTTGTATCTCTATATCTTCATCGTTTTGATGAAGATCGTTTCAATTTATACAAGTCTCTTTTCGCCTTTAAAAAAAATACTGTGTTGTATATTTAGTAGTGTATAGATAATTTTGATAGTGTACGAATCACCAGCCTTTTTTATGGTTCTCTTAATTTTTGAAAAAGTAAAAAGTAAGGTAATCCAAATCTTCTAGCTGTGACCTCTTTTACTACCGAAATTATTTATATATGGATAATTCTAAGTGATCTTAATATAAAAAACTTACTTCCTATTAATCTTTATTGTGCATTGTGACAATAGATCTTATATTTTATTAGCTAAATTCTATTTTTTATTAAAGGTCCAAATATTTTGAAATTGACTTACATTTTGTTGGAGAAAAGTATATAACTAGTGTGATTAAATAGCACCCATTGATTTTGAAAATCACTGATATCTTTACACATGAGAGTGATATTTCTACTCAAATATTTGAAAATCCACTTATATTATGCATTGATAACATATATTGTATGTAACGACCCGACTTTTTTGACTTGTGTTTGTGCTTTGTGTTTTCCCGAAACTGCGTTTTTGTGCGTACTGTGTTAGATTTTGTTCTGAGATATTATTTCATGTTGATTACTTTCGTTTATATTTTAGAACTTGCTTTTAAGTGTAGTGACCCGAACTTTTCCATGTTTATATATATTAATTGAGATTGATATTTACATGATTAAATGTTTCCAACATGTTAAGCAATCAAACTTTTTAAGACTTGATTAATTGAAATATGTTTCATATAGACAATTGACCATCCAAGTTGATCGGTGATTCACGAACGTTAAAACTTGTAAAAACTATATGATGACATATATATGGATATATATATATAGTTAACATGATACTATGATAAGAAAACATATCATAAAGTATATTAACAATGAACTACATATGTAAAAACAAGACTACTAACTTAATGATTTTTAAACGAGACATATATGTAACGATTATCATTGTAAAGACATTTAATGTGTATATATCATATTAAGAGATATTCATACATGATAATATCATGATAATATAATAATTTAAAATCTCATTTGATATTATAAACATTGGGTTAACAACATTTAACAAGATCTTTAACCTAAAGGTTTCAAAACAACACTTACATGTAACGACTAACGATGACTTAACGACTCAGTTAAAATGTATATACATGTAGTGTTTTAATATGTATTTATACACTTTTGAAAGACTTCAATACACTTATCAAAATACTTCTACTTAACAAAAATGCTTACAATTACATCCTCGTTCAGTTTCATCAACAATTCTACTCGTATGCACCCGTATTCGTACTCGTACAATACACAGCTTTTAGATGTATGTACTATTGGTATATACACTCCAATGATCAGCTCTTAGCAGCCCATGTGAGTCACCTAACACATGTGGGAACCATCATTTGGCAACTAGCATGAAATATCTCATAAAATTACAAAAATATGAGTAATCATTCATGACTTATTTACATGAAAACAAAATTACATATCCTTTATATCTAATCCATACACCAACGACCAAAAACACCTACAAACACTTTCATTCTTCAATTTTCTTCATCTAATTGATCTCTCTCAAGTTCTATCTTCAAGTTCTAAGTGTTCTTCATAAATTCCAAAAGTTCTAGTTTCATAAAATCAAGAATACTTTCAAGTTTGCTAGCTCACTTCCAATCTTGTAAGGTGATCATCCAACCTCAAGAAATCTTTGTTTCTTACAGTAGGTTATCATTCTAATACAAGGTAATAATCATATTCAAACTTTGGTTCAATTTCTATAACTATAACAATCTTATTTCAAGTGATGATCTTACTTGAACTTGTTTTCGTGTCATGATTCTGCTTCAAGAACTTCGAGCCATCCAAGGATCCATTGAAGCTAGATCCATTTTTCTCTTTTCCAGTAGGTTTATCCAAGGAAATTAAGGTAGTAATGATGTTCATAACATCATTCGATTCATACATATAAAGCTATCTTATTCGAAGGTTTAAACTTGTAATCACTAGAACATAGTTTAGTTAATTCTAAACTTGTTCGCAAACAAAAGTTAATACTTCTAACTTGACTTTTAAAATCAACTAAACACATGTTCTATATCTATATGATATGCTAACTTAATGATTTAAAACCTGGAAACACGAAAAACACCGTAAAACCGGATTTACGCCTTCGTAGTAACATCGCGGGCTGTTTTAGGTTAGTTAATTAAAAACTATGATAAACTTTGATTTAAAAGTTGTTATTCTGAGAAAATGATTTTTATTATGAACATGAAACTATATCCAAAAATTATGGTTAAACTCAAAGTGGAAGTATGTTTTCTAAAATGGTCATCTAGACGTCGTTCTTTCGACTGAAATGACTACCTTTACAAAAACGACTTGTAACTTATTTTTCCGACTATAAACCTATACTTTTTCTGTTTAGATTCATAAAATAGAGTTCAATATGAAACCATAGCAATTTGATTCACTCAAAACAGATTTAAAATGAAGAAGTTATGGGTAAAACAAGATTGGATAATTTTTCTCATTTTAGCTACGTGAAAATTGGTAACAAATCTATTCCAACCATAACTTAATCAACTTGTATTGTATATTATGTAATCTTGAGATACCATAGACACGTATACAATGTTTCGACCTATCATGTCGACACATCTATATATATTTCGGAACAACCATAGACACTCTATATGTGAATGTTGGAGTTAGCTATACAGGGTTGAGGTTGATTCCAAAATATATATAGTTTGAGTTGTGATCAATACTGAGATACGTATACACTGGGTCGTGGATTGATTCAAGATAATATTTATCGATTTATTTCTGTACATCTAACTGTGGACAACTAGTTGTAGGTTACTAACGAGGACAGCTGACTTAATAAACTTAAAACATCAAAATATATTAAAAGTGTTGTAAATATATTTTGAACATACTTTGATATATATGTATATATTGTTATAGGTTCGTGAATCAACCAGTGGCCAAGTCTTACTTCCCGACGAAGTAAAAATCTGTGAAAGTGAGTTATAGTCCCACTTTTAAAATCTAATATTTTTGGGATGAGAATACATGCAGGTTTTATAAATGATTTACAAAATAGACACAAGTACGTGAAACTACATTCTATGGTTGAATTATCGAAATCGAATATGCCCCTTTTTATTAAGTCTGGTAATCTAAGAATTAGGGAACAGACACCCTAATTGACGCGAATCCTAAAGATAAATCTATTGGGCCTAACAAACCCCATCCAAAGTACTGGATGCTTTAGTACTTCGAAATTTATATCATATCCGAAGGGTGTCCCGGAATGATGGGGATATTCTTATATATGCATCTTGTTAATGTCGGTTACCAGGTGTTCACCATATGAATGATTTTTATCTCTATGTATGGGATGTGTATTGAAATATGAAATCTTGTGGTCTATTATTATGATATGATATATATAGGTTAAACCTATAACTCACCAACATTTTTGTTGACGTTTTAAGCATGTTTATTCTTAGATGATTATTAAGAGCTTCCGCTGTCGCATACTTAAATAAGGACGAGATTTGGAGTCCATGCTTGTATGATATTGTGTAAAAACTGCATTCAAGAAACTTATTTTGTTGTAACATATTTGTATTGTAAACCATTATGTAATGGTCGTGTGTAAACAGGATATTTTAGATTATCATTATTTGATAATCTACGTAAAGTTTTTTAAAACCTTTATCTATGAAATAAAGGTTATGGTTTGTTTTAAAAATGAATGCAGTCTTTGAAAAACGTCTCATATAGAGGTCAAAACCTCGCAATGAAATCAATTAATATGGAACGTTTTTAGTCAATAAGAACGGGACATTTCATTAAGTACTTGGTTACTTTACTTGATCCCCGAATGCTTTTATGACCGTTAGTGTCACTTGACGTTTGAAACGAGCTATATGTTTTGGTAAACGTTTAACTTTTGTCGTAATTGGAATATTATGACTACGTAATACTAATTGTTATTTTCTAATAACAATTACTTGGGATTTTGGATGCTTAATTACTCTTAGTAATTTACTTATGCTCACTAGTTGGTCTTGTTGGACTTTCTACCTTGTTGGACTTAAGTCCACCCTACTCTAGCTAATGGACTATTTAATTAGCCCAATTTTTATGGACTAGTGACCCATTAATATGTAGGACAAAAACCCATTTATAAGAGCCAACATACTAGCATTTTTGTTAACCATTATCCTAAATGTTGCATGAGATCCCAACATAAGCACCAACTTTAGACCACCACTAACCAAAAAGCAAAAAGGTGTCCCCCTTGTCTTACCCCCCCCCCCCCCCCCCCCCAAGTCCACGGTCACCACCACCATTCCCCTCTATAAATACCAAGCCATTCTCACCCATTTTACACTTGATCTCATTTGCATTTTACACACACTTACTCTCTTATTTTCTCTCTAGTCTTTCTCACTCTAAAAATTGTAAGTTTTAAGTTTCATTCTTCTTCTAGTCGACATCATCATCATCTTTTGAAGATCAAGCTTTTTAGCTTTTTGATCTTGTTATATCTTGTAAATTCAAACTTGGATTTGAATCCTTCAAGAACATGGAAGATTCAAGTTTTCTAGCTTTGAATCTTCACTTATTTTGTTAGATCTAAATCTTTTAGTTTATAATCTCTTTATTTTGTTATAAAGATCTAAACTTGTGTTTATGATCTTCATGAATCTTGAAGATCTAGCTTCATGCTTCAAGGATCTTCAAGAACAATCAAGATTCAAGTTTTCTAGCTTTGAATCTTCATTACTTTTGCTAGATCTAAGCTTTCTAGCTTATGGTCTCTTTATTTTGTTGTAAAGATCAAAACTTGTGTTTGTGGTCTTCATGAAACTTGAAGATCTAGCTTTATGCTTTCAAGATCTTCAAGAACATAAAAGATTCAAGCTTTCTAGCTTTACAATCTTATAATTATTTGTAAAAGGATCCAAGCTCTCTAGCTTAGGGTTCCATTACTTTTTTTGATCAAATTTATGTTCTTACTTGTTTGATTGAATGAAAGTTTGTAGCTTTAGTTGTAAATAAAACTTGTATTTTGTGTTAAGACTAAGAATATGATATAACCTTGGTTCATCATCCTTCTAAAACTCTTAAGTGAGTTGTAATCTTACTTAGTCTTGACATTTGTGTGTTGATGGTTGAATCTTGGTCAAAGTGATGCTAAGACATCAAGAAGTTTTACACTTGAAGCTTACAAGCATCAAGGATGAGAACCGTGATGAGCATCAAGCACCAAGAAACCCACCAGAGCACTTGTTTACTGTCTTTTGGGGTCTGATCAGACTCTTTGGACTTCTGTAAATTTGATTTTCAGATAGTTCGTTTCGAGTAGATGACTTTTCGTTTAAGACTCATCTAAATCTGATATACGGTTTAGGATTTATAGCCTTTCGAAGATCACTATACCTTTGTAACGTTGTGCTGAAATTTCTGACATACTCGCACTTAAATCGTCGCCACGGTCAAACGAAGACGAGATAGGTTCTGAAAATTGAGCAGCAGTTAGAGGACTCAAATACGGAGCCTTGGCCACTGACTACGCGTCTCTTCAATTTGTATATAGGTCGTAACAGCTGTCCAAAGTCAGCCTATTATTTCGATCTCTATTCTTGTTAAACTTACTTTAGCTTTTATGAATGATGGATGATGATGATGATGATGATGATGATGATGATGACACTTAGAGTTAATTTATGCACTTTTAAACTTTTGGGGACAACATACTGACCTAGTAACCTTTGACTTAGGTTGAGGACGTTTCGGACCGACTTACTACTTGCATACCTTTCGTATCAACTTTTACTGCTTATTCACCGTGGGTTATAGCATCCCTTTTTACTTTTACTATTTTTGGGACTGAGAATTCATGCGCTTTTTATGTTTTACTTACTTGACACGAGTACTTAAACTTTACATATGTGTGGGTTATATAACGGCATAAACTTTCCCCTTAGCACGGTAACGTTTAATTATTGGTTTTTGAACCGGTAAACGCGAATCTTAGATATGGATCCATAGGGTTTGACTTCCCCACTCGGGCTAGTCGCGCTAGCATTTAACGGGTGTTTAATACTTCGAGAACATACGCACTCTCCAGGTGTAATTTTAGGGGGTGATATTTATATTTACGTTAAGTTAGTTACCATGTGCCCACGGATAAGCATATACTTTTCATACTATTTTGAAACGAAATCTCGTAGTCTACATTTTACTGTTGTTTTCTAAACTATAGCTCACCAACATTCGTTTGACATTTTTATCATGTTTTTCTCAGGTGCTTAGTCGTTGTTGCTTCTGCTGTTAGTCTGTTGTTAGACCTGCTGTTATAGTCACGCTATGTTAGACTTCCGCTGCATTACTTAGAGATGTCTCAATCATGGGACTTATATTTTGCATTCGTAACTTATGTTATTTTGATTAATGGTTTTGTAATGACTTTTGTGTCACATTGTCTTTTGTAAAACCTTTTAAGTTATCTTTTCATGAATGCAAAACTCATTTTCAAACAGCATATAGTGTTTGACCTTGTAAAGATCCTGTTGTTGATTTCACGTTAATTTTGTACGGGGCGTCACATTTGGTATCAGAGCATTGGTTGTAGGAAATTAGGTTGCATTAGTGAGTCTTGACCGAGCCGAGTAGGATTCGCTAATAGGATTAATCTACAACTTGCTTGTTTACTTGTTTCTGCGGAACTTACTGCATGCTACTGTTTACTTTTACTGCTATATGATCTTACTGTATGCTGTATGTTATTGCCATGTGAACTTGTTGTATGTTATTGCTTATTTTTGCTACTGCATGCTACTATCTGCTTTTGCATGTTACTTCTGTTTAGTATTGTTATTATTTCCATGCTATGTAATGTTGTAAACAACCTAGGTTGCTGTAGTGCCTGATTACGTGCTTGCTATATGTCTTACTGACATGGAAAAAGTTATTTTTCCTTGTTCAGATGTCAGACATGCCGCCCATGACCTTTGACTTAGAGAGTGACTCGGATACGTCTGCTGCCCTGCCTACGATTGTTGCTGACTCACCGCTACCCTCCGGCGATTCTGGCGATTCTTCATTCGGAGATAGTAGACACGCGATTGACCTGATAGACATCTCGGACAGAGACGAGGATCCATAGGAGATTCCAGCTCCACCCAGCCTTAGACTTCCGGGGCCACAACATCATTCCGGTGATACTGTAAACCCTGGGGGAAACAGAGATGGTCCTTTCCGTAAGGAGCGTGGACATTGGGTTAGACGCACCGCTGATGGACGTGTCGTGCCGATTCCACCAGAAAGATATCGAATTATGACCACCGGCCAGACGCTTTCTTCCGCCCGTGAGGTACCTGCCTTACCTTCCAACGATTCAGACGGTTCATCATCCGATGACACCAGTGAGGAGGATCCCGAGGAGGATTCTGAGGAGGACTTCGAGGAGGAGCCCGTGCAGCCGCCCTCTACCCCGCTGATGTGTCAAGACGTAACCTTTAAAATGTAGACAATATGCTTAATAATTAACACATAATACAGGCAACTAAAACCCGATCAAGTAGTAACTAGCAAGTAAATTGACCAGTTCGATCCACAGGGAGAAGTTTGTTTAAATGATTTTACTACGATTAATTATTCTAAAAAAGGGGTTTGTATTTGAAGTTGTATTTTTGTTTAACGAAACAGTAAATAAAAATAATAATTAACAAGAATGAGAATGCGGTGTTTACTTCTTTGCTTGATAAATGACAGGGATTGTTCTTTTATAATTAAAACCGTTATGCGAAAGTTACAATAGAGTAGTTTATATCAATTTCACAATATCTATAAACTTAAGAACTATGTTTAATCAACAAGATTCTTTCTTGGTTAAATTCACATAAAACCTAGTTTACTAAGATCACTCTAAGTAAACTACATAATTGTAAAACCTAAATATCATCCAATTACCATCCTATATTCACATATAGGTGTGTAGATCACTAGGTGTTGAAGTACAAATTATAGCCTTTGATAAATTCACATAAATCAAGTTATAACTCGTATAATTGAACTAGAATATAAAGATAGTTACAACAATGGATTTCTTGAAGAACATGGTGATTTAGATTGACTAACTAACTAGATTCAACCCGGTTAAACTCACGTGAAACCTTAATTACAACAATCACTTGAGGTAATTTCATAACTATGTTGCTTTGGAACTTATTCAATTACCGAATTAAACACATAACAAAATCACTTAAGTGTATGTATCTAATCGTCTAGATTACTAGATGTATTGAAGTATAGATTGTTTTCCTAGTTAACTCACATTAATAGGTTGCAATCTATATAATTGAAGTAATGATCTAAACATGCATAACAATGGTTCTTACGGTTGAACTAGATAATTAAATCAATCAAACATATGTATAACTAGCATAACATCAAAATATAGAACAATCCCAAGCCATAAATCTTACATTGAAGCAAACACATAAGGCTTTTAGCCTAACATAATCATAGTAGAACTAATGAAACAGTAAATACAAGTTGATTTCATGTTAAAAAGATATAGAACAATAGTACCAATTGCGATAAACGATCCTAGCTTAATATTGATGTTGAAAGAGTGGAGATTAACTTGCAGCCTTCCTTGGACCTTGAAAATCGTCTTAAAACTGGGGGAGAACGTAGTAGTGAAGGTCTCTCAAGTAAGTAACCATTTGCTTCATTAAATAGCCTCAAAAGTTAGGTATTTTGGCCAGAAAGTGACCAGATACGCCGCATCTCTTTGGGATGCGCCGCATCTCTTTACGTTTAGTAGATTCCAGCTCGATTCTGCACTCAGGACTGTCAGCAGGGGGTCAGATGCGCCGCATCTGGGACAGATGCACCGCATCTGGCTTGGATGCACCGCATCCATCTCAGATGCGCCGCATCTGTTGCTATTTTGGCCCAGAAGTCTTCATGCTCCGCATCTGAAACTGTCGGGAGTTATTTGGTGCAAAGATGCACCGCATCTAAGAGAGATGCGCCGCATTTGGACCTGTTTCAGTGGTTTCAGGCTGTTTTACGCATTCGATCTTCGTTTTAACTCTGTTTTCGCTGTTGGTCTTCATTTATTCATTCACAATAGACTTTTTACAAATGTACATGAATTACAATACATACGTATAACAATTACATACAAATGGAACAACATTAGATCGAAATAACGACAAAAAACATGTATAATTTTGGCGTTATCAAAATCCTCACACTTAAACCTTGCTTGTCCTCAAGCAAGACTTACAAGAAATCGAAATTTACTACAGTAAACACACTTATTTAAGTGAGAACACAAAAAAATGGGACTCACACTCACTCGATATAATACACAAGACACACAAGTTATTTAGTAACACAATAACTCACGCTATATGGAAATCACATTCGGGTCACAATATATACACACTCACACTTTTATTTCACACACGAATCAAACTCACGTGTTTTGAGTATACACACACCTTTGGAGTACACACGCGAAATGAAATCACGCCAAAGTTGAAAGGTGGGTTTTAAAGTCCACATTTCTTGAAAATTTGGATCCTTAGGGAAATTAGGACCTTTGCTAAAAACCTTTTATGTTTTGAAAATTATTCATGTTAGTTTTTACACTAATCAAGTTTTCCGGTTTTAACCTCAAAGTCCGGTTGAGGGTAACTAAAAACCGAAGCCTCAGTCGGCGCTTAGCAAGCTACTCGCCCCCATGATTGAAGTATCATGGAACTTGAAACCGGATGTCCTAAAAATGGTTTTACACAATATAGTTCATAAAATAGCATAAGTTTTAGAAGAAACTATATCATGTCCAAATATCATCGGTGAACCATGAGTTTGCACACCTCAATTTGTTATGGCATATGTATGTTAACCGCGGTCAACATAGATGCGGTTGATCTTTACGGAGATCATCCATCTGGGGATTAGATTCATTAGTCTTAAAAGCTAATTTGCACTGTGCCCCCATTGTACGAGACAGATCCATCTCATGGTTAGGATAAGTCTGACCACCAAAAACCCTGTTTGATACTGAGGTGAGGTGGATTTCCAGCCGATGATAGAGATGACTTTTCAAGATTTTTCGTCAACCTACAGCTGTTCTGGACTACGACTTCTAACATAAGTTAGCAAGTGTGTCATATTGGAAGACTTGACTTCCATCACAATTATTACATGGATGAGCATTGGATTAGATTGTTAGAACAACAAATTACTTGATGACTTTCATTTCATCCAGAATGTGGTATAGCATGATGATTATATCTTTTATATGACAAACTCAATCATTTGGTTGTTTCTTAATTTGTTTTGTGATAATAATTTCGGTGTATACACCTAGTTTTAAAATCTACAAATTTTAAACAAAATTTGAATTTATGAAGATAAAAGTTTAAAAATTTTCACCATTTTAAGCCTTTTTAACTAAAATCAAAAACCCGAAAGAATTTATAACTTCCTCCCCACACTTGAGTTCATGTATCGTCCTCGTTACATGAAATCAGAAAAATTTAAATTCAAGAGGGTCAAAGAGTGTAAGAGAGTTTATTACTTTCAAGGTTTAAAACCGAAGTTCACGGGATGATGGCGCTGAACTGAATGCCAGCATAAGAACATCATCCGCTTCTTGCAACCACAAAACAATCACCAATCAAGTATGTGCTGAACTTACTGCCAGTCTTTGTAAAAATGCAGCATATAGCACAATGCTCACCTGTAGCAATTCAAACAAAGGTACCATACGATTCACACAAATAAATGGGGGTGTACTCCATGTACTAAAAACCCCACTTCCAATTAACTAAATTATTCAAATTACAATTATCCAAAATATTATCTAGTTATTACACACCAAACTTGAAAAGAAATTGTTTTTGAAATAAACCAACATCAACCAAACCTGTCACACATCAGAAAAAATTACGTCATCTTCAGAAAAATCCCCAAAATGAGTTACTTGGGGCAGCTCCACCTTCGTTTTAATTTCCCGCGTCGTCGTCCTGAAATATTGAGGGGTTGTACCCCTGATAAGTTCCTTGAGCAGGGACGACCGCAGTGTCTTCAGTAGGCGGGTTAGGATGAGGAGGATAATGCGCAGGATATGGATCACCCATTCGAACCCAAGGATCGTATGCAGGCCAAGGAGAGGGGGTATAGTTAGCGGGATCTGCAGCGTATGACACTGTTTGTTCATGTATCCAATTAAGCTGATTTTGCTGCCCCGCTTGAGTATACCATGTTCGATCATTCCCAACATCAATGTAATGTTGCATCTCCCTGTTACCTGCATCGTAGTGATCAATTACCTTTTGGGTGTTTTGATCACTATGGAGTCGCATATCTGAAAACTGGCGCGCCATGTAAGCCTCCCAATCATTTTCCGGACCCGAACTACTTCCAACATTCGGCTGTGGATCTGGTTGCTGTTGGGGTTGTTCTGGTTGCCTGTTCACGGGATCCTCATACCTAGTTAGAAGGCCGTTTGACCCCCTCATCAAAATGTTTGCCCTTGTATAACTCACTCTATATAACTCACTCTATCAAAGGAAATTATATGTTTCTCCTCTAACCCACTTGTGTTGATTCGAAAATGTTCGGCAATCCTGGTTACAAAATGGCCGCCCATGATTGGTGTAATCGTTTTCCTTTCTTCGAGGAGGAAAGTGAGAATCATTCGTAGAATATGAACATGGGAGTGATCCATTATCGCGTGAATGTACCATATATCCAAGTTGGTGACTTTTTCACTACTGTATTTTCGACAGTTTATGGTACTTGAAATGAATCGTTGGACGCATCGGTGCTCGTAGGTACTTAGCTTGCAACAAGTCTGCTTGCTTGCACTATATGCGGTATTGCTCATGTCCACCCATGCTGCTGAATGATTAAAAGAAGAAACATAGTATATACATTGATTAAAGTAATTTTGCATCAGTTGATGTGGCAACCCTTCATAAATATCCAACGCCATCACAAATTGCAGCAGCGTTAATGTCCTGTCTTGCCCTCCAAGACGAAATCTCATAAATGTACCCGATGTTGGTGACGTGTAATCAACCCTAAGTGAACCAACGAATTCTTTGACTAAAAGTGGATACACTCTTTCTTGCATTCTGAACAGGTTTTCCCAAGCATATATTCGATGGCCGTGATATGTTACTCAGAAAAGGTTGCGAAAATTTTGATATTCGCCGGCTTCCTCTAATGGTGTCCAATCGATATATTTCCCCGGATATACGTCTTTGTGTAGAAGTGCCTTCATCAGTTCATGGTATTCCGGATGCCTCAAAACTGCATTGATTCATGGATCCGGAGTGGTTAATCCACGGACATTTAACTGCCGGTTGTCAATATCCATTTCTTCCTCTTCAGCAGCATGTTCTTCTTCATTTGTATCCTCATCTACAATTGCTGGGGGTTTTTGCTTCTTTGATTTTGGGTTTGATGATGATGCTCTAGTCTACAAAAACACAACAAAACCAAACAAACAAAATAACAAACCAAGTTGATTAGCGTTAAAGAATTTCAAAACATCTTTCATATTGTACCTAGCGAAAACCATGTGGATATGTTTAGTTCCAATTAAATCTCAATGTTTATGTTAACCAATATCTTAACATGGTATGAACTATTTTCACTCTTAACAAACATGAACTAGTATGCCAATTGATTCAAATCACTTTACAAGTATAATCATACATAGCATGCTTCATTTCACTAAACACTTGCAATGTCATAACATATGGAACCATAGGCATTCATCAAAAAGCATGTTAAACAATATGCAATCAATGGTTTTCATACATTTAGAACATTAAATTCATCTCAAGTCAACAACTTCATCAAAATGCTTAAGCATATAATCCTTAACTTATATAATAATTACTTTCAAATCGAAATAACACCAAGTTAAGGTTCACATGTGTTTACCATAAGTAATGATTTGCATAACTTCAACTTAGAACACTTACTAGTTAACAAAAGTCAAAATTCCTAATTCAAGAACCCTAAAATTCAATAATTTGTGTAATCGTGTAATTCAACAAAGGTTCATGCGATTTTGTTAATGTATACTAGTAATCAAACTTCAAAATATCTCAATTGAATAAATTAATGGCCAAAATTCCGAAACCCCTAAATTCATGAAGAACCCTAATTTCCAAAGTAAAGATTGAAGCAAATAATCATGAAATTAGAGCATGAATAAGGAATAGTAGCAACAATTTAAACATATAATGACCAAAACATGAACATTCAAACATCCTCACACTAAGAACAAGCTAAATCTGATTTTTAGATTGAAGAACACAAGAATCATGAAGTGTTTAGGATTAATCTTACCTTTCTCATGTTGATATTCGGATTTGATGCTCAAAGATGGGATTAATCGGTTCAATTAGTGAGTAGAGATTGAAATTTTGAGAGAGAATGAGATGGGATTCGGAGTAGTAGGTGAAAAAATGAGAAAAAATGATAAACTCCCGTATTTGTGCAAAAAAATTGGGCAGAATCCAACATACAGACATAGATGCGGCGCATCTGCAGCAGATGCGGCACATCTGGCTCAGATGCGGCGTATCTGAAGCATATGCGGCGCATCAGATGGTCCAAACGCGGCGCATGACCCTTTTTCAGCGCATTCAAAATTCACGGGATTTTTCTTGTCTGCAGATGCGGCGCATCCATCACAGATGCGGCGCATCTGCCCCTGTTGCACCAGCTTTTGATGTTTTTTCGCGTTTTAAACATTTCGAAAGGTCCCTAAACAACTTGGTTCGTATAATAACTTAGAAATCACTCAAAACACTCAAATTTATTAAAATACGTACACGAGTGGGACTATATACATGTTGTGAAGTTTAACGAGTCGTTCACGCGACTCCGTCCCAAGCTAATTAGCGTTGGGGAATAGGGTGATGTCATCTCGAACCGTGGTGTCCACTCCATCGAAATAGAGTTTCAAGCGATGACCATTCACCTTGAAGGTATTTCCATTTCCAAACAACTCAACATATCCTGATGGGAATGCTTGTTTCACCAAATAAGGTCCCGTCCATCGGGACTTCAACTTTCCGGGAGAAAATTTAAACCGTGAGTTAAAAACCAAAACCTTATCACCGGTTTTAAACTCTTTCACTTCTTTCAATCGGGCATCATGCCACCTTTTCGTTTTCTCCTTATACGAGCTCGAATTCTCGTACGCTTCTAACCTCAACTCTTCCAATTCATGCAATTGCATGAATCGGTTTTCACCAGCCTTTTCCATGTCTAAATTACAAAGTTTTAATGCCCAGTACGCTCTATGTTCCACTTCAATCGGAAGATGGCATGCTTTACCGTATACAAGTCTAAATGGTGTGGTACCGATTGGTGTTTTAAAAGCAGTCCTAAAGGCCCACAACGCATCATCTAACTTGCGTTGCCAAATCTTAGGGTTGTTATCAACCGTCTTCTCAAGTATGCGTTTCAAGGCACGATTTGTGTTCTCCACTTGACCACTCGTTTGCGGGTGGTACGGAGTAGAGAAACGATGAGTTACGCCATACTTCTTCAACACCTTTTCAAGAAGGTTGTTGGAAAAATGAGTTCCTCGATCGGATATGAGCGCTTTTGGGATTCCAAAGCGCGAGAAGAGATTTTTCAAGAAGTTCACCACCACCCTAGCATCATTCGTAGGTAAAGCTTTTGCTTCAGCCCACTTAGATATATAGTCAACGGCTACTAGGATGTATTTGCACTTATGGGAACTTGGAAATGGTCCCATGAAATCGATTCCCCAAATATCAAAGATTTCACAAACTTGGATGCCGGTTTGAGGCATCTCATCCTTTTTCGTGATGTTACCGGTTCATTGGCATGCATTGCAAGTCCGAACAAAATTATGGGCATCTTTAAAGATCGTGGGCCAATAAAAGCCCGAGTCAAGGATTTTTCTTGCGGTGTGGTTTTGTCCGAAATGACTGCCGGTGGGCCCTTGATGGCAATGCTCGAGAATTTGTTGAGCCTCTTTTCCGTACACACAACGGCGAATCATTTGATCTGCACTAACACGGAATAGGTCGGGATGTTCCCAGAAATAGGACTTCAAATCCGCAAAGAATTTCTTCTTTTGTTGATAAGAAAGTCCTTTTTGAAGAATGCTTGAAGCAAGATAGTTTGCAAAATGGGAAACCATGGGATTTCAGATTCCTTGTCAACCCTCATTAGAGATTCATCAGGAAATGTGTCCTTGATGATTGTATCATCAAGTTGTTCTAATTCGGGGTTTTCAAGTCGGGATAAATGATCGGCGGCTAGATTCTCGGCTCCTTTCTTATCACGTATCTCAATGTCAAATTCTTGAAGTAGAAGAACCCAACGTATGAGATGATGTTTTGCATCTAGTTTCGAGAATAAGTACCTAAGAGCCGAATGATCCGTGTAAACAATGGTTTTGGACAACACCAAATATGACCGAAATTTATCAAACGCATAAACAACCGCTAGGAGCTCTTTTTCCGTGGTGGTGTAATTAATTTGAGCTCCCGTTAGCATTTTGCTCGCATAATAAATTGGACGAAAATGATTATCGGGTCGTTGTCCTAAGACAGCTCCTAAGGCATAGTCGCTCGCGTCACACATTAACTCAAAAGGCATACTCCAATCTGGAGACACGATAATGGGAGCTTGTGTGAGTTCTGACTTTAGAATGGAGAATGCATTCTCACAATTGGAATCGAAGTCAAATGGAGCATCCTTTTCAAGAAGTTTGGTCATTGGACGGGCAATTTTAGAGAAATCTTTGATAAATCGCCTATAAAATCCCGCGTGACCAAGAAAGCTTCTAATTGCCTTGACATTCGTCGGTATAGGTAGCTTAGAGATAACTTCAATTTTAGCTTTATCTACCTCTATTCCCGCACGAGATATTTTGTGACCAAGTACAATGCCCTCCTTCACCATGAAGTGGCATTTTTCCCAATTCAGGACCAAATTTGCTTTCTCACATCGGATAAGCATACGTTCAAGGTTAAAAAGACACGATTCAAAGGAGTCTCCAAACACGGAAAAGTCATCCATGAAGACTTCCAAACAATCCTCTACCATATCATCAAAAATTGCCATCATGCACCTTTGAAAGGTTCCGGGTGCATTGCATAAACCAAATGGCATGCGGCGATAGGCAAAGGTCCCAAAAGGATAAGTGAATGTGGTCTTTTCTTGGTCGTTGGGATCAAATGGAATTTGGAAGTAACCGGAGAAACCATCTAGAAAGCAATAGTATTCTTTCCCCGCTAATCGTTCAATCATTTGATCAATAAAAGGTAACGGGAAATGATCTTTTCTAGTGGCATCATTGAGACGCCTGTAATCAATACAGACTCTCCAGCCGGTAACCGTTCTAGTTGGAACGAGTTCGTCTTTTTCATTTACAATAACGGTTGTACCCCCCTTTTTGGGTACTACTTGTACTGGACTAACCCAAGGACTATCGGAGATGGGGTAGATTAACCCGACATCAAGAAGCTTGACTACCTCCTTTTTAACAACCTCTTTCATGTTGGGATTTAGCCTGCGTTGTCTTTGTACTACTGGTTTGAAGTCATTTTCAAGGAGAATTTTATGTGTACAATAATACGGGTTTATCCCTGGAATGTCGGTCGTTTTCCAGGCTATAGCCTTTTTATGGGTTTTCAAAACAGAGATTAACCTTTTCTTCTCGTTACCGGAAAGATGTGAAGCAATAATTACTGGCAATTGAGAGGTACCTTTGAGGTAAGCATACTCCAAGTGTTTGGGTAGCTCCTTAAGCTCTAGTACGGGTGGTTCTTCCAAGGAATTATTTATTCGAAATCTATCTTTATTTCCGATATCTTCAAATGATTCTTCTTCCTTAGGAAATTCTTCTTTCATGGTCTCATCATCCATGACCACTTTCATCAACTCATCAAGATCCTCATCAATATTGAAATATTCACTTTCACTCACCGGGGCAAACCCCGAGGTATCAATTTCAAGTAGCTCCTGTAATTCATTCTCAACACAAAAGTTTATAACATCAATTTGAAAACAAGAGTCATCGGTGGAAGTGGGTCTTTTCATGGCTTTGTCAATATTACAAACTATTCTCTCGTCTCCCACACCTAGACTTAATTGTTCTTTTTGGACATTAATGATAGCATCTGCAGTGTTAAGGAAAGGACGTCCTAAAATGATAGGAACTTTTGTGTCCTCTTGCATTTCTAGAATAACAAAGTCGACGGGAAAGACAAGTGAGCCAACTTTTACAAGAATATCCTCGGCTATACCTATGGGAGTATCAAATGATTGGTTTGCTAATCGAATACCCATTCGGGTTGGTTTCAAATCTCCTAAGTCAAGTTTCAAATATAACGAGTAAGGCATTAGGTTAACACTTGCACCTAGGTCGGCTAGCGCATCATACACTACCGAATCACCCATCATACATGGTATGATAAAACTACCCGGATCTCCCAATTTTGGAGGTACATTTTGCTTTTTCAAGATGGCCGAACACTCCTCATGGAGGAATGTGGCAGATACTTCTTGGTATTTTCCTTTCGAGGATATGAGATCTTTCAAAAACTTCCCGTAATGGGGCATACCCTTAAGAACCTCCGCGAGTGGCATGTTAATGCTGATTTGCTTGATCATATCCACAAATTTCTGATATTGGCTCGCGAGTCTGTCTTTCTTCAACGCTTTTGGGTATGGAATAGGTGCCTTGTACACCTTCACTGGTGGTTCTTCACTTTTCTTCGATATGACCTCCGGTGGATCACCTTTCTCTTGCTCTTTTTCAACATGCTCATCTACATCAACAGGCACCTGCAAAACAGAAGGAGACAAGGGAACTTCCGGGGACTTAAGGGTCTCCGGGTTAGTAGTTAAACCGCTTCTAGTGGTTATAGCATTTACATGCTCATTCCTTGTTTGATTGTTACTAGGATTCACTTGAGTGTTTGAGGGGAGAGCACCAGGTGGTCTCTCTGCTAGTAACTGTGAGATCCTTCCAACATCCCTTTCTAAGTTTTGAATCGTAGCTTGTTGATTGCGAATTTGCTGAGTTTGAATTTCTGCATTTTGTTCATGTTTAACCATAAAATCTCTCAACAGATCTTCTAAACCGGATTTCTTCTCAGGTTGTGGTTGTATAAGTGCTTGTGGTTGTGCTTGTGGTTGATTGTGTTGGAAATTATTTTGGTAATTTCGTGGGGGTTGATTATGATTGTTTAGATGATTGTAACCCGGTGGTGTATTTCTTTGATTTTGATTCTGGAAATTTCGGTTATTTTGGTAACCTGCATTTCCTCCGTGGTAGTTGTTGTTTGAACTTGAAGGTCCTCCTATTTGATAACTGTTGACAGGAGGATATTTCCAGTTATTTTCTTCAACCGCCGGAAAGTCGTCAAATTCATCTCACCTTTTCGCATGTAACCTAGGAAATTTGCTTGCTCTTCCATTGTCGTTTGGTCGCAATCTCGCGTGAGATGGGGACCTTGGCACAACTCGCACCCTACCCTGATAGCGTGCATTTCTTTGGTTACCTTCTCGATTTGCCTTGCTTGATTTGCCAATTGAACTTTTAATGCAGCAATTTCATCGTTGCTTTTGACATTAGCAACTGTTGACGATCTAGAGAATTCCATCTCCTGATGCCAATTATGAGAATGGGCTGCTATATCGGCAATTATCGTGTGAGTGTCTTCGGGCATTTTTTTCATGATTGATCCTCCTGCTGCAACATCTATATCCTTCCGGGTAGCCACATTGACTCCTTTATAGAAAATTTGGACTTTTTGGAATGTATTCAACCCGTGTTGAGGACATACCCTAAGCATTTTATTAAATCGGGTCCAAGCTTCATAAAGAGTCTCGTTAGACTTTTGCTTGAAGTGATTTATGTCACTTTACAATTTTGCTGCTTTCGAAGCGGGGAAGAATTCTGACAAAAAATTGTCCATCATATCATTCCAGTTTTCAATATAACCTTCCGGTAATGAGTCTAGCCAATCTCTTGCATCATCCTTTAGGGACCATGGAAAGATTTTTAGACATGCAACTTCATCGGAGACATCTTTTATTTTGAAAAGCTTGCAAATGCTTACAAACTTACGAAGATGCTCGTTAGCATCTTCATTTGGGGCCCCACCGAATTGGCATGTATTAGTCACCATGTGGAGAAATTGCCCCTTTATTTCAAAACCATCAGTCATCGTAGGTTGAACAATTGCGTGGCCTTGTCCTGTCCTTGTTGCCTTCATCAAAGCATCCATCGTTTGATTTGTAGCAGTCATCTCTTCCTCTTCTTTAATGACTGGCTCGATGATTGGTTGAACAATTGGTTCAGAGTTAGAATCTAATGAAAGTGACTCTAAACCTTGAGCAAGAGATTCTACTTCTTGAGCTCTTAAGCATTCGTGAAGTTCTCTTTCAGGTTCAGGATATGAAGGAATTAAATTAGAGTTGGAAGAACGTAGATTCATGCACTAATACCTATCCTGCAATCACAACACCACAAACAAACCAATTGCAAAAATACAAGCTTACAATAAAAAGTAACTTTTCTAGGAATTGAATTCCTACAAAAGGATCGAATAATTCAAAGTTTATTAAAATCTTTTAACAAAACCGTTCCCCGGCAGCGGCGCCAAAAAGTTGATGTGTCAAGACGTAACCTTTAAAATGTAGACAATATACTTAATAATTAACACATAATACAGGCAACTAAAACCCGATCATGTAGTAACTAGCAAGTAAATTGACCAGTTCGATCCACAGGGAGAAGTTTGTTTAAATGATTTTACTACGATTAATTATTCTAAAAAGGGGGTTTGTATTTGAAGTTGTATTTTTGTTTAACGAAACAGTAAATAAAAATAATAATTAACAAGAATGAGAATGCGGTGTTTACTTCTTTGCTTGATAAATGACAGGGATTGTTCTTTTTTAATTAAAACCGTTATGCGATAGTTACAATAGAGTAGTTTATATCAATTTCACAATATCTATAAACTTAAGAACTATGTTTAATCAACAAGATTCTTTCTTGGTTAAATTCACATAAAACCTAGTTTACTAAGATCACTCTAAGTAAACTACATGATTGTAAAACCTAAATATCATCCAATTACCATCCTATATTCACATATAGGTGTGTAGATCACTAGGTGTTGAAGTACAAATTATAGCCTTTGATAAATTCAGATAAATCAAGTCATAACTCGTATAATTGAACTAGAATATAAAGATAGTTACAACAATGGATTTCTTGAAAGAACATGGTGATTTAGATTGATTAACTAACTAGATTCAACCCGGTTAAACTCACGTGAAACCTTAATTACAACAATCACTTGAGGTAATTTCATAACTATGTTGCTTTGGAACTTATTCAATTACCGAATTAAACACATAACAAAATCACTTAAGTGTATGTATCTAATCGTCTAGATTACTAGATGTATTGAAGTATAGATTGTTTTCCTAGTTAACTCACATTAATAGGTTGCAATCTATATAATTGAAGTAATGATCTAAACATGCATAACAATGGTTCTTACGGTTGAACTAGATAATTAAATCAATCAAACATATGTATAACTAGCATAACATCAAAGTATAGAACAATCCCAAGCCATAAATCTTACATTGAAGCAAACACACAAGGCTTTTAGCCTAACATAATCATAGTAGAACTAATGAAACAGTAAATACAAGTTGAATTCATGTTAAAAAGATATAGAACAATAGTACCAATTGCGATAAACGATCCTAGCTTAATATTGATGTTGAAAGAGTGGAGATTAACTTGCAGCCTTCCTTGGACCTTGAAAATCGTCTTAAAACTGGGGGAGAATGTAGTAGTGAAGGTCTCTCAAGTAAGTAACCATTTGCTTCATTAAATAGCCTCAAAAGTTAGGTATTTTGGCCAGAAAGTGACCAGATGCGCCGCATCTCTTTACGTTTAGTAGATTCCAGCTCGATTCTGCACTCAGGACTGTCGGCAGGGGGTCAGATGCACCGCATCTGGGACATATGCGCTGCATCTGGCTTGGATGCGCCGCATCCATCTCAGATGCGCCACATCTGTTGCTATTTTGGCCCAGAAGTCTTCATGCTCCGCATCTGAAACTGTCAGGAGTTATTTGGTGCAAAGATGCGCCGCATCTAAGAGAGATGCGCCGCATTTGGACCTGTTTCAGTGGTTTCGGGCTGTTTTACGCATTCGATCTTCGTTTTAACTCTGTTTTCGCTGTTGGTCTTCATTTATTCATTCACAATGGACTTTTTACAAATGTACATGAATTACAATACATACGTATAACAATTACATACAAATGGAACAACATTGGATCGAAATAACGACAAAAAACATGTATAATTTTGGCGTTATCACCCGCCGAGGAAGCGGTATCATTTCGATGGTACTGTTATTCCAGGGGTTAACGGAGGTAGACCATTCGTGGACGCACGTGGACAGTTGGTTAGGGTTACAGCTCGTAAGCGGGTTGTGCTGTATCCTGCCGATCCATTTGTGCGTAAGACCGCCCGCACTGCGCCGTCTACACCTGCATCACCTGCACCACCTGCCCCACAGCATCCCCCGTCGTCGAGGAACTGACGAGGGAAGTGCATGCCCTCCGTGCTCGGGTAACTGAGCTCGAGGACCAGGTGTCCCACATGTTGGACATCATTTACCCACCTTCGCCTTAGGACTGCTGTATTAGGTTTCTTTATGTATTCTGTTAGTAGTTTCCTATTTTTCCATTCATGTATTGTACGAACCTTGTACTGTTGTATGCAATTTTATTACTATGAAATGAATTACTATTGTTAGATTGTTGTATGGCATTTTATTTATGTTTTTGCATGTTGGCTTTTGTGCTATCTGCTGCTGTTGTCATGCTTAGTTAGCGTGTACTGTGTTGTTTCTGTGTTGGTTGCCTTATGTTATGACATTATCGTTGTTGGTTGATGGATATTGACTGGGCTCAAAATTTTTGTTTGGAAGATCGATGGCCAACGGAAGAGGTCCGTGAGAAATGCCTACTGCTGCACAGATCGAGGAGATGATAGTTGCTCGAGTAGCCGCGGCTATAGCGAATGTCAACCCTGCCCCAGCTCCACCGGCTAACCCAGCTGTTCAGAACGGGTGTACTTAT
Source organism: Rutidosis leptorrhynchoides (assembly GCF_046630445.1). Lineage (NCBI taxonomy): Eukaryota > Viridiplantae > Streptophyta > Magnoliopsida > Asterales > Asteraceae > Rutidosis > Rutidosis leptorrhynchoides. Next base: position 89,644,325 of record NC_092336.1, read on the forward strand.
AAGGAATTCTAGAGTTGCAAGCCTCACAATTTCAGCGGAACATAAGGGCCAGTTGGACTGATGAGATGGTTCGAGAAGTTGGAGTCCGTGTTCCGTGTGAGCAACTGCTCTGAAGGGAATAAGACCAAGTTCGCATCCTGTACGTTGTCGGATGGCGCTTTGACTTGGTGGAATACGTTCGCCCAGGCCCAGGGAATCGACGAAGCTTACGCAACATCCTGGGAAGAGTTTAAGAAGGCTATGATCGAGGAGTACTGCCCCAGAACGGAGATTCAGAAAATGGAAGCGGAGTTTTAGGAGCTGAAGGTTGTCAAAACTAACCTTGATGGCTATAACCGAAGGTACTTGGAGTTGGCGTTGATGTGCCCCACAATGGTTACGTCGAAGTTCAAGCAAATGGAGCGGTATCTGTGGGGACTCCCCAAGGACATTCAAGGAAATGTCACTTCATCAAAACCAGCAAATGTCCCGGAATCTATGCGCATGGCACACACCCTGATGAATCAGATTACTCGTCAAGATCCGGAGAAGGTGAAATCGGAATCGGGAGCTAGTAATGGGAAACGTAAGCGGGAAGGAATCAAGGGAAAAGGTTTTGACCAGAACCCTGCTAAGAGGCATGAGAATTTTAAGGGGAATAACGACTGGAGACTCCTAGCCCTAATCCTAACTATAAAGGCACCCTTCCTCAATGTAAGAGATGCTACATGCATCACACTGGATACTGCACCGTAGTGTGTGAGAAGTGCAAAAGGACTGGACACGTCGGCAGAGACTGTAAGGTCAGCAACCCAGCTGCGAGGGCAAACCCTACTGGACCAAGGAAGTGTTTTGAGTGCGGTCAGCAGGGCCACTTCAAGAATGAATGTCCGAACAAGAAGAAGGATGGCGGGCCAGCAAGTGGAAGAGTCTTCAACATGAACGCTAGAGATGCCCATGAAGATCCTGACTTGGTCACAGGTACATTCACTATCAATAACCTAGTAGCTTCTGTCTTGTTTGATATTGGTGCCGATAGGAGTTATGTATGTAGACACTTTTGCTCTAAGTTAGATTGGTCGTTAGTTCCTTTGAACGAGAGTGTTCTTGTCGAGGTAGCCAATGGAAAACTTGAGAAAGTTGACCAAATTGGCCGAGGAGGTATTATTAACTTAGCTGGAGTGGATTTTGAGATTGATTTGATACCCATCAAGTTGGGATGCTTTGATGTGATTGTCGGTATGGACTGGCTGTCCAAGGTAAGAGCCGAAGTTATCTATGGAGAGAAGATTCTTCAGATACCTCGCGAAGATGGAGAGCCGCTGACTGTTTATGGAGAGAGATGTAGCCCGACACTGAACCTTATTAGTTACATGAAGGCACAAAAGGTTATGAAGAAGGGGCGTTTGCTATTCTGGTGCATGTGAAGAAGCTAGAAACTGAAGAGAAGAGCGTGGATGATGTGCGCATTATGAACGAATTTCCCGACTCTTTCCATAAGAATTACCGGGATTACCGCCGGCGAGATCAGTAGAGTTCCAGATCGATTTAGTGTCGGGAGCTGCACCTGTAGCTCGCGCACCTTATCGACTAGCACCTTCCGAACTGCAAGAGTTGCAGAGTCAACTGCAGGAGTTGCTAGACCGTGGATTTATCCGGCCGAGTTCAGCGCCTTGGGGCGCACCTTTTTTTCGTGAAGAAGAAGGACAGATCTTTCCGCATGTGTATCGATTATCTTGTGCTGAACAAGCTGACGATTAAGAATCGGTATCCCCTAACTAGAATCGACGATCTTTTCGATCAGCTGCAAGGATCCAGCGTTTACTCCAAGATCGATTTGCGATCAGGTTATCACCAGTTGAGGGTGAAGGAGAGCGATGTGATGAAGACTGCGTTCAGAACCCATTATGGTCATTATGAGTTTCTTGTGATGCTATTCAGTTTAACCAACGCACCTGCCGTGTTTATGGATCTCATGAATCGAGTATGCAAACCGTACCTGGACAAGTTCGTCATCGTCTTCATAGATATCCTCGTCTATTCCAGAAGTGAAGCAGCACATGAGCAACATCTTCGACTAGTGTTAGAGCTCTTGAGACAAGAGCAACTCTATGCCAAATTCTCCAAGTGTGAGTTTTAGTTGAAGGAGGTCCAATTTCTTGGTCATATCGTGAGCGATCGGGGTATCAAGGATGATCCCGCGAAGATCGAAGCCATCAGTAAGTGGGAAACCCCCACTACTCCTACTCATATCCGCCAATTCTTAGGCCTCGCCGGTTATTACCGAAGATTCATCGAAGGTTTCTCTTTAATTGTGCGTCCTTTGACTGCGTCAACTCATAAGGGGAAGAAGTTCGTTTGGGAAACCGAGCAAGAGTCGGCATTCTAAATCTTGAACCAGAAGTTAACCACCGCACCTATCTTATCCCTTCCCGAAGGTAGTGATGACTTCGTTGTGTATTGTGATGCCTCCCGACAAGGCTTTGGGTGTTTACTGATGCAACTGAAGAAGGTCATTGCTTACGACTCCCGACAACTGAAGGTTCACGAGCAAAACTACACGACGCACGATCTCGAACTTGGAGCTGTCGTTTTTGTGCTCAAACTGTGGAGACACTACCTGTATGGAACTAAGAGCACTATCTTCACCAACCACAAAAGCCTCCAACACATCTTCGACCAGAAGCAGCTGAACATGAGACAACGACGGTGGATCGAGACGCTGAACGACTACGATTGTGAACTTTGTTGCCATCCTGGCAAGGCAAATGTTGTAGCTGATGCCTTGATCTGAAAGGAGAGAGTGGTACCACTTCGTGTCCGTGATTTGAACATCACCATTCAGACCAATCTCAATAGCCAGATTTGCGTAGCTCAAGATGAGGCTCTCAAAGAGGAGAATATTTCTCATGAGCATATGAACGTTCTCGCCTCTCGATTCGAGGTTAAGGAGACTGGACTCCGATACTTTGTCGGAAGAATTTGGGTACCTAGTTATGGGGATCTACGGAGCCTTATTCTAGACGAGGCCCACAAGTCAAGGTATTCGATTCATCCAGGAGCTGGCAAGATATACCACGATCTGAAGGAACAGTATTGGTGGCCGAACCTGAAGAGGGATGTTGCTACGTATGTTGAAAAGTGTTTAACTTGTTCCAAGATCAAAGAAGAATATCATAGGCCATCCAGATTACTTCAGCAATCGGAGATCCCGCAATGGAAGTGGGAAGGAATAACGATGGACTTCGTCACGAAGCTACCAAAGACGGTAGGCGTTTATGATACCATCTGAGTTATCGTTGACAGACTTACCAAATCTGCACATTTCCTTGCTATGAAGGTAACTGATACAATGGAGAGGCTGGCACATCTATACATAAAGGAAGTTGTATCTCGCCACGGTGTACCCTTATCGAATATCTCAGATCGCGATAACCGTTTCGCTTCTAGATTTTGGCGTTCGTTGCAAGTAGCTTTGGGAACACGTTCAGATATGAGTACCGCGTATCACCCGTAAACCGACGGACAGAGCAAGCACACGATCTAAACCCTGGAGGACATGTTGCGTGCTTGTGTAATTGATTTCGGAAAGGCCTGGGAAAAGCATTTGCCGCTAGCCGAATTCTCTTACAACAATAGCTATCACGCAAGCATTAAGGCTGCACAATTCGAAGCTTTATATGGTGTCAAGTTCCGTTCTCCTATCTGTTGGGCCGAAGTAGGTGAGAATCAGATCACCGGACCCGAACTTGTTCACGAGACAACCGAGAAGATTACTGATCGGGTATGGTCCATTAGGGTTGTATTTACGCTTGGTCCATAAGCTATAAACCCTAATATTCCCTTAACTCTAGTCTTTCCCCTATAAATATAGGGCTCTCTCCTTACATCAAAGACACCTCATACGGTCATTCGATCACACCGCAACTCCTCCGCCACCGCAAGTCGGCAACGCACACGTCAGTTATCGCCGAATCTTCTCCATGATCGTCTTCATGATCGCAACACTAGGGTTTTTACCTACGGGTCTTGTAGGGTTTTTTCTCCCTTTGCCGTCGATAGGGTCCGACTATCGACCGGCGGGCAATTCGTTGGCCACCCTCCCGAGATCATCATCTCGGGTACAGGTTATTCACGGTAACCAGGCCGGAGATCAACGAAGTTGACGCCCAAAAAACCCTTTCGCATTGTTGTTCGTGTGTAGGTTTTCCCTTGGAAAAAATATGCATGAACAATTACCCAGATTCAAGCGATACTCAAGACTGCCCGTGATTGTCAAAAGAGCTATGCAGACCTTAAACGTAAAGATCGCGAATTTCAAGTCGGTGACCGCGTGATGTTGAAGGTCACACCTTGGAAAGGTGTAATTCGTTTTGGAAAGCGTGGGAAGCTAAATCTGCGATATATTGGTCCTTTTGAAGTTTTGGAGCGCGTTGGACCCGTTGCTTACCGTTTAGATCTTCCGACTCAGTTGAGTGCTGTTCATCCCACTTTCCACGTGTCGAATCTGAAGAAATGTCTTGCTGGACCGGAACTTTTCATACCACTCGAGGAGCTGAATATAGATGACAAACTCCACTTCGTGGAAGAACCTGTCGAAATTATGGACCGTGAGGTCAAGACATTGAAACGCAACAAGATTCTGATCGTACGAGCCCGATGGAATGCAAAATGAGGACCCGAGTTTACTTGGGAGCGAGAGGATTAGATAAATCAGAAGTATCCTCACCTCTTAACAACTCTACTGTCTACCTCAGCTTAAAATTTCGGGACGAAATTTTCTTTAACAGGTGGGTAATGTAACGACCCGGCTTTTTCGACTTGTGTTTGTGCTTTGCGTTTTCTCAAAACTGCGTTTTTGTGCGTACTGTGTTAGATTTTGTTCCGGGATCTTATTTCATGTTGATTACTTTCGTTTATATTTTAGAACGTGCTTTTAAGTACTTTGTTACTTTATTTGATCCCCGAATGCTTTTATGACCGTTAGCGTCACTTGACGTTTGGAACGAGTTATTTGTTTTGGTAAACGTTTTAATTTTGTCGTAATTGGAATATTATGACTACGTAATACTAATTGTTATTTTCTAATAACAATTACTTGGGATTTTGGATGCTTAATTACGCTTAGTAATTTATTTATGCTCACTAGTTTGTCTTGTTGGACTTTCTACCTTGTTGAACTTAAGCCCACCCTACTCTAGCTAATGGACTATTTAATTAGCCCAATTTTTATGGACTAGTGACCCATTAATATGTAGGACAAAAACTCATTTATAAGAGCTAACATACTAGTATTTTTGTTAACCATTATCTTAAATGTTGCATGGGATCCTAGCATAAGCACCAAATTTAGACCACCACTAACCAAAAAGCAAAAAGGTGTCCCCCTTGTCCCCCCCCCCCCCAAGCCTACGGTCACCATCACCATTCCCCTCTATAAATACCAAGCCATTCTCACCCATTTTACACTTGATCTCATTTGCATTTTACACACACTTACTATCTTATTTTCTTTCCAGTCTTTATCACTCTAAAAATTGTAAGTTTTAAGTTTCATTCTTCTTCTTTTCTTCTTCTTCTAGTCGACATCATCATCATCTTTTGAAGATCAAGCTTTTTAGCTTTTTGATCATGTTATATCTTGTAGATTCAAACTTGGGTTTGAATCCTTCAAGAACATGGAAGATTCAAGCTTTCTAGCTTTGAATCTTCACTTATTTTGTTAGATCTAAATCTTTTAGTTTATAATCTCTTTATTTTGTTATAAAGATCTAAACTTGTGTTTATGATCTTCATGAATCTTGAAGATTTAGCTTCATGCTTCAAGGATCTTCAAGAACAATCAAGATTCAAGTTTTCTAGCTTTGAATCTTCATTACTTTTGCAAGATCTAAGCTTTCTAGCTTATGGTCTCTTTATTTTGTTATAAAGATCAAAACTTGTGTTTGTGGTCTTCATGAAACTTGAAGATCTAGTGTGACACCGCTATTTTTTTTTTAAATACGTGGCGGAAGCATTTATTTATTAATTACCAAATACACCTTAACAGTGTCACGTGATCACATAACAAAATACATGTTTTAAACGGAAAAGACGTAATTACATTCGGTTTACAAAAGAACACAATTCATATGATAAAAGACTTCATCAGAGTTAAACACTGTCAAACATAACATTGTCATGCCCGTCTTCTCCTAAAAGAAATATCTACAAAGCTACAACCTGCAGGGGGAGATGGAGGAGAATTAGAACGAATCTAAGTGAGTACGACTAACTACAGGCCATAGCATACAGAAGTGTTATACTAATCATGTCATATAGTCGAACACATAAACATCACCCAAGTGCCGTCTACAGAGACTCTGGCGACTCGGCCAAACCATTAACCACCAGCCGATCGGACTGGGCTTACCAGAAGTTCCTCCACCACCGTGTTGTATATACATAATCCACACGCGACGGACGCGTCATTCACATATATATACACCACGATTGTCTAGGCTACCACAGAGTAACCCAACCCGCAGGTTGATCTCTCCTACCGAGGCTACCACACAATAGGGACGCACTGGGCTCTAGCAGACAAGCATCAACTAATATGCAGTCATCACCACAGACTAACTAACAGTATCAGTAAGTATATCTAACAAGCATGGCAATCATAATATAACATGCTACTATATACTATATACTCCAGTTAGTCCCACTCACCAATTACCAGCAACCAGCTCAGATAATCTACTACTGAGCGGCTTCCTTATCTTTTTCACCTGAATATAAGGCAAATCAAGTTAGTTACTATCCATTAACACCAAATAACACAAGATATAAATTTTTGTATTTTTTTTCTTAACACTTATGCACTTTCAAAATTTACATCCTGAACATCAAAATACAAACGGGCAGCATAACGGCTAAAAATCAACATTTGGTAAAATATTCACTGCCAAAGACACTCGGTCGACTGTCAGAGACAGTCAGCCGACTGTCTACACTCACTCGGTCGAGTGTCTAATCACTCGGTCGATGGTCTCTCATAGAAACACTCGGTCGTGGGTAAAAAACACTCTGTCGATGGTCTAGTCGGTCGGTCGAGTGTCTTGAGACACTCGGCCGACTGTGTTTATCTGCAGAAGTTGAAGATAAAGTGACGGGTGTCACCCAAATTCATCCAATTCTTGCTCTAGAGCTCGATTACGACCTCAAAACTAACCAAATCGAAGACACTAAATATGTAGAAACATAAACCCACAAGATTTGGATTCAAACAACATCAAATCTAACTCTTTTGACCCAAAATACACACTTTGTAAAACCTAACACAAAAACTCCATTTTCTCAAAGATTAAATCACGAATTGATGTGATTCTTACCTTAAAAGAATCAGTGAATCACAAGGAACACAAAGATATGAACAATTTGAGCTCTAAAATAAGGATTAAGACTTAGGGTTTGGTGTAGGTGAAGAACGAGGTGTTTAGTGTGTGTTTGTGGAAAATTCTGGAAAGTGAGGAGAGAAGCAGCACTATAGCTATTTAATTGGGTTTAATTCCCACACTGTGCATCACACGGGTATTTATTAGTTATCTGATATCTTTCGTATGACATTTGGCAACCCAAACGAAGTCCAAATTAAATAAACAAACCTGTTCTGTGACCCTTGTCACAAACTGGTCCTAACCACCACATTAAATAATAATAAACATTAAATAAAAATAAAAGCATATATAAACACAACATATACTTAAGGTCATTTTAGTAATCTTACATCTAGGCCCGATTGAGGATGTTACAAATCTACCCCCTTAAGAAGATTCCGTCCTCGGAATCTGGTCAAGGTCAAACAATTGGGGATAGCACGCCCTCATTAACTCCTCGATTTCCCACGTCATGTTAAAACCTAAACTGTGCCGCCATTCCACTAACACCATAGGAATCTGTTTCTTTCTTAGCCTTGTGACCTTCTTGTCTACTATTCGAATTGGCTCTTCTACTAACTTCTTACTTAAATCCGCTTTCAAATCCTTCAGCGGAAGAATCAGGCTTTCATTATCTACTTTGCACTTTCTCAAATAGCACACATTAAACGTATTGTGAATTCCTGCTAACCATGAAGGAAGATCTAAAACAACAGTTTGATCATTCAAAATTTCTTTGATCGGAAATGGTCCAATAAACCTCGGTGCTAGTTTACCACGCCTACCAAACCTGATCACCCCTTTCCACGGCAAAACTTTCAGGTATACACGATCACCTACATTAAAAATTACTGGACGTCTACGTGGATCAGCATACATCTTTTGTCGATCTCTAGCTGCTTTTAACTTCTCACGTGCAATTTCAACCTTTTCTGCGATTATCTGAACAATTTCGGGACCTGCAAATTGTTTCTCGCCTGCTTCTAACCAACATGTGGGAGTTCTGCATTTTTGATCATACAACATTTCATACGGCGGCATTCCGATACTCGTATGATACGAATTTTTGTAAGCAAACTCTATTAATGGATGATGCGAATCCCAAGAACCACCGTATTCCAAGACACACGCTCTCAACATATCTTCTAACATCTGAATCGTTCGTTCACTCTGACCGTCTGTTTGTGGGTGATAAGCTGTACTAAGATTCACACGCGTACCCAAACTTTATTGTAAACTATTCCAGAAGTTAGATACAAACCTAGTATCCCTGTCGGAAACTATTATCATCGGTACACCATGTCGACTAACTATCTCTTTTAAGTACAATTCTGCCAAATCACTCAACGAAGCTGTTTCACGAGTAGCTAGAAAGTGAGCACTCTTTGTTAACCGATCCACTATCACCCAGATCATATCGTGACCTTTCTGGGTTCTGGGTAACTTGGTTACAAAATCCATCGTTATATGATCCCATTTCCACTGAGGAATTTCTAACTAGAGACCCATGCGGCTTCTGATGTTCTGCTTTAACTTTTGCACATATATGACACTTTTCGATGAAATTTGCAACATCTGACTTCATTGTCGGCCACCAATACAATGTTTTCAAATCTCTGTACATCTTTGTACTGCCTGGATGCACTGTCAGTCTAGATTTATGTGCTTCCGTAAGGATTAAATCCCTCAAATCTCCAAGCAAAGGTACCCAAATACGGTCATTATAGGTCTTTAATCCTCTAGAATCATTGCATAAGTCAAATTTTCTTTTAGTCATTTGCTCAGTCTTTAGGTTTTCGTCATTCAAGGCTACTAACTGAACGGTTTTCAATCGATCAATCAAGTCTGAAACTATCTCAATTCTCATAAATCTAATGTTTTTGACCATTTTCTTGCGACTCAGAGCATTTGCGACCACATTTGCTTTACCCGGATGGTACTTAATCTCACAATCGTAGTCTTTAATCAATTCTAAACATCGACGTTGACACATATTTAATTCTTTCTGCGAAAAGATATATTGAACATTCTTATGATCTGTATAGATTTCACAATGCGTACCATACAAATAGTGTCTCCAAAGCTTCAAGGCAAACACAACTGCAGTTAATTCTAAATCATGAGTAGGGTAATTTCGTTCAAGATTCTTCAACTGTCATGAAGCATACACGATGACTTTATTTCTTTGCATCAAAACACAACCCAGACCTGCACGTGACGCATCAAAATAAACCACAAAATCTTCTGTTCCCTCTGGTAAAGCTAAAACCGGCGCTTGACATAACAACTGTTTGAGAGTCTGAAAAGCCTTTTCTTGTTCATCAGTCCATCGAAAGGCTACATCTTTTCTAGTTAACTTATTTAATGAACCTGCTATTTTAGAAAAGTCTTTGATAAACCGGCGGTAATAACCTGCTAAACCCAGAAAACTCTTGATTTTTGTCGGCGTTTTCGGTGAATTCCAATTCATTACGGCCTCTATCTTAGACTGATCTACTTTGATACCCTGTTCACAAATCACATGACCCAGAAATTGTACTTCCCGCAACCAAAATTCACACTTAGAAAACTTAGCGTACAACTGTTCCTGTTTCAGAAGCTCTAATACTAACCTCAGATGCGTAGCATGATCTTTCTCTGTTTTTGAATATATCAAGATATCATCTATGAAGACAATCACGAACTTTTCAAGATACTGACGACACACCCTGTTCATTAAATCCATAAACACTGCTGGCACGTTTGTTAACCTGAATGGCATAACTAAAAATTCATAATGACCATATCTAGTTCTACACGCTGTTTTTGGTATATCGTTCTCTGCAACATGTACCTGATGATACCCTGAACGTAAATCAATCTTGAAAAGTAGGAAGCACCTTGTAACTAATCGAATAAATCATCTATTCTCGGTATCGGATACTTATTCTTTATTGTTCTCTTATTCAAGTCGCGATAATCTATACACATTCTAAGCGACCCATCTTTCTTTTTCACAAACAACACAGGAGCACCCTACGGTGAAGAACTTGGTTGAATAAACCCCTTATCTAACAATTCTTGAATCTGGGACATCATTTCTCGGATTTCTGACGGAGCTAATCTGTAAGGAGCTTTTGCAACTGGCGTAGCACCTGGAACCAAATCAATTTTATACTCTACTTCACATACTGGAGGTAATCCTGGTAAATTATCTGGAAACACTTCTGGAAATTCTGACACTACTGGAATGTCAGTTACCTGCTTCTTTTCTTTCTTAGCATCAATCACGTAAGCTAAGAACGAATCACACTCTTTCGATATCGCCTTCTGAGCTTTCATTAGGGAAACCATAGGGAAGTTAAATCCACTGCGGTCTCCCCTAGCTATCACTCGGGATCCATTGGCCAAACAGAAAGAAATCATCTTCTTATCACACTTAATATTAGCCCTATTAGCTCTTAACCAATTCATGCCTATGACTACATCAAAGCTAGGTATAGGCATCAACAAACAGGTTAAAGGGAAGGAATGGCCATTGATTTCGATGGTAATTCCAGACACAGATGATGTGCACGGAACCATTTTACCATCAGCTACTTCTATTCCCAAAGGCTCATCTAATCTCCTAACAGGCAACTTCAACTTATCACAGAAGCCTAAGAACATAAAAGATCGATTTGCTCCAGAATCAAATAACACACGAGCTGGCAAGGAATTAACCAAGAACATACCAGTAATGACATCATCGGTAGTGGTTGTAGCGTCTACCATCATCTGAAATGCCCTTGCCTCTGCTGTTGGAGGATTCTCTCTTCTGCCAGGCGGTAGAAGCAGAAGATCCCCCAGAAGTAGCCGACCTCGCTCCTGACCCTGCCCCAGAACCGGCTCTTGACGCAGATGGACAATTTGCAGATCTATGCCCCTCTTGATGGCAACTCCAAGAAACATTAGACTTAAAAGAACAAGCTGTTGATTCGTGACCTAACACTCCACATTTCAAACACCTTCTGGTCATTGGAGAACATGGACCGACATGGGTTGACTTACAAACATTACACCAACCATACTGACTAGAACTCGATCCACTCATACCAGACTTACTTTTCTGTTTAAACCCACCTGACTTCTTACCACGAAATCCTGATTGCTTACTTGATTGTTGAACAGACTGACCACCCGATTGACTTTCTGATTTCCCCCCAAAAGATCAACTTTTTGAACTCTCTCTTTTTGCTTCCATTACATCACCTTCAGTAACTTTAGCCATTTCATGAGCCTGTGCCAAGGTTGTTGCAAATCTCGCAACTGTTCTATATTCTGGCTTAATCACCCGCATAAAATGCTGAATTTTATCCTTCTCAGTCAGTACCCACTGTTGGACGAACCTCAGCTTAGATGTAAAGTCTCCGAAAACCTCATCAATCGTCATACTTTCTGTCATTTTCATACTCAGAAACTCAGTTTTCAATCGTTCCATTTCATATTCAGAACAGTACTGTTCACAAACTTTAGCAGCAAATTGTTCCCAAGTTATTTGACTAATCTGTCCCTTGGGCAAATATGCTGTAATAGAGTCCCACCATTCCATTGCTTCACCTTTTAAAAGTCTACTAGCAAACAAAACTCTAGACTCAGGTTCACAAAAACATGCTTCCAACGCTCTCTCCACTTCTCTTAGCCAATTGAGAGTCATCGTAGGGTTTGTGTGACCACTGTACTCAGGAGGTTTACAATCCAAAAATTGTTTGTACGTACATTTCTTTCTTATTTCAGGTACTTGAAATGGGTATATCATCTGATTCAGAAACGCCTGGTTAAACGGGAATGGCATTTGTAGGGTTTGATAGGTGTTTTGGGGAAACTGTGATTGAGAACTGCCACCGGCTTAGGTATGAAGGTTTGAAGGAAAGGTTGTGTTCAACGCAGTGGTATTAGGGTTCCATCTTGCCCGTTCTTCTTCCAATTCTTTTATTTTCTCCTGAGCTTCTAGTAATCGACTTAAAGATTTATAACTTCCTGAGAGGTTTCTTCCTCTAATGATACGTGTCCATCTTCTTCAGGAGCTCTGAAAATACCAGTTCCAGGGACAGTGGGGCCAGTAGCGTTGCTTCATTATCTGCCATTACTACACTACCACAACACTCACACCAAAGCTTAGTATAGACTCTGTTAGTGCTAACAACTAACACATAACCTGTCATAATACTCACTTAACCCATCCCCAGCATGTTATGTTTGACATGACTCTATTAAGTTTGCGAACATGACATTTAGATCACAATGCACATGCTGTCAAACTAAGCTCTGATACCAACTTGTGACACCGCTATATTTTTTAAATACGTGGCGGAAGCATTTATTTATTAATTACCAAATACACCTTAACAGTGTCACGTGATCACATAACAAAATACATGTTTTAAACGGAAAAGACGTAATTACATTTGGTTTACAAAAGAACACAATTCATATGATAAAAGACTTCATCAGAGTTAAACACTGTCAAACATAACATTGTCATGCCCGTCTTCTCCCAAAAGAAATATCTACAAAGCTACAACATGCAGGGAGGAGACGGAGGGGAATTAGCACGAAGCTAAGTGAGTACAACTAACTACAGGCCATAGTATACAGAAGTGTTATACTAATCATGTCATATAGTCTAACACACAAACATCACCCAAGTGCCATCTACAGAGACTCTGGCGGCTTAGCCAACCATTAACCACCAGCTGATCGGACTGGGGCTTACCAGAAGTTCCTCCACCACCGTGTTGTATATACATAATCCACATGCGGCAGACGCGTCATTCACATATATATACACCACGATTTTCTAGGCTACCACAGAGGAACCCAACTCGCAGGTTGATCTCTCCTACCGAGGCTACCACACAATACGGACGCACTGGGCTCCAGCAGACAAGCATCAACTAACATGCAGTCATCACCACAGACTAACTAACAGTATCAGTAAGTATATCTAATAAGTATGGCAATCATAATATAACATGCTACTATATACTATATACTCCAGTTAGTCCCACTCTCCAATTACCAGCAACCAGCTCAGATAATCTACTACTGAGCGGCTTCCTTATCTTTTTCACCTGAATATAAGGTAAATCAAGTTAGTTACTATCCATTAACACCAAATAACACAAGATATAAATTTTTGTATTTTTTGCTTAACACTTGTGCACTTTCAAAATTTACATCCTGAACATCAAAATACAAACGGGCAGCATAACGGCTGAAAATCAACACTTGGTAAAATATTCACTGCCAAAGACACTCGGTCGACTGTCAGAGACAGTCGGCCGACTGTCTACACTCACTCGGTCAAGTGTCTAATCACTCGATCGATGGTCTCTCACAGACACACTCGGCCGTGGGTAAAACACACTCGGTCGATGGTCTAGTCGATCGGTCAAGTGTCTTGAGACACTCAGCCGACTGTGTTTATCTGCAGAAGTTGAAGACAAAGTGACGGGTTTCACCTAAATTCATCCAATTCTTGCTCTATAGCTCGATTACGACCTCAAAACTGACCAAATCGAAGACACTAAACATGTAGAAATATAAACCCACAAGATTTAGACTCAAACAACATCAAATCTAACTCTTTTGACCCAAAATACACACTTTGTAAAAACTAACACAAAAACTCCATTTTCTCAAAGATTAAATCACGAATTGATGTGATTCTTACCTTAAAAGAATCAGTGAATCACAAGGAACACAAAGATATGAACAATTTGAGCTCTAAAACAAGGATTAAGACTTATGGTTTGGTGTAGGTGAAGAACGAGGTGTTTAGTGTGTGTTTGTGGAAAAGTCTGGAAAGCGAGGAGAGAAGCAGCACTATAGTTATTTAATTGGGTTTAATTCCCATACTGTGCATCACACGGGTATTTATCTTTCGTACGACATTTGGCAACCCAAACGAAGTCCAAATTAAATAAACAAACCTGTTCTGTGACTCTTGTCACAAACTGGTCCTAACCACCACATTAAATAATAATAAACATTAAACAAAAATAAAAGCATATATAAACACAACATATACTTAAGGTCATTTTAGTAATCTTACATCTAGGCTCGATTGAGGATGTTAAATCTAGCTTTATGCTTTCAAGATCTTTAAGAACATAAAAGATTCAAGCTTTCTAGCTTTGCAATCTTATAATTATTTGTAAAAGGATCCAAGCTCTCTAGCTTAGGGTTCCATTACTTTGTTTGATAAATTTTATGTTCTTACTTGTTTGATTGAATGAAAGTTTGTAGCTTTAGTTGTAAATAGAACTTGTATTTTGTGTTAAGACTAAGAATATGATGTAACCTTGATTCATCATCCTTCTAAAACTCTTAAGTGAGTTGTAATCTTACTTAGTCTTGACATTTGTGTGTTGATGGTTGAATATTTATCAAAGTGATGCTAAGACATCAAGGATTTGTACACTTGAAGCTTACAAGCATCAAGGATAAGAACCGTGATGAGCATCAAGCACCAAGAAACCCATCGGAGCACTTGTTTACTGGTTTTCAGGGTCTGATCAGACTCTTTGGACTTCTGGAAAATTTATTTTCAGATAGTTCGTTTCGAGTAGATGAATTTTCGTTTAAGACTCGCCTAAATCCGATATACGGTTTAGGATTTATAGCCTTTCGAAAATCACTACGCCTTTGTAACTTTGTGCTAAAATTTCTGACCTACTCGCACTTAAACCATCGCCACGGTCAAACGAAGATGATTTAGGTTCTGAAAATTGAGCAGTGGTTAGAGGACTTACATACGAAGCCTTGGCCACTGACTACGCGTCTTTTCGATTTGTATAGAGGTCGTAACAGCTGTCCAAAGTCAGCCTATTGTTTCGATCTCTATTCTTGTTAAGCTTACTTTAGCTTTTATGAATGATGGATGATGATGATGATGATGATGATGATGATGATGATGATGATGATGATGATGATAACACTTAGACTTAATTTATGCACTTTTAAACTTTTGGGGACAACATACTGACCTAGTAACCTTTGACCTAGGTTGAGGACCTTTGGGACCGACTTACTACTTGCATACCTTTCGTATCAACTTTTACTGCTTATTCACCGTGAGTTATAGCATCCCTTTTTACTTTTACTATTTTGGGACTGAGAATTCATGCGCTTTTTATGTTTTACTTACTTGACACGAGTACTTAAACTTTACATATGTGTGGGTTATATAACGACATAAACTTTCCCCTTAGCACGGTAACGTTTAATTATTGGTTTTTGAACCGGTAAACGCGAATCTTAGATATGGATCCATAGGGTTTGACATCCCCACTCGGGCTAGTCGCGCTAGCATTTAACAGGTGTTTAATACTTCGAGAACATACGCACTCGCCAGGTGTACTTTTAGGGGGTGATATTTATATTTACGTTAAGTTAGTTACCATGCGCCCACGGATAAGCATATACTTTTCATACTATTTTGAAACGAAATCTCGTAGTCTACATTTTACTATTGTTTTCTAAACTATAGCTCACCAACATTCGTGTTGACATTTTTAGCATGTTTTTCTCAGTTGCTTAGACGTTGTTGCTTCTGCTGTTGGTCTGCTGTTAGACCTGCTGTTATAGTCAAGCTGTGTTAGACTTCCGTTGCATTACTTAGGGATGTCTCAATCATGGAACTTATATTTTGCATTCGTAACTTATGTTATTTTTATTAATGGTTTTGTAATGACTTTTGTGTCACGTTGTCTTTTGTAAAACCTTTTAAGTTATCTTTTCATGAATGCAAAACTCGTATTCAAACAGCATATAGTGTTTGACCTTGTAAAGATCATGTTGTTGATGATCCGTACACATTGATTTTGTACGGGGCGTCACATTGTATAAGTGGATAATGTACAATAAAAGTGAATTTATCAAAAAACCAAGTGGGTATATCATCTCCATTTACAAAAGGATTGTGTATATCTCAACAAAGTGATTTATGTGATTATTTGAAATTGTTGAACATGTTTAGAACTTATATTTAGGGGATGTTAAATTGTTAGGAAATTAATATCACAATTGTTGATTTTCATACACTTTTGGAATGTAGGTAATGTTGGTGGCCAAAATTTGAAGTTTGGAACTTGGATTTTATTGTTGTTGAGGTGGAGTGAAGTTTTGTGACTAAAGTTAGATTACTAGAAGTCGTAGGGTGCAGAGTGTAACATTCTTTTTAAATTAGGGTTTCATATAATCTGTTCATTCATTCCTTCAATTATTCATTGATTCATCTATCTATCTCACTTCATAATACTTTGAATAATTTAGGGTTTATTCTTCATATTATATAAAAGTTATCATTCTGATAATCTTGATTATTGTGTTCTATTTCACAATTTTGGTCACGAGGTTTGTTTTTGTATTCCTGTTATTTGTTTGAGAGAGTTTGTAATCTTGGTTGTTGTTATAGTTCTGAATATTGTCGAGGTTGTGGATTTTGATTAATAAAGTGTTAAGGTTTGTTTATTTTGACATGCCTTCTGACAAAGCACCATGCACTGTGCATGTTGCCCTGTGCATGGTACGTGCCCATTGGTTGTTGGAACATTTTACTGACTACGCCCAACTTATCCGCACAATGCACTACGCGCAAAGCAACACACACCATGCATGGTGCACAATGTGTGGTGCGTGTTTCACCAGCTCAAATCAGATTTTTAGGATAAGATTTTCGGACATATTTCAGATTTTTCGGGATAAGGTTTTATCTTTTTAAATAAAGTGCCCAAAGATCCGTTTGTTTCACCATTCCACCACCCACGTTCCTATATAAAACATGTCTTTTACTACAACGCAATTCATAAATATTGAATGTTGTCATGTTCTTGATAACTACAACATATATGTTGAGCGAGAGTTTTAAATATTTGAAGATTTGTAACTATATTATTTTATTGTAAATAACTTTCTTGTTCATCCGTACCGTGTTTGTGAGTTCTATAGATTTTTTGAATTTAGACATACTGACAATACGGTGTGTTTCCAGATTAATGACATAAGTTATGTATAGACATTTGAAAACTTCAACGGTGTCATAGGCCTAGCAGACCTAGGCAAGCAATTTTACTGTGTGACGATCGCTCCAAATCCATATGGACGAACACGTCATTCATCGATTTCATTGCGAGGTATTTGACCTCTATATGATACGTTTTGTAAACATTGCATTCTTTTGAAAAGACACACTATTATTGAATATTTAAATTAAAGGTTTTCTACATCTGATAATTTCTACATATAGACAATCACCGTAATATAATAGTTTACAATAATACTTCCGTTGATAATGCAGTCAAAATAGATACATGGTGATGATTTTGTGAATGCAATGTAAGATCCAGTTTTTCCAAGTTATGTTGGACACCATCCAACTGGGTGGGACGCCATCCCAGTATGAAGGGCTGGACGCCGTCCAGAATTCTGGACGCCGTCCAGTTGAACTGGCGAGCCAGCTTTTGTGTTTTTGGATATTTAAAAAGGGTAACTTGGTAATTTCACAATGTGGACGACTTTAAGGCCCTAGATCAGTTTGTGGAGCCTCATTTACTCCATTTACAACCACCAAACCTCTTCCACTTAAATTCTAGAGAGAGAGAGTGATTCAAGTGTGAGAAAGCTCAAATCGAAGTAGAAGAAGCTTGTTTCGGGTTAGAGCTCGAGCATTAAAGTTGTTCATCTCCCCACTAGCTACATTTTGATTGTAGTGGTAAGTCTTAACCTTGATTTCCTTACTATTAATTGTTTAAGGGTTAGGGTTTGGGTTAGTGATGTGTATAAAACCCATTTGTTAGTGATTTGGGGGATTTTGGGTAAGTTTGGGTCATGAAGACTCAAAGGATGACTAACCTAGGGTTTTGAAATGCTAAATGTGTTTATGAGTCTTAAATTGGTTAGTTAACTACTAGCACACCTAAATGTTATGTAAGTGGGTGTTATTTGGGTATGTGGTGACCCGAATGGTGTGGAAACCTCGAATGGGTAAAACAGGTCTTTGATGGCCTAAGTTGTCTTGTTAGGGTGAAAATGCGATAACATTGTGATTATATGTGTATTAAGACCATAAATGGCTAGAGTTAGAGTTTTTGGCGAAGTTGACCCAATATTTGGGTTAAGTGTGCAAATGGGTCGGAATTGCACCATGGGTCAAAATGACTCTAGGATGTTGAGTGAGTTGGTTGACCAACTTGATTGTGTGATTAATTAATTGCATACATAATGTAATAGGTGCGTTACGTTAAAGGTTGCGAGCTTGGTTTAACTTTCACCGACGGCGTTAAGGTGAGTGGAATAATTATGCGTACATGTATATGGCGTGTTTATTTGTGAATGTTATGGTATGAACCACGTGCCGGTAGTGCCATGACATGTATGTGACGAGTATTATGATGTGAACCGCGTGCCGGTAGTATCAAGTGTGAACCACGTACCGGTAGCACTATAAAATTTGGATGTGAACCACGTGCCGGTAGCATCAAGTGTAAACCACGTGCCGGTAGCACTATAAAATGAGGCGTGAACCACGTGTCGGTAGCGCCAAAGTGTGAACCATAAGCCGGTAGCACTATAAACAAGTGTGAACCACGTGCCGGTAGCACTATAAAAGAGTGAGACTCAAATGCGTATGGTGTGAACCACGTGCCGGTAGCACCATAGCGTTATGGTTAACCATATTATGTTGTTGGATATTGTTTAGCATGCTATGTATATATATATATATATATATATATATATATATATATATATATATATATATATATACATATATATATACATATATATACATATATACATATATATATATATATATATATACATATATATATATATACATATATATATATATATACATATATATATATATATATACATATATATATACATATATATATACATATATATATATATATATATATATATATATATATATATATATATATATATATATATATATATTATGATGAGTATATGCTAATGTGATGTGGTGATAGTGTACGAGTTGTTAGCATTATGAGTAAGACGGCATGCTATTTGAGTTATATTCTCGTATGAGGTATTTGGTGGGTGCGAATGCAAATAGATGGGTTATATATGTGTATGTATAATTGTTGCACTCACTAAGCTTTGCTTACCCTCTCGTTGTTTACCTTTTTAGGCTCCGGCGTGAACAAAGGCAAAGGTATTCGGTTGGATTAGTGGTCTCCCGCCTGTTTTGATAGGGGATGCTTTTGGGTGTTTAGCTTTTTGAAGTTCGACCGAGATTGGGTAGTTTAACCCCAAACACTGTGCTCTAGGTGTCGTTTGGAACTTAAACTCTAATGGTCGAAACTTGTATTTTTGAACGAAACTCGTAAAATGGGCGATTGTGGGCCCGATGATGTAAAACTTGTTTTGATGTGGGAAATCTATTAGTTTTACTTATGTTGTTATGTTGTAAAAATGTTTTCGTTTAAAAGTGTCGGGAAACGGGATTTTTGCTCATGTGAGTTGGACCCGTGAGCAGAATCTGGCAGGCCATTTGGACGCCGTCCAGATCTGCTGGACGCCGTCCAAGCTTTCTTTCCTGGACGCCGTCCAGATGTACTGCACCAGAATTTTTTTTTTTTTTTGTAGTGTGATTTTGGTAAAGCGAAGTCGGGTTGACTTCTTCTATTACACCGAGATGATTGTTGGTTCGAACGAGCGAATGAATAAGATTCAGAATTTGAGATATTATATTATCGTGACGAGATACTCTGGAAATGAGAGAGAAAATGGTGTTTCGAACAGGTTCGCCGGTAAGTGCTTCAGGTTCTTCGCCAAGAGGGAAATGCGGTGGATGGAAGGGATCACCTTCTTCTTGTCTCCAATGACTAAGCAGGCTACGAACCCATCCCCAATTCATCCAGAATAGGTGATGGCTGATTAGTTGATCCATTCCGATTACACTGTCTTCGGAATTCAGGTGAATATCCATATCGGAATAGCTGTCGGAGTTTAAGGAATTTGAACTAGATACGGGATCCATCTTGTATAATTAGGGAGATGATTTTTGATATGAATTAGATTATAGAATTTAGTTTGGTATTCTTCAATACATAATTTACATATGTATATATAATACCAAATTCCATAAATCACGGAGAAATTTTCGGAAGATGTCAGGAAAAGTTTACAGTAACAGATACGCTAAGATATGAATTTTTGTCTATACACTATTTATGCAATAAATGCAAGAAAACGTGTCTAGACTTAAGAATGATAAGCATGTAATTTTTGACAAGAAATGATAAGCAAAACTTTTAACATGCAGACACGGTCGAAGTCCAAACTTACTAATGCATCTTAACAACTATAAGTTAGACACACTCATGCAAGACCTGGTTCGCTAGGACCAACGCTCTGATACCAACTGTGACGATCGCTCCAAATCCATATGGACGAACACGTCATTCATCAATTTCATTGCGAGGTATTTGACCTCTATATGATACGTTTTGTAAACATTGCATTCTTTTGAAAAGGCACACCATTATTGAATATTTAAATTAAAGGTTTTCGACATCTGATGATTTCTACATATAGACAATCACCGTAATATAATAGTTTACAATAATACTTCCGTTGATAATGCAGTCAAAATAGATACATGGTGATGATTTTGTGAATGCAACATTTCCTTGAAAAATATGCCATGTAAGACTCCATGCACATAGCTTGTCTAACATATAAGCAAACAGCGAAAGACTTCTAGGGAACCTGAGAATAAACATGCTAACAAGTGTCAACACAAAGGTTGGTGAGTTCATAGTTTTAATGTATCGTATAATCTGTATATAAAGGTGGATCACAAGATTTCAGTTATTTTATCCAGAAACTTTTATCAAACTATTCTACGAAATTGAGCACCCTGGTAACTAAACTTAACGTATATATAATTTGTACCCTTTGTATAATCATCTTAATAATACACGCAAACCAACGTGTACGCTTCTCAAATAGCATACGTCCGTTAAAAGGCTAGCGCTCTAGCTCGGACGGGGATATCAAGCCCTATGGATCCATATACTACTACTCGCGCCCACCAGTTCTTATAACCGGCAGTTACTAGTTACCAAAGCTAAGGGATTTTCGGTTCAAACTCAGTATAGAATTTAGTATGTACTTGTGTCCATTGTTTAAAATAAATTGCATGTATTCTCAGCCCAAAAATATATATTGCAAAAGCATTTAAAAATGGAGCAAATGAAACTCACCTTAGCAGCACATAAAGTCATTCACCGAAATGTGACCGAAACTCGGAATACCAAATAACCGTAGATCTCAACCTAGAGAACATATGTTGGTCAATAAATGTCTATCAAGCTAGGTCTGGTCATAGTGTATCACAATCCTAATGCTCGAGATCGACATACAAAAGTTATCCAAAGTCGTTTCAAAAAGTCAATTTTGACAATAGTTCAACAAAACGAGACGTACCTTATATAAGGATTCATTTACTAGGTTGGTAATTTCAAAAATTCAATTTATCAATCTTACAAACAAGTTGTTTAAATATTAATTGCAGATTCGAAAGCAATTCCAATTAACATCGATCATAATTCAGTTGACCATATCTTTTGATTCATTCATCGAAATTACGTGATTTCTAAATGAAAAGTTCTTGATTTTTCTCCAGCTTTCCAAAAACATGCATATCATATACCTTTTATCAGTAACATATGTATTTAATTCGTGATTCATCATAAACTGTTTAACGACAAAATTTAGCATACAAGAATGCATAGATATATATATTCGAGCACTAGACATGGATACACAATTGTCACACCCCCCAAAATGGACCAGGGGTAATTTTGACCAATCATATCATAACACAGTTGAATAAACGAGAACGACTCTATATGAGACTTTTTAAATAAAACCTTTGTTAATAAAACAGCGGAAGCAGTAATACATGTTTACATTATTATTAAACCGTAAAATAAATGTTTATGAACTAAAATATAATATGCGATGTGAACTCCATGCAAGCATCAAATCTATCATCACAAAGTTGCAAACAGCTAGCTCAATCATCACCTAAGACAAAACATGCTTAAAGTGTCAACCAAAAAGGTTGAGTGAAATTCACAGGTTTATAAATAATATCCAAAGTTTTAGACCACAAGATTTAGTTTAAAGTTGATTGATATAGAAATATCAATCTAAAAGGGTTGCTGCATTTTGTAATATCGCTACTAAACAAGTTTACCCTATGACACCTTGTACTATCAGTGTCGTGGAATCATTATTATGTAACCAAAGACCAACGGTCGAATGGTTAGAGACGTTACTCTCAATAGGCCTACTCACAATAATTAAGTTTGCATTTAAACGTAGCAATTGACGATATTACGGTAGGGATTTAGCATGAATCAAAGCATGACAGCATAGTTAACAATTTAGTACTTGTGTCTAAGTGTAAAACAGTTATAAAGCAAGCATGTGTCTCACCCTAAAAGTTATAAATATTTAAGTAAACAGTAAAAGTGGGGCTATGAAAATCACTTTAGTAGCACAAAAGAGTATTCCACGAAAGAATTAAACGGAAGGACGTGACCGAGATCTCAACCTAGAGATAGAACGTATGATCAGACATTGCCTAACAGATAATAGTATATAGTACTATATTGATAGTAATGGTTCACTAAAGAATTTCCATTTTCGGAAGGTTACTATTTATGGAAAGTTTCCAGTTATAGTAATTTTCCAATTTTAGAAAGTTCGGGTTAATCTTTAGCAAGACGTTGTATAACTTTACTCAAACTTCATTGCTATCAAATAAGTCAGGAATGACCAGATGTAACCGGGGGCCCAGGACTCTTGACCAGAATCTAAGTCATGGCATTCGAGATCCACAAGCTTACCCATCAATGGCAACCAAGACATCATTCACTTACGACCGTGAGTAGCGATGAAGTTCACATGAATTTTACATTATCTTTGATTAACCTTCACTTTAGGTTTATATGTTATATTATATTTATTAATGTATTAATAATTTGATTATCTTATATTATATACTATAAGTTATTATTATTAAATTAGTATAGTTATAAAATAAGTGTTTATTAATAATGTATTCTTATTAACTTACATTATAAGCATTATACTTTATTATATAGTATACTTAGTTATTAACCGTAAGTTATAATAATAATATTAATTTAATATATGTAATATACTTATGTTAATCGAAAATCATACTAATATATGTTAATTCGAATATTAATTCATTAAATATTATATTTATAATTTTTATAAACTTAGTTAATTATACAATTCAGTAGGATATTTTATAAAAATAATTTTATCAAGTTTTTGTATTTATTTCCCACTTTTCTTTATATATATACTCGATTTATATTAATCAAATTTAATTAGGTAATAAATATTAAATCAACCTAAATAAATAATTTTATATTTTTTACAGGTTCTATATTATGTAAAAATGTTATAAAAATTATTAAATCAAATTTTATATCAAAATATTATTTATTTAATGTTTTCTAATTATTTAACCATTGTAATCGGCCTATAATTAAATAAATAGGAAAAATAATTTAAAATTAATTTTTATATTTTTTTTAAAGTATCCAGTGATGCTACTAATCATATAAAAATTTTATAAAAATATTTAATACACGTTTGTATTTATTTTGTATTTTCTTTATTATTTCTCTTGAATTAGAATAATGCAAAATTAAATTCTTTTTAAATACTAATCTTCCCATTTATTTAATTTTTATAATTTTTTCTTGTTTATAAAAGTATAATAATCTCAAAAAAAATTATAATTATTTTTATTACTGTTTAATATTTTATTATGAATTTTATATTATTTTTATGTTTAAATACTACATAATTCGTATTTAATTTTAAATAATATTCCATAAATTATCAAAATTATTTTTATACATCATAATACTTATAATACTAATTATAACATGTAAAAATAATTTATATATATTAAATTCGAATTTTTAAAGAATATACAAAAAAATAAAATCAATTCGATAAAAAATATAGAAAATACCTCAAGTACTTTCCCAAGAATGTGAGAGAGTTTTTCCAAAGATTTGATACAATTTTTTATGAAATGGAAGTGGATATTTATAGGAAAAAAAATGGTTGGTGAAAAGAAAAAATATAAATAAAATAAAGGTGCCAATTTCGACAAAAAATAAAAACATGTTAAAAATGTTTTTAATAAGTTTTTGTTTTTGAAAATATTTAGTCAAAATTCATGGGCTCATTATTTAATTTATAAAAAAAATCTCTTTTTTTATAAGCTAAAAATATATATATAATGATTAAAATAACTTATCATTTAATTAATAATTATGTTTCATATAGTTTTAAATATAATACGCATTAATATTAATATTAACTAAAGTTATTTTATATAATTAGTGTAAACTTTAGTTAACAAAAAGTGTCGACTAAAAATAAATATTTGATCAATGTCAAATTTAATTATATATTATGTATGGATAACAACCCTATAGTCAAATTAGTCAATTCAGGTATGGAAATATGAGGGTTGTTATAGTACCTACCCGTTAAAAGAAATTTCGTCCCGAAATTTAGTTGTTGCCATTAATCAGTGTTGTTCGTACATAGACGAGGATATTTACGTTTTATTTGGTTTTCACGTTCCCAGGTATGCTCAGGGCCTTGCGTGAATTTCAACGGATAGAATATTGTTCTGTTTCAAGAATTAAAATCATACAAACCATAATTTCTACAAGCTCTTCTACGAAGTGCATTTTATTATTAATGCGGAGATCATTCAAAATGATGATGTTATACAAGTCATTTCAGTAAATTGGATATATAAAATGTGTTATGAATAATATCGGGCTCATTTAAACCTTGAACGTTTATGCCACCACGCTAGGGTAGACAAAATAGAGAGGAGTTCATGAAAATCATAGTCGTGAAATTTGATGGAGATTGTCATTCTTTACAACAAGAATGATGAATATGAGTTAAAAATATTGTTTTATCAATATTGGGTAATATGGATAAAACGATTCTATTATAGGAAGAGTATAAATGAAGTTATCTTAAAAGTTTGAAATAAGAAAATATCAGTTTGCCTTAACTTTTGACATAATTAAAGGTAATTTCCGGAATTCAAGGGATTTAAAGGAAATCTTTATAATCTGTCTAAGATTTGATTCTCCGGTAATTAAGAAAATTAAAATTGCCTTGATTGTTGTGTCTAGAATTTTGCTATAAATTAGCTTCTCCTGTTTCATTATCTTCACCACTTCTATACTTTCTTTCTCGATTCATACTTCCAAAGATTGTGAAAATGCTCCATCCAGTTCTTATCCTGGATATTTTTCTGACTATCATTTCTGTCATTCTTCTTTTTCATTTACCCCAGAGGAATCTGTTTACTTCTACAATTACCTTGGGGTTATAGTGTTTTTAATTCTCCCGTGTCTTTATGTTGCTATACACATTGATATACACGATTTGTAATTTCCGTATTGTTATCGGGCTTTATATTTTCCCTTATATGTCGGAGCTCTATGCTCTTGTTTTTCCTTCCCGACTTCAAGTCAATCGAATAATGGTCTAGAATTCGTAGGTATGGAGTTTCGAATGATCATAATATACAAAGCAGAAGGAAAGGTAATAGCACGATTTGATTTGTCAAATTACTAGAATTACTAAGGATAGAACTATCAAGAATATATGTTCTTGATATGTTCAGAGGTTAAGTAGAATGTAAAAGTCATGTAACATGGCAAATGATGATTATAAAGTCTATGAATCATCATCTTCCATTAAAAATTTAGCATGACTTACTGTAATATAATCACGTTGGCCTGACGTCATTATATTATACTAACTCATGCTTCAATTCCCAACACTACCTCAAATCATTCAAAATTTAAACTTGTACGTTATAGAAATATAGAAACTAAAACAGTTTCCTTTATTATGTAACATAGATAGTGCGAAGTGATAAATAATTTCGGACAAGAATAGTTATGAAGGTATCTTCAGAAATATAGAGGATATTTATAAAGAAAGATACGATGATATCTTAGAATTTTCTAAGATCCAATGATAATGAGGAAATTTCTTCTGTAAGGATTTAGAATGCGTAAGGAGATCTTTTGTGGTTTTCATCAGAATTCGAATCATCTAGATTCTTTGATTACAGGTTTAGTCCTTGTGATTTGTCCATGATCTCCTTCATGGTTAGCTCAATTCGTTTTTCAGTTCTAAATCTGAGCTTTTTCAATATGTCATTCTTTATCATCAAACTTTTGGCCATTAAGACCACCTATAGCTTTTGCTGCTTCGTCAACATTCTCAAGGTTAACGAATCTGAATCATTGATTATCAATCCGAGGTGTTTTCAAGAATTTTGAATTTGAAGTGTTTAAGCGTAGGATGTAACCATCAATGGTTCTAATTTTGGTGGTTTGACGTGATAATTCATTCCAAAATACGAATGAATGTATATATGAATTTAGTAATCTTTAGGAAGATAACACCTGCTAAAGCTTTACTTGGATTCTGATATGTCAAAATTAGAATATGTAATTGAATTTGTACGAAAATGGTTGTTCTTTAGTGAACGGATACATATATCTTTTGAACGTAAGTAGTATAGTTACTGATTATTGAATCAGAATTGAAGAATGTACAATGCAACATATTAATGTGAGATATAAATATTTCTCGGGTATTACCTACCCGTTAAAATATTTTCACAATTAACAGTTTGTACAAAAGAACTTTAATTACAATCTTTATGGAGATATACGTTCATATATGTATTCTTCAAATATAATATAGATTTAATGAGTTAATATAATATTAAAATCATTTGATTTGCGGTTGGAACAAGAATAAATAATTTTCAAAACTTGAGAGATTACATAATCGTCGCGGAATATTTCTTTAATGGAGTTATGAATCAATACTTCATCGTTCATTGTTATTGATATACCTAGGTATATGATGTTGGTGCTCGTGGAATTCTTGTGAAATTCACAAGACACGAATAATGTTTTCTAAAAAGTTTTGAGTACATCGAAAATAGAAGTGTAAAATCAGACATGTATTTGAATAATACACTTGATTTATTATGAAATGGAGTTTATTGTGCTGAAGCAGTGATTAACAATCATTAAGTCATTAATGAAGGATGTACATTATAGCATATTAGTGATATGAATTAACCAAGTAGTACATACTAGTTAAGATTTACACGTAATAGCTTAGTACGAAAAGATTTATTATTGTTTCAAACCATATATATATAAAGTATACATATATAATTCTTCAGGAAGAATGAGTCAATACATCTTAACTCATTATTACTAATATTCCTTGGTATCTATGGGGCGTATGATGTTGATATCCGAGGTACTGAGTGTGATGTTGAGGCGTGAAATGCAGATGTTGTTGTTGGTGATGCTGATGCTGTTGGTGGTGATGCTGTTGGTGCTTACAATGCTTGTGGTGTTGGTGATGTTGGTGGTATTGTTGGTACTAGTGGTGCTGGTTATGTTGCTGGTGTTACTTGTGGTACTTGGGTAGTAGGTGTGAGCCTAGCTTCCAAATCGTGCACTGTTTCCTCCAGGGTTTCTACTTTTTGCTCGAGTCTATGGATTTTTTCTACCCATTCCTCTGTAAGGTTTGTCAATTCTTGATATTTAGTTCGAAGTCTTCTAACTTCTTCTAATAACCCTATCTGGTTGGAATTCGGGAGTAGAGGACGAATACTGTCTTGGGCTACATCGAGTCGACCTTCGAGGTGGAAAATCCTTGCGAAAAGAGTGAAAGTGGTATTGCGAACAGGTTCGCCGATAAGTGGATCGAGTACTCCGACGTTTGGTGGTAAGTTTGGCTCGTGATAAGGAGTGCCTTCTTCATTTTTCCATAGGGTGAGTATTTCGCGAACCCATCCCCATTTTCTGAAGAAATCTCGGTAATTGATCGGTGGGTGTGCTCCCGTCACGCTATCTTCGGAGCTAGAGGAACTTGAGGAATCAGGTGAGAAATCCATATTATGTGTTTGGAATAAGGTTTGATATGAAATGGGTGTTGAATATTGAATGATATATTCGTCTCCTTGAATACGTATATATAGAAAAAGATTTCCGTAATTTATGGAGGAAATTTAGGAAAAGTGTTAGACAAAGTCTATTGGGATAGATATGATAAGATATGATTTGTCTATACTCCATTTATGCAATAATTGCAGTATGACGTGTCTAGATTAAAAATGATAAGTATGTAATCAGATAATGATTAAAGACTTTCAATTCGTAATGTCCTATTCAGGTCTAGGGCTTGAGCTATAGGATCCTTTAAATTGGTAATCCAAACCCTTCCATTCTAGAGTTTCGTAGACGCCATCCTTCAAGAAAATTCAATGATTAAAAATAACGAGAAAACAAAGATTTAAAAGTAACGAATATGAGTAGTGATGACATTATAATATCTTTGAGATTCTCGATAACTCAATGACATTTTCCGGTTCGCAAACCGATGCATAAAGGCATAAAGCATATTGGTACGTGGTATAACAAGGAGGTTATATACGTTTGAGTATGAATAGTAACAAATATTGGAGTTTCAAAAATCATGGATAATATTTCATGTAATACATATGTAATACACAAAACCATGATAGATGACATAGGAATGTCGAGAACGGTGTCGCATTTAAATGTGGTGGCGGAATTGAATAGTACTTAGGAGAATGAGCAGAGTTCTTAGATTGACTCGGCATTCTAAGATAAGTAAAGTTTCTAAAGTATAGTGTAGCATTTAACAGTTAAAGGCAACAATTAAAGGCACTATAGTCAAAGGAAGTTGTAGTCCTACATTGCTAAGGTACCTAATTGTATAAGGCACACTTAAAATGCAATCCTGGTTCTCTACAACAGCCTGCTCTGATACCAATCTGTCACACCCCTCAAAATGGACCAGGGGTAATTGTGACCAATCATATCATAACACAGTTGTATAAACGAGAACGACTCTATATGAGACTTTTTAAATAAAACCTTTGTTAATAAAACAGCGGAAGCAGTAATACATGTTTACATTATTATTAAAACGTAAAATAAATGTTTATGAACTAAAATATAATATGCGATGTGGACTCCATGCAAGCATCAAATCTATCATCACAAAGTTGCAAACAGCTAGCTCAATCATCACCTGAGACAAAACATGCTTAAAGTGTCAACCAAAAAAGTTGAGTGAAATTCATAGGTTTATAAATAATATCCAAAGTTTTAGACCACAAGATTTAGTTTAAATTTGATTGATATAGAAATATCAATCTAAAAGGGTTGCTGCATTTTGTAATATCGCTACTAAACAAGTTTACCCTATGACACCTTGTACTGTCAGTGTCGTGGAATCATTATTATGTAACCAAAGACCAACGGTCGAATGGTTAGAGACGTTACTCTCAATAGGTCTACTCACAATAATTAAGTTTGCATTTAAACGTAGCAATTGACGATATTACGGTAGGGATTTAGCATGAATCAAAGCATGACAGCATAGTTAACAATTTAGTACTTGTGTCTAAGTGTAAAACAGTTATAAAGCAAGCATGTGTCTCACCCCAAAAGTTATAAATAGTTAAGTAAACAGTAAAAGTGGGGCTATGAAAATCACCTTAGTAGCGCAAAAGAGTATTCCACGAAAGAATTGAACGGAAGGACGTGACCGAGATCTCAACCTAGAGATAGAACGTATGATCAGACATTGCCTAACAGACAATAGTATATAGTACTATATTGATAGTAATGGTTCACTAAAGAATTTCCATTTTCGGAAGGTTACTATTTATGGAAAGTTTCCACTTATAGTAATTTTCCAATTTTAGAAAGTTTGGGTTAATCTTTAGCAAGACGTTGTATAACTTTACTCAAACTTCGTTGCTATCAAATAAGTCAGGAATGACCAGATGTAACCGGGGGCCCAGGACTCTTGACCAGAATCTAAGTCATGGCATTCGAGATCCACAAGCTTACCCATAAATGGCAACCTAGACATCATTCACTTACGACCGTGAGTAGCGATGAAGTTCACATGAATTGTACATTATCTTTGATTAACCTTCACTTTAGGTTTATATGTTATTATATATGTTATATTATATTTATTAATGTATTAACAATTTGATTATCTTATATTATATACTATAAGTTATTATTATTAAATTAGTATAGTTATAAAATAAGTGTTTATTAATAATGTATTGTTATTAACTTACATTATAAGCATTATACTTTATTATATAGTATACCTAGTTATTAACCGTAAGTTATAATAATAATATTAATTTAGTATATGTAATATACTTATGTTAATCGAAAATCATACTAATATATGTTAATTCGAATATTAATTCATTAAATATTATATTTATAATTTTTATAAACTTAGTTAATTATACAATTCAGTAGGATATTTTATAAAAATAATTTTATCAAGTTTTTGTATTTATTTCCCACTTTTCTTTATATATATACTCGGTTTATATTAATCAAATTTAATTAGGTAATAAATATTAAATCGACCTAAATAAATAATTTTATATTTTTTACAGGTTCTATATTATGTAAAAATGTTATAAAAATTATTAAATCAAATTTTATATCAAAATATTATTTATTTAATGTTTTCTAATTATTTAACCATTGTAATCGGCCTATAATTAAATAAATAGGAAAAATAATTTAAAATTAATTTTTATATATTTTTTTAAAGTATCTAGTGATGCTACTAATCATATAAAAATTTTATAAAAATATTTAATACACGTTTGTATTTATTTTGTATTTTCTTTATTATTTCTCTCGGTTTAGAATAATGCAAAAATAAATTCTTTTTAAATATTAATCGTCCCATTTATTTAATTTTTATAATTTTTTCTTGTTTATAAAAGCATAATAATCTCAAAAAAAATTATAATTATTTTTATTACTATTTAATATTTTATAACGAATTTTATATTGTTTTTATGTTTAAATACTACATAATTCGTATTTAATTATAAATAATATTTCATAAATTATCAAAATTATTTTTATACATCATAATACTTATAATACTAATTATAACATGTAAAAATAATTTATATATATTAAATTCGAATTTTTAAAGAATATACAAAAAAATAAAAGCAATTCGATAAAAAATATAGAAAATACCTCAAGTACATTTCCAAGTTTGTGAGAGAGTTTTTCCAAAGATTTGATACAAGTTTTTATGAAATGGAAGTGGGTATTTATAGAAAAAAAATGGTTGGTGAAAAGAAAAAATATAAATAAAATAAAGGTACCAATTTTGACAAAAAAATAAAAACATGTTAAAAATGTTTTTAATAAGTTTTTATTTTTGAAAATATTTAGTCAAAATTCATGGGCTCATTATTTAATATATAAAAAAAATCTCTTTTTTTTATAAGCTAAAAATATATATATAATGATTAAAATAACTTATTATTTTATTAATAATTATGTTTCATATAGTTTTAAATATAATACGCATTAATATTAATATTAACTAAAGTTATTTTATATAATTAGTGTAAACTTTAGTTAACAAAAAGTGTCGACTAAAAATAAATATTTGATCAATGTCAAATTTAATTATATATTACGTATGGATAACAACCTTATAGTCAAATTAGTCAATTCAGGTATGAAAATATGAGGGTTGTTATAACAATTAATATATAAAAGATAAAATATGAATGCTCACGTATCAATATTGTGATTCAATATTGCAGGGAAGTACGTAGACACAACAGAGATGATAAATACTAGGTTTGATTTGCCAATAATACCCACGTACATTACCCATAACCTCCATAGCTATAACCCATAGTTTCCTTAGCTCTATCTTGCTTGAAAACCCATTTTGAAAGTGACACGCTCATAACCTCGTCGTAGTATTTTATGTATAATACTAATAATAAGAATAATACTAATAATAATAATAATAATAATAATAATAATAATAATAATAATAATAATAATAATAATAATAAAATAAATAAATACTTACGGAGTAATGAAATGAAATCAGAAGCAGAAATGATCGAGCTTTTATAGAGTTGGCCTGTACAGGGCTGCCATGCGATCGCATGGCTTCCAAGCCCTTTTCCCATGCGATCGCATGGGTGGGTTTTACAGCTCACAATACTTTTGTATTTTAGTTTGTCGACATATTTAAATATAATATATATAATATATTTAATTTATATAATTAATTATATATTATATTATATTCACGTGCATAGTTGACTTGTAATTTTTGGTCCGTTGACTCGTACGTTGTCACTCGACTTATGTCCCAGTTCCGGTTTCTCGAATGCATTTTCGTACGCTTAGAAAACTAGTATTTTTCGTTACGCGACGTGTACCTTTATCAAAAAATAAACTTAATCATTGATAAACTATGTCACTAGAAGTGTAGCTTTAATCAATTAAGTGTTTTAGTTATTTACTTCTATAAATCATCGTCACGTAGTATATACATATACATATATACATTTTCATTTTAAAATAGTGTTTTACTGTAGCAAATAGTGTAAAAATAGTATTTTACTGTAGCAAATAGTGATTTTCGAAAACACTGTAGCTTTTCGGGTACTGTAGAAATTCGAAAATACTGTAGTAAATTAGTGTTTTACTGGTTCATCTTAAACGTTTTAGTTAACTTATCTAAATATCAATCGAATCAATAATTGAATGTTACTATCGTTTACTAAATAACTTGAAATCATATATATATATATATATATATATATATATATATATATATATATATATATATATATATATATATATATATGCACATTAAGTTATATATATATTGTTCGTGAATCTTCGAGAACAGTCAAAGAATAATTGATTACATGAATATAGTTCCAAAACTTTCGTGACTCAACATTACAGACTTTAATTATCGTGTCGAAAACATTAAATCACTTAAAGATAAAGTTTAAATTTGGTCAAAAATTTCCGGGTTGTCACATACTGTTATACTGTTAATTTATTCCATAGTAGTGTGGCTAATAATCTCACAAAATTCAACATTAAGGAAGTTGTTTGCACACTTATTAATTCTCGTTTGAGATATATGTATAACAGATCGTGTTGTTTGTGTTAGTCACCTTCGTAAGAACGTCAAAAAAATATATGACATTATCCATAACAATATATTCCGTATTTTGCCGTGAAGCAACAAATAATTATGATTATGTCCTTGTAATAGAGGTCATTATGACGTTTTGGATGATTAATGATATCAAATTTAACGTAGGATACATTATTAGCAGATGTAGTTGACTCTCAGACATATTTATTACCTTACGAGATGTTCCTTTTCAACCTATTTCGTCATCTTAACATCACCACTAATACTACACTTTACAATGTGGCGATCGTACGCACTTGTTATGCATCTTGAGTAGCTAGATTGTTTCTTATTTGTGTTTCAACAGAAATTTATTTGTTATCGTTAATGAAATTATACTGTGGTCGTTTTTAAATACATTGTAAATGTGTATCCCCAAAAATATATATTACGGAGTATAATACAGAGAATTAAAATATTTACACAACAGAATAAAAATGTGTCGATGTAGTTCTAAGTTTTCTCGTAGTATTCTTCAATGTAAGCGTATATATCGTATATCCTGAAAAACAAACAAAAACGAGCTTCATACAAATGAAAAAAATACAACAAACATTGTCAGCAACACACACCATGCACTAAGCAACACGCACCATGCAGGTAGCTTGTTGCGTGGTGTGTGATGTGTGATGCCCGAGTTTTCTAGCACTTGCATGGTGTTAACGACCAAAAAACGAGTTTTTCATTTTTTGCACATCATAACTGCTAAAATAATCTAAACAACATCAATATCTTTTTTTTTTGAACAGCGGTACGGATCACCTAGGGGGACTTAATCACCTACGTGTTCATCTCCCATAGTTGCATAACCCGCCCCCAACTGCTGCCCAGGAGAAAACCCGACCCAATCCGAGGGCATGGGCGGCAAAACCCCCCTCCCCCACTGCCCCCGCAACGTGATGTGCGAAAGACACCATTGGGTGGAATTCAAGGGTAAGGGACAACCTTGTGTGCAATGTTGCACCTCACGGGAGTCGAACTCCCGACCTTTCGCTAAAAGAGGCAGACCACTACCACATGAGCTACAACACAAGATTATACAGCATCAACATCTAAACAAACAATTACTCCTTCCGTCCCCAACTGTCATTTTAGTTTTCAAAGTCTTTCTCATTCAACGTTAACTTTCAATTGTTTTGTTTGTACAATAAATACTTCATAAAAGTTACACCAATGAAAAATACATTTAAAATTCAAACCATCTATATCAGTTTTATCGAATAATATATCATACAAATAAAAATATCTAAAGTCATACGAGTAGTTGATAAAAAAAAATCAAACCGAGGCAATTTTTTTTGAGACGGATGGAGTAATATATATTACATACACGGACGCATTCGACTAAAAAAAACTAAAAAACTTAAACGCAGACCAAGTGTTCGATGAAATGTAGTTAAGACATAACGAATAAAACGAACTGAATATTGATTTTTCCTAATTGTTAGACATTGTGGAAGATGCGGTAATGCAAAATTTCTCGATCAACAACTTTTATAAGTCAGATTCGATGGATTTTCTTAAAAAAACGCGAAACGAAGGTTTTTGATGTGTTCATGCTTGGTATAATGTGTAAACGGGTTTACAAATGCTTCTCGATTGAAGGGATTACCAAAACGAGCAAAATATTTGTTGAATCGCTTGGAAAATGGCAGATCGCCCGTTTGATGCGTTGTGAAATCAAAAACCTGAGCGCTATTTCAATAGAGTAGCACACACGGTGCGTGTTGCTTGTGTTATGGTGCATATTGTATTTTAAATAAGATGTTTTGAATAAATGCTCGGCAATACGCACCACACACGGACCAGCACGTACCATAGGTGATGTGTGATCTGGGGCCGAGTAATAACAAAAAATAATGGACATATCCTTAAACACCTTGGGATGTGGGGGCATTTTGACCAATTTCCGCAATATTAATAATAATGCTTAAATTTTATGGATTTAAAATAAAACAAGCATACATTTTGAATAGCACATGAGCAACAAAAAAAAAACAGCTTTTAATCCAATAACAGACCAAACTCGTAGCTCAAATCACCATTTAAAACCTGATGCGATTCAGCATAAAAACCAAAAGTTTAATCGGCAAGTGATCCAAGAAAACAACTCAAACAGTCAGCAAATCGACCAAGTATAAGCCCAGTTCAGCGGCCTATTCGACAGCATAGTTCAGCTTCTTCTTGACTTCTTGAGCTGAACTGTATGCTGAATATCAGTAATGATATGTTCGATTTAGCTTGTTTCTGACCAATCATCATGAAATAAGATATAGAAATATTATATGGAAAATATGAAACCAAGTTTCAGCATAAATATTTGCACCTAAAAAACTCTATATTATGTTAATAACCATAGCACTGAACTTGCGGGCATAACCCAACGGTTCTCCCCATTTACTTTGTGTCATGAGATAGGGAGAGGTCATGGGTTCGATCCTTAGGGATGACATGATTTTCTTTAAACCAATTGAACACCAATAATAATGGTGGTATATATTGACCCTATAGAGAGGTTTTACCGGATTCGTTCACGGACCCCTACCCGGAACCACTGCCCGAATGGATGTGTTCCCGGGTACCGTCGATCGGGTTCGGGTTTCCGCCCGAACGTTTGTGTTACGTGCAAATGATGAGGGTCGTTGAAAGAAATGATTTACTGATGCCAAAAAAATCGTCGTTCAAAAAAAAATAAAAAATAACCATAGCACTAATGACTATGGTTAAACTTTCCATATTCATTTTCATGAGTTGTAATCATGTAAATCTAACAATTTCCTTGAAATTCAAGTGACCAATCAGAGTGTGATATGTGGCGCGATAATCACATGTGATAAAAATCTTAATTTTTTTTTTCAATCAAATGTGATTAGGGATGGCAATGGATCGGATATGGATCGGGTGAGGCCGTATCCATATCCATATCCATTTAGTTTTTATTCATCCATATCCATATCCATATCCATTTAATGTTTGTTCATCCATCCATATCCATATCCACTCGATTAAGCGGGTTAATGGATATCCATTGGATATTAAAAATTTTATAAAAATTTCATAATATTTCATATAAACAAAATCGTAATATAACAAACATATATATAACGTGTAATCTTTGTTGAACATACAACACAGATCGTTAAATATACTATTAAACATGGACAATGACAAATTAAATGTGTAGTTTGTATGTTTATCTGATCAGATATGTGTGTTTTGTTGTAATATATCACAGCTAATTCGTTATATGGTTGGGAAAAAATGTATGGGTAATGATAAATGCATATATAATAGTGAATGTGTTTGCATATATCCATATTTCAATATTTATGCATGTATTTCGGGTGTTAATGGCTATATTCATGGATGATATTTTTCCATCCATATCCATTTAGGTTCATCCATATTCGTATCCATATCCATTTAGATTATCCATATCCATTACGAACCGGGTGGATCGGATGGATATCCATTGGATCGGGTGGCCATTGCCATCCCTACATGTGATTGAATTTGATATGCATAATCACATGTGATGGGCTTTACAATCATGTGATTAGCATGCAGAATCACATGTGATTTAGTGCATGTCAAATTCAATCACATGTGATTGAAAAAAAATTGGAAAAAAAAATTTTTGATTTTTTTTTTTCAATCACATGTGATTGTCGCGTCACATGTCGCACTCTGATTGGTCCCTTGGATCTTAACTTAAAATTGGATTCATTTGAATATTCCTCTCATTTTCATTTCAAATTTATGTATTCCGTACCAAATTCAAATAAAGAAAATTAACATAAAAATAGAATGTTTATACTTTGTAATTAATTCAACTAATTAAATAAGGCAAGCTTAACAATTTATGAATCTCCAAGATTTTATTTTCCTATCTTGATAGTTCTACAAATCGCATAAAACATGCTAAAATTAAACCATTCCCTTTTTATTCTTCACGACGTATATAGAGTAACTTATTATTACATGTTACATGCATGAATATTTCTAAGACAAAATTGCGCCGTTGGTCCATGATATTTGTATCAAATAGCATGGATAACCTTCAGTCTAACTCTTGTTAAATTCTTGGCGTTAAGTTTTCTCACGTGCTAGGCACGTGAGGGTAAATTAGTCTAGTCCAAAGTATGCATCTTTAATTAACTTTATACCAACTAGACGTGTTTGATACTTCGTTTGATACAAAAAAGAATTGAGGGTTCGCGCGTTGCTGCTCTAAGGTTTATGCGATTTTAACGCAAGCGATCGATTCAGACGGCACATTTTACTTCATGTTTTTTTTAGGGCACGCAAACTACAACCAAAAACAATTAGTCTCCAAAAACGACCTTTCATTTGTTCATAGCCATTTAACAACAATCAGGCATCATACATGTTAACCAAATCTCATAACATCACTTAAATACATGGAACCAAACAAAATACAATTGCGGCTCCATGTTAATTTCTTAGTTTTATCAAATGGGTTACTGGGATTTGAGCCCAGCAACGGACGAAGGAGCACCTCGAGTTGCCTTAACATAGCTCACATAGTCCCCATAGTGCATTGTAAATAATGTGCTCTGATAACGGGTCAACG
This sequence comes from Rutidosis leptorrhynchoides, assembly GCF_046630445.1. NCBI lineage: Eukaryota > Viridiplantae > Streptophyta > Magnoliopsida > Asterales > Asteraceae > Rutidosis > Rutidosis leptorrhynchoides. Next base: position 89,682,569 of record NC_092336.1, read on the forward strand.
GTATACGCTTCCTCACTAATTCTGTTACGGTGCCATTAAAACCCGCTTTCCGCATCAGAGAGTCGATGGCTTCCATCTTTGTCCAACCTAATAACCCAAATAGAGGAATTATAGAACACGAGAACTTAATTGGATCAAGTTGTAGAAGTTAAACGGGTTTGGGCCAAAATAGGCCTTTTTGTGCCAGAACAAACGGGTCAGGTTGGTTTGGGTCAGAATAGGTCTTTTTTGTACCTGAACAAATCGGTCGGGTATGGTTGGTTTGGGTCAAAACAGATATTTTTGTGCCTGAACAAATGGGCAGGGTTGGGTTGAGACTTGAGCGAGAAACAATTTTTGTCCTTTTTATTAGTCCGTAACTATAAAAAAATATGACCACCATGAAAAAAATTATTAAAATATCAATATATATTTAACTCACAAAACATGTAACAAAAATATGCTACCTTCTTGAGCAACAACATCGGGTAGGTATGTGGCATTTCGCTTTGTTTTATTATCAACATCAGTAAAATCTATAATAATTCCATGCTTTCTGACTTGCAAGATAAGATGAATACAATGCTGATTAAGTAAATTAAGTTATAAATGAGATTAAGTAATGGCTTTACAAAGTAAAGAAGCTCAAAAAGACTTGAATATACAATAACATACCTCCCAGTCAAGATAATTAGCAGCAACTTCATAATTAGGAAGAAGATAAACAATACAATGTAAGAATGGCAATTCTTTTGCCTGTATGGGCGGAAATCACCGATCTCTTAAAGCACTGTCAGAAAAATCATATATCATAAATATCATACATCAATATATTAACCTCCTAATATAATCAAGATGCATACATCAAGTGTTCTACAAAAGGGGAATTATTAAATGGATAAATATAAATATTAGTATGATACTTATTACTTACGAATGTACAAAAACAACTGAATGTCTGTCTATAAGAGCCCCACCCCCATTAAAGTCCTTTGAAACTCCAATAGCAACTACGACACTCATATCACTGCTTGCAGCGGAAGCCCGCCGACACTTTCTACCTGTAACATAATTAGGATTGGGAAGCTGCGCAGATGCAACAAATGAGGTTGTTCCAATATCTGATGTTGGAACTATAAATAGAAAAAACATAAGGGCGCACGTTAGAAAGAGCAATAAAAAAATGTGTACTCGAATCTGATATATAAGCACCGAAGAAAGAGATCGTAAATTACCAGATGAATTCAACAATTGAGTCATTCGTAGTTTCAACTTCAGTTACCGGCTAAGAACCACTATCTGCAGACACATATACAAATCCAGGATATGACAAACGTCACAAAAACAAACAAATAAACAAAAATAAAAACACATTAATTGAGAATGTCGATATTACCTAAAGCACACGCACTGGAAACCAGCGGCAAAACAGTAGTAGGCATCGAGACTAACGTAGCAGAATCGACAACATTAACAGGTGTGGCAGTAGGAATGCGCAACCCGTAAGCAGACTTTATAAACATACGGTCATAATATTGACCTGGACATTCCACCAACTACGAAAAAGGCATGTCGTCATCACAACCCCTTTATACGGCTGCCATTGGGAGCCGTAAATAGCATCAGACATAGTTGTTGGCACATATGAAAACTCAATAAGAGTATGACCTATCTTGGCAAAGCACATACTATCATTGCGTCAATCTTTTAACAACATAATCACTACCATGTCCATGGACAACAGCAAATCAAATGTGATAGACCTTCTTATTGAATATCGAGTATTCAATTGAAAAAGATTATTACATGCGCAAAATCTAAATGAACATATTCTAGAAAGAAAACAGGAATACAGTTACAAGCTTGCAAGCTGACCCATTTTAAATGTCAAGTTCCTATGAGTAAACAATATCAAATAACATCCAACCTTCAAAACAGCCCCTGTTATATAGTTTAATCACACACACCTTTTTTATTATTATAAAAACCATCATATTTACTATTTTTCTTAAAAGATCAATCGCAAAGTTCATATCACAAACAAAAAGAACCATTATCATATAGTGATAGAATAAATACTCCGTAGAATACAATGAATATTAATAAAATTAAATATAGATAAATATGTAAATACATATTCAAATTTGATCAGTTAAACAATAGAAAAAACCTGGAAGTGTTACAATGGACATCGTCTCAGAAATGTAAGCAACTATTAGCAACAAATCGACTGAAACCCTAATTGTTGACAATTAACTTGAATCGATACAAATTAGTAGCTGAAAAGAAATAGGTTTCAAAATAGTAGAATACAAAGAATATTAATAAAATTAAATATAGATAAATAAACATATTTCAATTCAATCAGTTAAACAATAGAACAAGCCTGAATATGTTCCAACCGACATCATCTCAGAAAGTTGTAAACAACTATTAGCAACAAATCGACTGAAACCCTCAAGAACCCTGCTTTCACATATCCCGGTACCAAGAAAAGAGCCCTGCTTTCACATACTCCCCGTTTGCAAACGTGCAACACTCCTTGTGCAGGAAAAGGCTGATGTCGCAAGTATAAAATGCTAGTATAACCCGCAACCAGAGGTGGAAGATGATTAGCATAACCCTGGAACAAAATTAAAACATCAAAATTAAACAAACAATAACATTTAAGCAACCGATTAGCACCACCCGAAGAATAATTTGTACTTTGACTATGCCTTGATTGCTGTTTCATCTTTTGTTACGAACAAATTCATTCAGTTTCATTCGTTTAGTTACACGATGTTTAAGTTGAAACACATTTGTTTGAGCTTATTTATAACTACAAGCAAATACATCATTTATAAACCTAAGAAAACGTTAACTCATCATACTCAGATCTCTTTTCATACTCTAGAACCAATATCATAAAAAACTATTCAAAAATATAAAAGATAAATTATAAAACTACACCTCGTAAGCCTCTCTTATTTCTTGAAATTTTCTTTTAGCTGAGGGAATATTTTTACTTGCATCTGTGTGATACTTTTGAAATGTCCCGTTCATATTGATTATAAACGTTCCATATTAATTGATTTCGTTGCGAGGTTTTGACCTCTATATGAGAAGTTTTTCAAAGACTGCATTCATTTTTAAAACAACCATAACCTTTATTTTATCAATAAAGGTTTTAAAAAAAACATTACGTAGATTATTAAATAATGATAATCTAAAATATACTGTTTACACATGACCATTACATAATGGTTTACAATAGAAATATATTACATCGACATATGTTTCTTGAATGCAGTTTTTAAACAATATCATACAAACATGGACTCCAATTCTTGTCCTTATTTTAGTATGCAACAGCGGAAGCTCTTAGTATTCACCTGAGAATAAACATGCTTTAAACGTCAACAAAAATGTTGGTGAGTTATAGGTTTAACCTATATATATCAAATCGTAACAATAGACCACAAGATTTCATATTTCAATACACATCCCATACATAGAGATAAAAATCATTCATATGGTGAACACCTGGTAACCGACATTAACAAGATGCATATATAAGAATATCTCCATCATTCCGGGACACCCTTCGGATATGATATATAAATTTCGAAGTACTAAAGTATCCGGTACTTTGGATGGGGTTTGTTAGGCCCAATAGATCTATCTTTAGGATTCGCGTCAATTAGGGTGTCTATTCCCTAATTCTTAGATTACCAGACTTAATAAAAAGGGGCATATTCGATTTCGATAATTCAACCATAGAATGTAGTTTCACGTACTTGTGTCTATTTTTTAAATCATTTATAAAACCTGCATGTATTCTCATCCCAAAAATATTAGATTTTAAAAGTGGGACTATAACTCACTTTCACAGATATTTCCTTCCTCGGAAATAAGACTTTGCCACGGATTGATTCACGAACCTATACAAATATGTACATATATATCAAAGTATGGTCAAAATATAATTACAACCATTTTTATTATGTTTTAAAGATTTGAGTGTATTAAGTCAGCTGTCCTCGTTAGTAACCTACAACTAGTTGTCCACAGTTAGATGTACAGAAATAAATCGATATATATTACCTTGAATCAATCCACGACCCAGTGTATACACGTCTCAGGCTAGATCACAACTCAAAGTATATATATTTTTGGAATCAACCTCAACCCTGTATAGCTAACTCCAACATTACTGCATATAGAGTGTCTATGGTTGTTCCAAATAATATATATACATGGGTCGATATGATATGTCAAAACATTTGCATACGTGTCTATGGTATCCCAAGATTACATAATATATTAGAATACATGTATAATACAATATAAGTTAGCTAGGATATGATTTGTATAGATTTGTTAAACATTTTCCGTAGCTAAAATAATCAAAAAATATCCAATCTTGTTTTACCCATAACTTCTTCATTTTAAATCCGTTTTAAGTGAATCCAATTGCTATGGTTTCATATTGAACTTAAGTTTATGAATCTATACAGAAAAAGTATAAGTTTATAGTCGGAATTATAGGTTACAAGTCATTTTTGTAAAGGTAGTCATTTCAGTCGAAAGAACAACATCTTGATGACCATTTTGAAAAACATACTTTCACTTTGAGTTTAACCAAGATTTTTGGATATAGTTTCATGTTCATATGAAAAATCATTTTCCCAGAAGAACAACTTTTAAATCAAAGTTTATCATAGTTTTTAATTATCCAAACCAAAACAGCCCCCGGTTTTACTACGACGGCGTATATCCGATTTTATAGTGTTCATCGTGTTTCCAGGTTTTAAATCATTAAGTTAGCATATCATATAGATATAGAACATGTGTTAAGTTGATTTTATAAGTCAAGTTAGAAGGATTAACTTTTTTTTGCGAACAAGTTTAGAATTAACTAAACTATGTTCTAGTGATTACAAGTTTAAACCTTCGAATAAGATAGCTTTATATGTATGAATCGAATGATGTTATGAACATCATTACTACCACAAGTTTTCTGGATAAAGCTACTGGAAATGAGAAAAATGGATCTAGCTTCAAAGGATCCTTAGATGGCTTGAAAGTTCTTGAAGCAGAATCATGACACGAAAGCAGTTCAAGTAAGATTTTCACTCGAAATAAGATTGTTATAGTTGTAGAAATTGAATCAAAGTTTGAATATGAATATTACCTTGAATTAGAAAGATAACCTACTGTAAATAACAAAGGTTCCTTGATCTTAGATGATTACTTGGAATGGATTAGAAAGCTTGGAAGTAAACTTGCAAACTTGGTAGTATTCTTGATTTTTATGAAACTATACTTATGGAATTTATGAAGAACACTTAGAACTTGAAGATGGAACTTGAGAGAGATCAATTAGATGAAGAAAATTGAAGAATGAAAGTGTTTATAGGTGTTTTTGGTCGTTGGTATATGGATTTGATATAAAGGATATGTAATTTTGTTTTCATGTAAATAAGTCATGAATGATTACTAATATTTTTGTAATTTTATGAGATATTTCATGCTAGTTGCCAAATGATGGTTCCCACATGTGTTAGGTGACTCACATGGGATGATAAGAGCTGATCATTGGAGTGTATATACCAATAGTACATACATCTAAAAGCTGTGTATTGTACGAGTACGAATACGGGTGCATACGAGTAGAATTGTTGATGAAACTGAACGAGGATGTAATTGTAAGCATTTTTGTTAAGTAGAAGTATTTTGATAAGTGTCTTGAAGTCTTTCAAAAGTGTATGAATTAATATTAAAACACTACATGTATATACATTTTAACTGAGTCGTTAAGTCATCGTTAGTCGCTACATGTAAATGTTGTTTTGAAACCTTTAGGTTAACGATCTTGTTAAATGTTGTTAACCCATTGTTTATTATATCAAATGAGATGTTAAATTGTTACATTATCATGATATTATGATATATAATATATCTTAGTATGATATATATACAGTTAAATGTCGTTACAACGATAATCGTTACATATATGTCTCGTTTCGAAATCATTAAGTTAGTAGTCTTATTTTTACATATGTAGTTCATTGTTAATACACTTAATGATATATTTACTTATCATTTAACATAATTAACCAAGTGTATCAATATCTTAATATGATACATATGTATTTAGTAGACGTTATCATAACGATAATCGTTATATATATCATTTCGAGTTTCTTAACTTAGTAATCTCATTTCTTATGTATATCACACATTGTTAATATACTTAGTGAGATACTTACTCATCATAATCTTATGTCAACCATATATATATGTCTATATATATACCACAACATGTAGTTTTTACAATTTTGTAACGTTCGTGAATCGCCGGTCAACTTGGGTGATCAATTGTCTATATGAAACTTATTTCATTTAATCAAGTCTTAACAAGTTTGAGTGCTTAACATGTTGGAAACATTTAATCATGTAGATAACAATTTCATTTAATATATATAAACATGGAAAAGTTCGGGTCACTACAGTGCCTACCCGTTAATTAAATTTCGTCCCGAAATTTTAAACAGTTGGAGGTGTTGACGAATCTTCTGGAAATAGATGCGGGTATTTCTTCTTCATCTGATCTTCTCATTCTCAGGTGAACTCGGGTCCTCTACGAGCATTCCATCGAACCTTAACAATCGGTATCTTGTTTTGCTTAAGCCTCTTAACCTCACGATCCATTATTTCGACGGGTTCTTCAATGAATTGAAGTTTTTCATTGATTTGGATTTCGTCTAACGGAATAGTGAGATCTTCTTTAGCAAATCTTCAAATTCGAGAAGTGGAAAGTGTTATGTACAGCCGCGAGTTGTTGAGGTAACTCAAGTCGGTAAGCTACTGGTCCGACACGATCAATAATCTTGAATGGTCCAATATACCTTGGATTTAATTTCCCTCATTTGCCAAATCGAACAACGCCTTTCCAAGGTGCAACTTTAAGCATGACCATCTCTCCAATTTCAAATTCTATATCTTTTCTTTTAATGTCGGCGTAGCTCTTTTGTCGACTTTGGGCGGTTTTCAACCGTTGTTGAATTTGGATGATCTTCTCGGTAGTTTCTTGTATTATCTCCGGACCTGTAATCTGTCTATCCCCCACTTCATTCTAACAAATTGGAGACCTGCACTTTCTACCATAAAGTGCCTCAAACGGCGCCATCTCAATACTAGAATGATAACTGTTGTTGTAGGAAAATTCTGCTAACGGTAGTTGTCGATCCCAACTGTTTTCGAAATCAATAACACATGCTCGTAGCATGTCTTCAAGCGTTTGTATCGTCCTTTCACTCTGCTCATCAGTTTGTGGATGATAGGCAGTACTCATATCTAGACGAGTCCCCAATGCTTGTTGCAACGTCTGTCAGAACCTTGAAACAAATCTACCATCCCTATCAGAGATAATAGAGATGGGTATTCCATGTCTGCAGACAACCTCCTTCAAATACAATCGCGCCAACTTCTCTATTTTGTCATCTTCTCTCATTGGCAGGAAGTGTGCTGATTTGGTGAGACGATCAACTATTACCTAAATAGTATCATAACCAATTGCAGTCCTTGGCAATTTAGTAATGAAATCCATGGTAATGTTTTCCCATTTCCATTTCGGGATTTCAGGTTGTTATAGTAGACCTGATGGTTTCTGATGTTCAGCTTTGACCTTAGAACACGTCAAACATTCTCCTACATATTTAGCAATATCGGCTTTCATATCCGGCCACCAAAAGTGTTTCTTGAGATCTTTATACATCTTCCCCGCTTCGGGATGTATTGAATATCTGGTTTTATGTGCTTCTTTAAGTACCATTTCTCTCACATCTCCAAACCTTGGTACCCAAATTCTATCAGCCCTATATCGGGTTCTGTCTTCCCGAATATTAAGATGTTTCTCTGATCCTTTGGGTATCTCATTCTTCAACTTTCCTTCTTTTACAACCCCTGTTGCGCCTCCTTTATTTAAGTAGTAAGGTTAGTAAGAATAATTATATTCATAGATTTTACCCGTATAGGTTCTCTGTCCTTTCTACTCAAAGCATCGGCTACCACATTCGCCTTCCCCAGGTGGTATCGAATCTCAAAATCATAGTCATTCAACAGTTCAATCCACCTGCGTTGTCTCATATTCAGTTGCTTCTGATTAAATATATGTTGGAGACTTTTGTGGTCGGTATATATAATACTTTTGACCCCATATAAGTAGTGCCTCCAAGTCTTTAATGCAAAAACAACCGCGCCTAATTCCAAATCATGCGTCGTATAATTCTGTTCGTGAATCTTCAATTGTCTAGACGCATAAGCAATTACTTTCGTTCGTTGCATTAATACACAACCGAGACCTTGCTTTGAGGCGTCACAATATATCACAAAATCATCATTCCCTTCAGGTAATGACAATATAGGTGTCGTAGTTAACTTTTTCTTTAACAATTGAAACGCTTTCTCTTGTTCATCTTTTCATTCAAATTTCTTCCCTTTATGCGTTAATGCGGTCAAGGGTTTTGCTATTCTGAAAAAGTCTTGGATGAACCTTCTGTAGTAACCAGCTAGTCCTAAAAACTGGCGTATGTGTTTCGGAGTTTTCGGGATTTCCCACTTTTCAACGGTTTCGATCTTTACCGGGTCCACCTGGATACCTTCTTTGTTCACTATGTGACCGAGGAATTGAACTTCTTCCAACCAAAATGCACACTTTAAAAACTTAGCGTACAGTTTTTCTTTCCTCAATACTTCTATCACTTTTCTCAAATGTTCTTCATGCTCTTGATCATTCTTTGAGTAAATAAGTATGTCATCGATGAAAACAATGACAAACTTATCAAGATATGGCCCACACACTCGGTTCATAAGGTCCATGAACACAGCTGGTGCGTTAGTCAATCCAAACGGCATAACCATAAACTCGTAATGACCATAACGCGTCCTAAAAGCAGTTTTTGGAATATCATCCTCCTTTACTCGCATTTGATGATATCCAGAACGTAAATCGATTTTCGAATAAACCGACGAGCCGTGTAGTTGATCAAATAAGTCGTCAATTCTCGGCAGTGGATAACGGTTTTTGATGGTAAGTTTGTTCAACTCTCTGTAGTCAATACACAACCTAAATGTACCATCCTTCTTCTTGACAAACAAAACAGGAGCTCCCCATGGTGATGTGTTTGGTCGAATGAAACCACGTTCTAATAGTTCTTGCAGTTGGCTTTGCAGTTCTTTCATCTCGCTGGGTGCGAGTCTGTAAGGAGCACGAGTTATTGGTGCAGCTCCTGGTACAAGATCTATTTGAAATTCAACAGATCGATGTGGAGGTAGTCCCGGTAATTCTTTCGGAAATACATCGGGAAATTCTTTTGCGACGGGAACATCATTGATGCTCTTTTCTTCAGTTTGTACTTTCTTGACGTGTGTTAGAACAGCATAGCAACCTTTTCTTATTAGTTTTTGAGCCTTCAAATTACTAATAAGATGTAGCTTCGTGTTGCTCTTTTCTCCATACACCATTAAGGGTTCTCCTTCTTCTCGTACAATGCGAATTGCATTTTTGTAACATACGATCTCTGCTTTCATCTCCTTCAGCCAGTCCATGCCAACTATTACATCAAAACTCCCTAACTCTACTGGTATCAAATCAATCTTAAATATTTCACTACCTAGTTTAATTTCTCGATTCCGGCATATATAATCTGCTGAAATTAATTTACCGTTTGCTAATTCGAGTAAAAATTTACTATCCAACGACGTCAATGGACAACTTAATTTAGCACAAAAATCTCTACTCGTATAGCTTCTATCCGCACCCGAATCAAATAAAACGTAAGCAGATTTATTGTCAATAAGAAATGTACCCGTAACAAGCTCCGGGTCTTCCTGTGCCTCTGCCGCGTTAATATTGAAAACTCTTCCGCCGCCTTGTCCATTCGTGTTCTCCTGGTTCGTGCAATTTCTAATAATGTGGCCCGGTTTTCCACATTTATAACAAACTACATTGGCATAACTTGCTCCGACACTACTTGCTCCGCCATTACTCGTTCCGACACCATTTGTTCCTTTCGTTCTGTTAACCCCTGGTCTGTAGACCTCACACTTCACCGCGCTATGACCATTTCTTTTACACTTGTTGCAAAATTTGGTGCAGAACCCCGAGTGATACTTTTCACACCTTTAGCATAGCTGCTTCTGATTGTTGTTGTTGTTGCGGTTGTTATTGTTATTGGGATGATTGTTGTAGTTGTTGTTGTTGTTGTTGTGCCGTTTGTTATTGTGCCGTTTGTTGTAGTTGCGATTGATGTTGCGATTGTTGGGATAGTTGTTGTTGTTTTGGTGACTCTTATCACCATTTTCCTCCCACTTTCTTTTGACTAACTTCACATTGGCCTCTTCGGCCGCCTGTTCTTTAATTCTTCTCTCAATCTGGTTCACTAGTTTGTGAGCCATTCTACATGCCTTTTGTATGGAGGCAGGCTCGTGTGAACTTATATCTTCTTGGATTCTCTCCGGTAACCCTTTCACAAACGCGTCGATCTTCTCTTCCTCATCTTCGAACGCTCTCGGACACAATAGGCACAATTCTGTGAATCGACTTTCGTATGAAGTAATATCGAATCCCTGTGTTCGTAACCCTCTAAGTTCTGACTTGAGCTTATTGACCTCGGTTCTGGGACGGTACTTCTCGTTCATCAAGTACTTGAATGCTGACCACGGTAGCGCGTAAGCAGCAACTTGTCCCACTTGCTCTAGATAAGTATTCCACCATGTTAACGCAATACCTGTGAAGGTATGCGTAGCGTACTTCACTTTGTCTCCTTCAGCACACTTACTTATGGCAAACACCGATTCAACTTTCTCGGACCACCGTTTCAATCCGATTGGTCCTTCGGTCCCATCAAATTCTGAAGGTTTGCAGGCAGTGAATTCCTTGTAGGAGCATCCTACACGATTTCTTGCGCCGTTAGCTGTATTGCTAGATTCAGAGTTATTATTGGTATGTAGCGCGGCCTGTACTGCGACTATGATTGAAGCAAGAAAGGCACGAAGTTTCTCTTCGCTCATATTCAAGGTGTGTTAAGTAGTCGGTGCCATTTCCTTCAAAATAGTCAAATGAAACAATTTAATCATACAGAATATTAAGAGTAGTCAATAGTATCTCGTAGCATAATATTAACTCATTTATAAAAGGTTTTTCTTCATATTAGTGTTTTATAAGTTTAAATTCGGGTACTACCTACCCGTTAAGTTTATACTTAGTAGCTAATATACAATTCAACTACTACAATTCCATATGAAAAACTGATTATAATAATATATCACATACAAATATTCTTCAAACTTACAACTTCGCTATATTACATATAACATGAAATATAGCACACTATGATACAGGACAGTTTTGAAGATAAATCTAGTTAATACGCAAGTTGTTCGGCAAAGGAAATAAAGACACGTAATTCATAAGTCCAGAAACAAGTCATGCATTCTGGTTTTACTAGGACGACTTCCCATCCTTGGTCTTGTGGAAAATAACCGTTATGACCATTAGCTAGGCAGCATGTTGTAATGTCGTCAAAAGGACGAGGGTTTCGTAATGTCCAACAGCCCCGTAATAATCTAAAAACCTTGTTTTTCACCCTAACTACTGAATCCGTCACTTGTGGGAAAGTTTTATTTAAAAGCTGCAATCCTATATTCTTTTTCTCACTTTGGTAAGAAGCGAACATCACTAACCCGTAAGCATAACATGCTTCTTTATGTTGCTTGTTAGAAGCTCTTTCTAATTCACGAAATCCTATGTTGGGATATGTTGAGTCAAAATAGGTTCTTAACCCGTAGCGTAAAATTGCATTTGGGTTCCCCGCATTTAATACATTAAAGAAAACACGGCGTAACTTAAAGTCTCCCCAATGTGATATGAAATGTCCCGTTCTTATTGATTAAAAACGTTCCATATTAATTGATTTCGTTGCGAGGTTTTGACCTCTATATGAGACGTTTTTCAAAGACTGCATTCATTTTTAAAACAAACCATAACCTTTATTTCATAAATAAAGGTTTAAAAATCTTTACGTAGATTATCAAATAATGATAATCTAAAATATCCTGTTTACACACGACCATTACATAATGGTTTACAATACAAATATGTTACATCGAAATCAGTTTCTTGAATGCAGTTTTTACACAATATCATACAAACATGGACTCCAAATCTTGTCCTTATTTTAGTATGCAACAGCGGAAGCTCTTAATATTCACCTGAGAATAAACATGCTTTAAACGTCAACAAAAATGTTGGTGAGTTATAGGTTTAACCTATATATATCAAATCGTAACAATAGACCACAAGATTTCATATTTCAATACACATCCCATACATAGAGATAAAAATCATTCATATGGTGAACACCTGGTAACCGACATTAACAAGATGCATATATAAGAATATCCCCATCATTCCGGGACACCCTTCGGATATGATATAATTTTTGAAGTACTAAAGCATCCGGTACTTTGGATGGGGTTTGTTAGGCCCAATAGATCTATCTTTAGGATTCGCGTCAATTAGGGTGTCTGTTCCCTAATTCTTAGATTACCAGACTTAATAAAAAGGGGCATATTCGATTTCGATAATTCAACCATAGAATGCAGTTTCACGTACTTGTGTCTATTTTGTAAATCATTTATAAAACCTGCATGTATTCTCATCCCAAAAATATTAGATTTTAAAAGTGGGACTATAACTCACTTTCACAGATTTTTACTTCGTCGGGAAGTAAGACTTGGCCACTGGTTGATTCACGAACCTATAACAATATATACATATATATCAAAGTATGTTCAAAATATATTTACAACACTTTTAATATATTTTGATGTTTTAAGTTTATTAAGTCAGCTGTCCTCGTTAGTAACCTACAACTAGTTGTCCACATTTAGATGTACAGAAATAAATCGATAAATATTATCTTGAATCAATCCACGACCCAGTGTATACGTATCTCAGTATTGATCACAACTCAAACTATATATATTTTGGAATCAACCTCAACCCTGTATAGCTAACTCCAACATTCACATATAGAGTGTCTATGGTTGTTCCGAAATATATATAGATGTGTCGACATGATAGGTCGAAACATTGTATACGTGTCTATGGTATCTCAAGATTACATAATATACAATACAAGTTGATTAAGTTATGGTTGGAATAGATTTGTTACCAATTTTCACGTAGCTAAAATGAGAAAAATTATCCAATCTTGTTTTACCCATAACTTCTTCATTTTAAATCCGTTTTGAGTGAATCAAATTGCTATGGTTTCATATTGAACTTTATTTTATGAATCTAAACAGAAAAAGTATAGGTTTATGGTCGGAAAAATAAGTTACAAGTCGTTTTTGTAAAGGTAGTCATTTCAGTCGAAAGAACGACGTCTAGATGACCATTTTAGAAAACATACTTCCACTTTGAGTTTAACCATAATTTTTAGATATAGTTTCATGTTCATAATAAAAATCATTTTCTCAGAATAACAACTTTTAAATCAAAGTTTATCATAGTTTTTAATTAACTAACCCAAAACAGCCCGCGGTGTTACTACGACGGCGTAAATCCGGTTTTACGGTGTTTTTCGTGTTTCCAGGTTTTAAATCATTAAGTTAGCATATCATATAGATATAGAACATGTGTTTAGTTGATTTTAAAATTCAAGTTAGAAGGATTAACTTTTGTTTGCGAACAAGTTTAGAATTAACTAAACTATGTTCTAGTGATTACAAGTTTAAACCTTCGAATAAGATAGCTTTATATGTATGAATCGAATGATGTTATGAACATCATTACTACCTTAAGTTCCTTGGATAAACCTACTGGAAAAGAGAAAAATGGATCTAGCTTCAATGGATCCTTGGATGGCTCGAAGTTCTTGAAGTAGAATCATGACACGAAAACAAGTTCAAGTAAGATCATCACTTGAAATAAGATTGTTATAGTTATAGAAATTGAACCAAAGTTTGAATATGATTATTACCTTGTATTAGAATGATAACCTACTGTAAGAAACAAAGATTTCTGGAGGTTGGATGATCACCTTACAAGATTGGAAGTGAGCTAGCAAACTTGAAAGTATTCTTGATTTTATGAAACTAGAACTTTTGGAATTTATGAAGAACACTTAGAACTTGAAGATAGAACTTGAGAGAGATCAATTAGATGAAGAAAATTGAAGAATGAAAGTGTTTGTAGGTGTTTTTGGTCGTTGGTGTATGGATTAGATATAAAGGATATGTAATTTTGTTTTCATGTAAATAAGTCATGAATGATTACTCATATTTTTGTAATTTTATGAGATATTTCATGCTAGTTGCCAAATGATGGTTCCCACATGTGTTAGGTGACTCACATGGGCTGCTAAGAGCTGATCATTGGAGTGTATATACCAATAGTACATACATCTAAAAGCTGTGTATTGTACGAGTACGAATACGGGTGCATACGAGTAGAATTGTTGATGAAACTGAACGAGGATGTAATTGTAAGCATTTTTGTTAAGTAGAAGTATTTTGATAAGTGTCTTGAAGTCTTTCAAAAGTGTATGAATACATATTAAAACACTACATGTATATACATTTTAACTGAGTCGTTAAGTCATCGTTAGTCGTTACATGTAAATGTTGTTTTGAAACCTTTAGGATAACGATCTTGTTAAATGTTGTTAACCCAATGTTTATAATATCAAAAGAGATTTTAAATTATTATATTATCATGATATTATGATGTACGAATATCTCTTAATATGATATATATACATTAAATATCGTTACAACGATAATCGTTACATATATGTCTCGTTTCAAAATCATTAAGTTAGTAGTCTTGTTTTTACATATGTAGTTCATTGTTAATATAATTAATGATATGTTTACTTATCATAATATCATGTTAACTATATATATAACCATATATATGTCATCATATAGTTTTTACAAGTTTTAACGTTCGTGAATCACCGGTCAACTTGGGTGGTCAATTGTCTATATGAAACCTATTTCAATTAATTAAGTCTTAACAAGTTTGATTGCTTAACATGTTGGAAACATTTAATCATGTAAATATCAATCTCAATTAATATATATAAACATGGAAAAGTTCGGGTCACTACAGTACCTACCCGTTAAATAAATTTCGTCCCGAAATTTTAAGCTGTTGAAGGTGTTGACGAATCTTCTGGAAATAGATGCGGGTATTTCTTCTTCATCTGATCTTCACGCTCCCAGGTGAACTCGGGTCCTCTACGAGCATTCCATCGAACCTTAACAATTGGTATCTTGTTTTGCTTAAGTCTTTTAACCTCACGATCCATTATTTCGACGGGTTCTTCGATGAATTGAAGTTTTTCGTTGATTTGGATTTCATCTAACGAAATAGTGAGATTTTCTTTAGCAAAACATTTCTTCAAATTCGAGACGTGGAAAGTGTTATGTACAGCCGCGAGTTGTTGAGGTAACTCTAGTCGGTAAGCTACTGGTCCGACACGATCAATAATCTTGAATGGTCCAATATACCTTGGATTTAATTTCCCTCGTTTACCAAATCGAACAACGCCTTTCCAAGGTGCAACTTTAAGCATGACCATCTCTCCAATTTCAAATTCTATATCTTTTCTTTTAATGTCAGCATAGCTCTTTTGTCGACTTTGGGCGGTTTTCAACCGTTGTTGAATTTGGATGATCTTCTCGGTAGTTTCTTGTATAATCTCCGGACCCGTAATCTGTCTATCCCCCACTTCACTCCAACAAATCGGAGACCTGCACTTTCTACCATAAAGTGCTTCAAACGGCGCCATCTCAATGCTTGAATGGTAGCTGTTGTTGTAGGAAAATTCTGCTAACGGTAGATGTCGATCCCAACTGTTTTCGAAATCAATAACACATGCTCGTAGCATGTCTTCAAGCGTTTGTATCGTCCTTTCGCTCTGCCCATCAGTTTGTGGATGATAGGCAGTACTCATGTCTAGACGAGTTCCTAATGCTTGCTGTAATGTCTGCCAGAATCTTGAAATAAATCTGCCATCCCTATCAGAGATAATAGAGATTGGTATTCCATGTCTGGAGACGACTTCCTTCAAATACAGTCGTGCTAACTTCTCCATCTTGTCATCTTCTCTTATTGGCAGGAAGTGTGCTGATTTGGTGAGACGATCAACTATTACCCAAATAGTATCAAAACCACTTGCAGTCCTTGGCAATTTAGTGATGAAATCCATGGTAATGTTTTCCCATTTCCATTCCGGGATTTCGGGTTGTTGAAGTAGACCTGATGGTTTCTGATGCTCAGCTTTGACCTTAGAACAAGTCAAACATTCTCCTACGTATTTAGCAACATCGGCTTTCATACCCGGCCACCAAAAATGTTTCTTGAGATCCTTGTACATCTTCCCCGTTCCAGGATGTATTGAGTATCTGGTTTTATGAGCTTCTCTAAGTACCATTTCTCTCATATCTCCAAATTTTGGTACCCAAATCCTTTCAGCCCTATACCGGGTTCCGTCTTCCCGAATATTAAGATGCTTCTCCGATCCTTTGGGTATTTCATCCTTTAAATTTCCCTCTTTTAAAACTCCTTGTTGCGCCTCCTTTATTTGAGTAGTAATGTTATCATGAATCATTATATTCATAGATTTTACTCGAATGGGTTCTCTGTCCTTCCTGCTCAAGCCATCGGCTACCACATTTGCCTTTCCCGGGTGGTAACGAATCTCAAAGTCGTAATCATTCAATAATTCAATCCACCTACGCTGCCTCATATTCAGTTGTTTCTGATTAAATATGTGTTGAAGACTTTTGTGGTCGGTATATATAATACTTTTGACCCCATATAAGTAGTGCCTCCAAGTCTTTAATGCAAAAACAACCGCGCCTAATTCCAAATCATGCGTCGTATAATTTTGTTCGTGAATCTTCAATTGTCTAGACGCATAAGCAATCACCTTCGTTCGTTGCATTAATACACAACCGAGACCTTGCTTTGATGCGTCACAATAAATCACAAAATCATCATTCCCTTCAGGCAATGACAATATAGGTGTCGTAGTTAGCTTTTTCTTCAATAACTGAAACGCTTTCTCTTGTTCATCATTCCATTCAAATTTCTTCCCTTTATGCGTTAATGCAGTCAAGGGTTTTGCTATTCTGGAAAAGTCTTGGATGAACCTTCTGTAGTAACCAGCTAGTCCTAAAAACTGGCGTATGTGTTTCGGAGTTTTCGGGGTTTTCCACTTTTCAACAGTTTCTATCTTTGCCGGATCCACCTTAATACCTTCTTTGTTCACTATGTGACCGAGGAATTGAACTTCTTCCAACCAAAATGCACACTTTGAAAACTTAGCGTACAATTCTTCCTTCCTCAATACTTCTAACACCTTTCTCAAATGTTCACCATGTTCTTGGTCATTCTTTGAGTAAATAAGTATGTCATCAATGAAAACAATGACAAACTTGTCAAGGTATGGTCCACACACTCGGTTCATAAGGTCCATGAACACAGCTGGTGCATTAGTTAAACCAAACGGCATGACCATAAACTCGTAATGACCGTAACGTGTTCTGAAAGCAGTCTTTGGAATATCATCTTCTTTCACCCGCATTTGATGATACCCGGAACGTAAGTCAATCTTTGAATAAACAGACGAGCCTTGTAGTTGATCAAATAAGTCATCGATTCTCGGTAGTGGGTAGCGGTTCTTGATGGTAAGTTTGTTCAACTCTCGGTAGTCGATACACAACCTGAATGTACCATCTTTCTTCTTGACAAACAAAACAGGAGCTCCCCACGGTGATGTGCTTGGTCGAATGAAACCACGCTCTAAAAGTTCTTGTAATTGGCTTTGTAGTTCTTTCATCTCGCTGGGTGCGAGTCTGTAAGGAGCACGAGCTATTGGTGCAGCTCCTGGTACAAGATCTATTTGAAATTCAACGGATCGATGTGGGGGTAATCCCGGTAATTCTTTCGGAAATACATCAGGAAATTCTTTTGCGACGGGAACATCATTGATGCTCTTTTCTTCAGTTTGTACTTTCTCGACGTGTGCTAGAACAGTATAGAAACCTTTTCTTATTAGTTTTTGTGCCTTCAAATTACTAATAAGATGTAGCTTCGTGTTGCCCTTTTCTCCGTACACCATTAAGGGTTTTCCTTTTTCTCGTATAATGCGAATTGCATTTTTGTAACAAACGATCTCCGCTTTCACTTCTTTCAACCAGTCCATACCGATTATCACATCAAAACTCCCTAACTCTACTGGTATCAAATCAATCTTAAATGTTTCGCTAACCAGTTTAATTTCTCGATTCCGACATATATTATCTGCTGAAATTAATTTACCATTTGCTAATTCGAGTAAAAATTTACTATCCAAAGGCGTCAATGGACAACTTAATTTAGCACAAAAATCTCTACTCATATAGCTTCTATCCGCACCCGAATCAAATAAAACGTAAGCAGATTTATTGTCAATAAGAAATGTACCCGTAACAAGCTCCGGGTCTTCCTGTGCCTCTGCCGCATTAATATTGAAAACTCTTCCACGGCCTTGTCCATTCATGTTCTCCTGGTTCGGGCAATTTCTAATAATGTGGCCCGGTTTTCCACATTTATAACAAACTACATTGGCATAACTTGCTCCGACACTACTTGCTCTGCCATTACTCGTTCCGACACCATTTGTTCCTTTCGTTCTATTAACCCCTGGTCCGTAGACCTCACACTTCGCTGCGCTATGACCATTTCTTTTACACTTGTTGCAAAATTTGGTGCAGAACCCCGAGTGATTCTTTTCACACCTTTGGCATAGCTGCTTCTGATTGTTGTTGTTGTTGCGGTTATTATTGTTGTTGGGATGATTGTTGTAGTTGCTGTTGTTGTTGTTGTTGTTGTTGGGCCGTTTGTTGTAGTTGCGATTGATGTTGCGATTGTTGGGATAATTGTTGCGATTATTGTTGTAATTGCTGTTGTTGTTGTATTGGTGATTCTTATCACCATTTTCCTCCCACTTTCTTTTGACTTGCTTCACATTGGCCTCTTCAGCAGTCTGTTCTTTAATTCTTTCTTCAATCTGGTTCACGAGTTTGTGAGCCATTCTACATGCCTGTTGTATGGAGGCGGGCTCGTGTGAACTTATATCTTCTTGGATTCTTTCCGGTAATCCTTTCACAAACGCGTCGATCTTCTCTTCCTCATCTTCGAATGCTCCCGGACACAATAGGCACAATTCTGTGAATCGTCTTTCGTACGTGGTAATATCAAATCCTTGGGTTCGTAACCCTCTAAGTTCTGTCTTGAGCTTATTGACCTCGGTTCTGGGACGGTACTTCTCGTTCATCAAGTGCTTGAATGCTGACCACGGTAGTGCGTACGCATCGTCTTGTCCCACTTGCTCTAGATAGGTATTCCACCATGTTAACGCAGAACCTGTGAAGGTATGCGTAGCGTACTTTACTTTGTCCTCTTCAGTACACTTACTTATGGCAAACACCGATTCGACCTTCTCGGTCCACCGTTTCAATCCGATCGGTCCTTCGGTTCCATCAAATTCCAAAGGTTTGCAGGCAGTGAATTCTTTGTAGGTGCATCCTACACGATTTCCTGTACTGCTAGATCCAAGGTTATTGTTGGTATGTAGCGCAGCCTGTACTGCGGCTATGTTTGAAGCTAGAAAAGTACGGAATTCCTCTTCATTCATATTCACGGTGTGTCGAGTAGTCGGTGCCATTTCCTTCAAAATAGTTAAATGGAACAAGTTAATCATACAGAATATTAAGAGTAGTTAATAGTATTTCGTAGCATAATATGAACTCATTTATAAAAGCTTTTTCTTCATATTAGCGTTTTATAAGTTTAAATTCGGGTAGTACCTACCCGTTAAGTTCATACTTAGTAGCTAATATACAATTCAACTACTACAATTCTATATGAAAAACTGATTATAATAATATTTCGCGTTCAAACTTTTACACAACATTTTACAAACTTACAATACCGCTTATTTTACATATAGCATGAAATATAGCACACAATAAATTTGATACAAGATGGTTGTGAAGATAATTCTAGCTAGTACACAAGTCGTTCAGCAAAGGCAATAAAGACACGTAATTCATACGTCCAGAAACAAGTCATGCATTCTGGTTTTACTAGGACTACTTCCCATCCTTGGTCTTGTGGAACATAACCGTTATGGCCGTTGATAAGACAGCGTGTTGTAACGTCGTCAAAGGGACGAGGGTTACGTAATGTCCAACAGTCCCGTAACAATCTAAAAACCTCATTTCTTACCCCAATTACCGACTCCGTCACTTGTGGAAACGTTTTGTTTAATAGTTGTAGCCCGATGTTCTTGTTCTCACTTTGGTGAGAAGCGAACATTACTAATCCGTAAGCATAACATGCTTCTTTATGTTGCATGTTAGCTGCTTTTTCTAAATCACGAAGTCCAATATTTGGATATATTGAGTCAAAATAATTTCTTAACCCATTGCGTAAAATAGCATTTGGGTTCCCCGCAATATATGCGTCAAAGTAAACACATCGTAACTTATGTATTTCCCAATGTGATATCCCCCATCTTCCGAACGAAAGCCTTTTATAAACCAAGGCATTCTTGGAACGTTCTTCGAATGTCTTACAAACTGATCTCGCCTTAAATAGTTGTGCCGAAGAATTCTGACCGACTCTAGACAAGATTTCATCAATCATGTCTCCGGGTAGGTCTCTTAAAATATTGGGTTGTCTATCCATTTTGTGTTTTTATACTGTAAAATAGACAAGAGTTAGATTCATAAAAAAAAATACTTATTAATACAAGCAATTTTTACATATATCATAAAGCATAAGCACACTATATTACATATATTACACCACACGAATACAACTATCTTATTCTGACTCGCTTGTTTCTTCTTCTTCGGTTTTGGTTCGTTTTGCCAAGTTTCTAGGGATAAATGATGTTCCCCTAATACGAGCGGTCGTGATCCACATTGGTTTAGAAAAACCTGGTGGTTTAGAGGTTCCCGGGTCATTGTTACAACTTAAGGACTTCGGGGGTTGACGATACATATAAAGTTCATCGGGGTTGGAATTAGATTTCTCTATTTTTATGCCCTTTCCCTTATTATTTTCTTTTGCCTTTTTAAATTCAGTTGGGGTAATTTCTATAACATCATCGGAATTCTCGTCGGAATCCGATTCATCGGAGAATTGGTAATCCTCCCAATATTTTGCTTCCTTGGCGGAAACACCATTGACCATAATTAACCTTGGTCGGTTGGTTGAGGATTTTCTTTTACTTAACTGTTTTATTATTTCCCCCACCGGTTCTATTTCTTCATCCGGTTCTGATTCTTCTTCCGGTTCCGATTCTTCTTCCGGTTCCTCTTCGGGAACTTGTGAATCAGTCCACGAATCATTCCAAATTACATTTGACTCTTCATTATTATTAGGTGAGTCAATGGGACTTGTTCTAGAGGTAGACATCTATCACATAATATCAAACGCGTTAAGAGATTAATATATCACATAATATTCACATGTTAAAAATATATAGTTTCCAACAAAATTTGTTAAGCAATCATTTTTCAAGTAAACACGGTCGAAGTCCAGACTCACTAATGCATCCTAACAAACTCGATAAGACACACTAATGCAAAATTCTGGTTCTCTAAGACCAACGCTCGGATACCAACTGAAATGTCTCGTTCTTATTGATTAAAAACGTTCCATATTAATTGATTTCGTTGCGAGGTTTTGACCTCTATATGAGACGTTTTTCAAAGACTGCATTCATTTTTAAAACAAACCATAACCTTTATTTCATAAATAAAGGTTTAAAAATCTTTACGTAGATTGTCAAATAATGATAATCTAAAATATCCTGTTTACACACGACCATTACATAATGGTTTACAATACAAATATGTTACATCGAAATCAGTTTCTTGAATGCAGTTTTTACACAATATCATACAAACATGGACTCCAAATCTTGTCCTTATTTTAGTATGCAACAGCGGAAGCTCTTAATATTCACCTGAGAATAAACATGCTTTAAACGTCAACAAAAATGTTGGTGAGTTATAGGTTTAACCTATATATATCAAATCGTAACAATAGACCACAAGATTTCATATTTCAATACACATCCCATACATAGAGATAAAAATCATTCATATGGTGAACACCTGGTAACCGACATTAACAAGATGCATATATAAGAATATCCCCATCATTCCGGGACACCCTTCGGATATGATATAATTTTTGAAGTACTAAAGCATCCGGTACTTTGGATGGGGTTTGTTAGGCCCAATAGATCTATCTTTAGGATTCGCGTCAATTAGGGTGTCTGTTCCCTAATTCTTAGATTACCAGACTTAATAAAAAGGGGCATATTCGATTTCGATAATTCAACCATAGAATGTAGTTTCACGTACTTGTGTCTATTTTGTAAATCATTTATAAAACCTGCATGTATTCTCATCCCAAAAATATTAGATTTTAAAAGTGGGACTATAACTCACTTTCACAGATTTTTACTTCGTCGGGAAGTAAGACTTGGCCACTGGTTGATTCACGAACCTATAACAATATATACATATATATCAAAGTATGTTCAAAATATATTTACAACACTTTTAATATATTTTGATGTTTTAAGTTTATTAAGTCAGCTGTCCTCGTTAGTAACCTACAACTAGTTGTCCACATTTAGATGTACAGAAATAAATCGATAAATATTATCTTGAATCAATCCACGACCCAGTGTATACGTATCTCAGTATTGATCACAACTCAAACTATATATATTTTGGAATCAACCTCAACCCTGTATAGCTAACTCCAACATTCACATATAGAGTGTCTATGGTTGTTTCGAAATATATATAGATGTGTCGACATGATAGGTCGAAACATTGTATACGTGTCTATGGTATCTCAAGATTACATAATATACAATACAAGTTGATTAAGTTATGGTTGGAATAGATTTGTTACCAATTTTCACGTAGCTAAAATGAGAAAAATTATCCAATCTTGTTTTACCCATAACTTCTTCATTTTAAATCCGTTTTGAGTGAATCAAATTGCTATGGTTTCATATTGAACTTTATTTTATGAATCTAAACAGAAAAATTATAGGTTTATGGTCGGAAAAATAAGTTACAAGTCGTTTTTGTAAAGGTAGTCATTTCAGTCGAAAGAACGACGTCTAGATGACCATTTTAGAAAACATACTTCCACTTTGAGTTTAACCATAATTTTTGGATATAGTTTCATGTTCATAATAAAAATCATTTTCTCAGAATAACAACTTTTAAATCAAAGTTTATCATAGTTTTTAATTAACTAACCCAAAACAGCCCGCGGTGTTACTACGACGGCGTAAATCCGGTTTTACGGTGTTTTTCGTGTTTCCAGGTTTTAAATCATTAAGTTAGCGTATCATATAGATATAGAACATGTGTTTAGTTGATTTTAAAAGTCAAGTTAGAAGGATTAACTTTTGTTTGCGAACAAGTTTAGAATTAACTAAACTATGTTCTAGTGATTACAAGTTTAAACCTTCGAATAAGATAGCTTTATATGTATGAATCGAATGATGTTATGAACATCATTACTACCTTAAGTTCCTTGGATAAACCTACTGGAAAAGAGAAAAATGGATCTAGCTTCAATGGATCCTTGGATGGCTCGAAGTTCTTGAAGCAGAATCATGACACGAAAACAAGTTCAAGTAAGATCATCACTTGAAATAAGATTGTTATAGCTATAGAAATTGAACCAAAGTTTGAATATGATTATTACCTTGTATTAGAATGATAACCTACTGTAAGAAACAAAGATTTCTGGAGGTTGGATGATCACCTTACAAGATTGGAAGTGAGCTAGCAAACTTGAAAGTATTCTTGATTTTATGAAACTAGAACTTTTGGAATTTATGAAGAACACTTAGAACTTGAAGATAGAACTTGAGAGAGATCAATTAGATGAAGAAAATTGAAGAATGAAAGTGTTTGTAGGTGTTTTTGGTCGTTGGTGTATGGATTAGATATAAAGGATATGTAATTTTGTTTTCATGTAAATAAGTCATGAATGATTACTCATATTTTTGTAATTTTATGAGATATTTCATGCTAGTTGCCAAATGATGGTTCCCATATGTGTTAGGTGACTCACATGGGCTGCTAAGAGCTGATCATTGGAGTGTATATACCAATAGTACATACATCTAAAAGCTGTGTATTGTACGAGTACGAATACGGGTGCATACGAGTAGAATTGTTGATGAAACTGAACGAGGATGTAATTGTAAGCATTTTTGTTAAGTAGAAGTATTTTGATAAGTGTCTTGAAGTCTTTCAAAAGTGTATGAATACATATTAAAACACTACATGTATATACATTTTAACTGAGTCGTTAAGTCATCGTTAGTCGTTACATGTAAATGTTGTTTTGAAACCTTTAGGTTAACGATCTTGTTAAATGTTGTTAACCCAATGTTTATAATATCAAAAGAGATTTTAAATTATTATATTATCATGATATTATGATGTACGAATATCTCTTAATATGATATATATACATTAAATATCGTTACAACGATAATCGTTACATATATGTCTCGTTTCAAAATCATTAAGTTAGTAGTCTTGTTTTTACATATGTAGTTCATTGTTAATATAATTAATGATATGTTTACTTATCATAATATCATGTTAACTATATATATAACCATATATATGTCATCATATAGTTTTTACAAGTTTTAACGTTCGTAAATCACCGGTCAACTTGGGTGGTCAATTGTCTATATGAAACCTATTTCAATTAATTAAGTCTTAACAAGTTTGATTGCTTAACATGTTGGAAACATTTAATCATGTAAATATCAATCTCAATTAATATATATAAACATGGAAAAGTTCGGGTCACTACATGATATACCCCACCTATCAAAGGAAAGCCTTTTATAAACTAAGGCATTTCTGAAAAGTCTTTCAAATATTTGACAAGTTAATTTCGCCATAACTAAATGTGCTGATGAATTCTGACCGACTCTAGACAAGATTTTCTCAATCATATCCTCTGGTAGGTCTTCTAAAATATTCGGTTGTCTACACTTAACGTCCATTTTGTTTTTATACTGTAAAATAGACAAGGATTAGATTCGTAATAACAAACAATACAAGCAATTTTTACATAGAACATAAAAGTACAAGCACACTACAATACATTTATTACACAACATGCTCACACCCCTCTAATCTAAATCACTGGTTTCTTCTTCTTCGGACTTGGTTCTTTTTCCTAATCTTCTAGGGATATATGATGTTCCTCTAATACGAGTCGTCGTTTTCCACATTGGTTTAGAAAAACCTGGTGGTTTAGAGGTTCCCGGGTTATTGTCACGATATTGAAAATACGGGTGTTGACGGTACATATAAAGTTCATCGGGGTCGGAATCAGATATCTCTATTTTGATGCCTTTTCCCTTATTATTTTCTTTTGCCTCATTAAATTGGGTCGGGGTAATTTCTATAACATCATCAGAATCCTCATCAGGATCCGATTCATCGGAAAATTGGTAATTTTTCCAATATTTTGCTTCCTTAGTGGAAACACCATTGACCATTTTTAACTTTAGTCCATTGGTTGAGGATTTTCTTTTATTTGACCGGTTTTCTGTGGTTCCTACTATTCCGCCCTCCGGAACCTCTTCTTCTTCCGGTTCCTCTTCTTCTGGTTCCTCTTCTTCCAGTTCCGTTTCTTCTTCCGGTTCTTCGGGAACTTGTGAATCTTGCCAATATATATTCGACTCTTCGTTATTATTAGGTGAGTCAATGGGATTTATGCTAGAGGTATACATCTATCACACAATATCAAACATGTTAAGAGATTAATATATCACATAATATTTACATGTTAATAATATATAGTTTCCAACAAAAATGTTAAGCAATCATTTTTAAAGAAAACACGGTCGAAGTCCAGACTCACTAATGCATCATAAGAAACTCGATAAGACACACTAATGCAAATTTTCTGGTTCTCTAAGACCAACGCTCGGATACCAACTGAAATGTCCCGTTCATATTGATTATAAACGTTCCAAATTAATTGATTTCGTTGCGAGGTTTTGATCTCTATATGAGACGTTTTTCAAAGACTGCATTCATTTTTAAAACAACCATAACCTTTATTTTATCAATAAAGGTTTTAAAAAAAACATTACGTAGATTATCAAATAATGATAATCTAAAATATACTATTTACACACGACCATTACATAATTGTTTACAATAGAAATATATTACATTGACATATGTTTCTTGAATGCAGTTTTTAAACAATATCATACAAACATGGACTCCAATTCTTGTCCTTATTTTAGTATGCAACAGCGGAAGCTCTTAGTATTCACCGGAGAATAAACATGCTTTAAACGTCAACAAAAATGTTGGTGAGTTATAGGTTTAACCTATATATATCAAATCGTAACAATAGACCACAAGATTTCATATTTCAATACACATCCCATACATAGAGATAAAAATCATTCATATGGTGAACACCTGGTAACCGACATTAACAAGATGCATATATAAGAATATCCCCATCATTTCGGGACACCCTTCGGATATGATATAAATTTCGAAGTACTAAAGTATCCGGTACTTTGGATGGGGTTTGTTAGGCCCAATAGATCTATCTTTAGGATTCGCGTCAATTAGGGTGTCTGTTCCCTAATTCTTAGATTACCAGACTTAATAAAAAAGGGCGTATTCGATTTTGATAATTCAACCATAGAATGTAGTTTCACGTACTTGTGTCTATTTTGTAAATCATTTATAAAACCTGCATGTATTCTCATCCCAAAAATATTAGATTTTAAAAGTGGGACTATAACTCACTTTCACAGATATTTCCTTCCTCAGAAATAAGACTTGGCCACGGATCGATTCACGAACCTACGCAAATATGTACATATATATCAAAGTATGATCAAAATATAATTACAACCATTTTTATTATGTTTTAAAGATTTGAGTGTATTAAGTCAGCTGTCCTCGTTAGTAACCTACAACTAGTTGTCCACAGTTAGATGTACAGAAATAAATCGATATATATTACCTTGAATCAATCCACGACCCAGTGTATACACGTCTCAGGCTAGATCACAACTCAAAGTATATATATTTTTGGAATCAACCTCAACCCTGTATAGCTAACTCCAACATTACTGCATATAGAGTGTCTATGGTTGTTCCAAATAATATATATACATGGGTCGATATGATATGTCAAAACATTTGCATACGTGTCTATGGTATCCCAAGATTACATAATTTATTAGAATACATGTATAATACAATATAAGTTAGCTAGGATATGATTTGTATAGATTTGTTAAACATTTTCCGTAGCTAAAATAATAAAAAAAATATTCAATCTTGTTTTACCCATAACTTCTTCATTTTAAATCCGTTTTGAGTGAATCCAATTGCTATAGTTTTATATTGAACTTAATTTTATGAATCTATACATAAAAAGTATAAGTTTATAGTCAGAATTACAGGTTACAAGTCGTTTTTGTAAAGGTAGTCATTTCAGTCGAAAGAACAACATCTTGATGACCATTTTGAAAAACATACTTTCACTTTGAGTTTAACCAAGATTTTTGGATATAGTTTCATGTTCATATGAAAAATCATTTTCCCAGAAGAACAACTTTTAAATCAAAGTTTATCATAGCTTTTAATTATCAAAACTAAAACAGCCCCCGGTTTCACTACGACGGCGTATATCCGATTTTATGGTGTTCATCGTGTTTCCAGATTTTAAATCATTAAGTTAGCACATCATATAGATATAGAACATGTGTTTAGTTGATTTTAAAAGTCAAGTTAGAAGCATTTACTTTTGTTTGCGAACAAGTTTAGAATTAACTAAACTATGTTCTAGTGATTACAAGTTTAAACCTTCGAATAAGATAGCTTTATATGTATGAATCGAATGATGTTATGAACATCATTACTACCTCAAGTTTTCTGAATAAAGCTACTGGAAATGAGAAAAATGGATCTAGCTTCAAAGGATCCTTGGATGGCTTGAAAGTTCTTGAAGCAGAATCATGACACGAAAACAGTTCAAGTAAGATTTTCACTCGAAATAAGATTGTTATAGTTGTAGAAATTGAATCAAAGTTTGAATATGAATATTACCTTGAATTAGAAAGATAACCTACTATAAATAATAAAGGTTCTTTGATCTTAGATGATTACTTGGAATAGATTAGAAAGCTTGGAAGTAAACTTGCAAACTTGGTAGTATTCTTGATTTTTATGAAACTATACTTATGGAATTTATGAAGAACACTTAGAACTTGAAGATGGAACTTGAGAGAGATCAATTAGATGAATAAAATTGAAGAATGAAAGTGTTTGTAGGTGTTTTTGGTCGTTGGTATATGGATTAGATATAAAGGATATGTAATTTTATTTTCATGTAAATAAGTCATGAATGATTACTAATATTTTTGTAATTTTATGAGATATTTCATGCTAGTTGCCAAATGATGGTTCCCACATGTGTTAGGTGACTCACATGGGCTGCTAAGAGCTGATCATTGGAGTGTATATACCAATAGTACATACATCTAAAAGCTGTGTATTGTACGAGTACGAATACGGGTGCATACGAGTAGAATTGTTGATGAAACTGAACGAGGATGTAATTGTAAGCATTTTTGTTAAGTAGAAGTATTTTGATAAGTGTCTTGAAGTCTTTCAAAAGTGTATGAATACATATTAAAACACTACATGTATATACATTTTAACTGAGTCGTTAAGTCATCGTTAGTCGTTACATGTAAATGTTGTTTTGAAACCTTTAGGTTAACGATCTTGTTAAATGTTGTTAACCCATTGTTTATTATATCAAATGAGATGTTAAATTGTTACATTATCATGATATTATGATATATAATATATCTTAGTATGATATATATACAGTTAAATGTCGTTACAACGATAATCGTTACATATATGTCTCGTTTCGAAATCATTAAGTTAGTAGTCTTATTTTTACATATGTAGTTCATTGTTAATACACTTAATGATATATTTACTTATCATTTAACATAATTAACCAAGTGTATCAATATCTTAATATGATACATATGTATTTAGTAGACGTTATCATAACGATAATTGTTATATATATCATTTCGAGTTTCTTAACTTAGTAATCTCATTTCTTATGTATATCACACATTGTTAATATACTTAGTGAGATACTTACTCATCATAATCTTATGTCAACCATATATATATGTCTATATATATACCACAACATGTAATTTTTACAATTTTGTAACGTTCGTGAATCGCCGGTCAACTTGGGTGATCAATTGTCTATATGAAACTTATTTCATTTAATCAAGTCTTAACAAGTTTGAGTGCTTAACATGTTGGAAACATTTAATCATGTAGATAACAATTTCATTTAATATATATAAACATGAAAAAGTTCAGGTCACTACAACTTCTTCGCCAGCTACAGAGCATACAAAGAACCATCTCTAATAGCTCCTTTCATGCCCTGCAAAAAAGATTATGCGAAGTTAATAAAAATCTGATCGGTATAAAATGGCCCTTTTGTGATAAACTTTATATCATACATAATCTAATCGGTCAAAAAATATTAAAGCAAATTATGAAAGAACACATTTTGGACTTGGTGATGAGCAAACCTTTAGAGGGTAGCCTAAGCATACCACAATAGAAACATTTATATCATTCTGAGCAGCTACCATACAACTCACTTTCCACATGATAGCAAAGTTATTCAAACAAATCTATCGATTTATGAATCAATATGATTACTATTTCAATAAAAATTTTATCTTGCCCTTTGATTTTCCAACCAAATGAGGGGATGTTCTGGACATATGGCAACAATCTCTTTTACGAAATTTGAGTGTCACTGAATCAATTTTTCAATTTTTGGAAGAGGTGTTCGTTTAGAAATGCCTGCAAGTAGTTATTATCAGTTAACTGACAACATTATACATGTATAAACAAATATAAAAAATCAGATTGCAAATTGGGTCTATAAGAAAATTAGCTTACATGGTTACTCAAAAGTTACAACTTCAATAGTATTTAGTGCATCAGCTGACAACTACAAAATTACATTCTATCACAAAGATATGTTTTGTTTTTTCTCACATACATCTTAACAGCCTACTTTATTAACCTTCTATCAATGAACCTCAGCAATTGTTATTACGAAGTGTAAGCAACATCAAAGACATTCGTTGACACAAATGGCAACTGAACAACATTGCAACTAATGTCGAAAGAGCACACATCATTTTAACGTCTGAACGCCCAAATGCAATTCGACCTACAACCAAAAATACTAAACGTTTGTTTCTCAGTTTCTCAAAGTACATTACATATAATATAAGAAAAACAATAATTCAAAGTTTTTTGCTATACGTACCCTTATTACGAACAACCATAGAACACGAAGACGATAGCAATCGTAGTTAATAAACAGTGCTAACAATCCCTGAAACGAACAAAACATCTGTCAATGTTAGTTGTGATTAATTATAATCAGGCAATTGTTAGCATAAATAAATAGATAAGAAGAAACCCAACAACCTACATAAACAATAATCGGTAGCAATAGGTTAATAAACATACCGTTTAATAATAGAACATACAATAAACATTAAAGCATATCGAAACGATGAATTTGTCAGAAAATACTACAAAATAGCCGGTAAATACTACGAAATAAACGATAAAAACAATTCATTTGATTTTTCAAACGATGAATTTATCCAAATCAAAAGATCATGAAAAAATTGATTTTAGTAGCATATATGAAAAAGAAACATGTGTTTCCAATTCAACATTCAAAGTAGTTAACTATAACCAAGGAACGGATATTAAACCCTAAACCTTCACCACCATCGACCACTTCAATTGGCAAAAAAACTATGAATCATAGGGGAAAAAAAAGAGAAATGAAACCCAAACCTTTGACCGTCGTCAGTCACTTCAAAAGGAAAAGAATCATTTATCGATAACATCGCGGGTACCAACTATACCGTCAAGCACTTGAAATGACAACAAAAAAAAAAATCCAGCCGCTACATCTCAAGTATGACCCAAACAATCAAACTCATGAATTGTACGAAAAAAGAGAAATGAAACCCAATTTTTAAATGAAACCCCATTTTTAAAATTCATCTTTCTAAATTTTGTACAAATAACATCATAATCATTAACAATTTTCTACAAATAAGTAAACTGGAGCATACCTTATTTCTATTTCTAGGGTTCTAACGAAACCCAGTTATCCTCAAGAAAGGAAGATTATGATCGTAATCAACCGATGAGGGAAACAAAAAATGTGCACCTGTAAGAAACGGAAGAACGTAGTAGATTGCTTTGATAATTAAAAAAAATAATCACAATCGAAGAAAAAGAAGCAAAAGAAAATAAATTCAATTGAAGAAAAAGAAGCAAACAAACCTTAAATAATAGGGAAGGAATGTTACCTGTAGAGAAAGAATAGATCGAGAGAGAAAGAAGTGAGTACAGATCAGATATGAAATATGAGGGCTTGCGTGTTTTTGTTGGTTAATGGAGAAAGGAGGTGAGGTTGAAGGTGAGGGAGAAGGCATGGTTGAACAGGAGAAGTGTGCAGGAGATGTCGCCGGTTTTCCTTTTTTTTTTTACTTTAAAAACCAAAGTTTGTGAAAAATGGTGCGTGAAAAGTATGAACAGTAAAAAGCTGGCGTTGACCAATGGGATTGCAGGGATTTTGGCTGCTGTTAGTGTGTGTGTAATATAATATAAGGTAACTTACACAAATATTAATAAATTAATATTAATATTAGTATTAAATTATTTTTAAATTACAACATTATAACAACACCTACTAGAACACGTTTGATATACACATATATCTACATCTACAGATCTTAAAAGGTGAAGTGCTAAAATTAGATCTTTTAAAATTGAAGATACTGCATTTCAATCAAGCTCCTAATAAACAATTATTATCATGGAATGTAAAGAAAACAATAAGAAATCAAAAGCGAGTTCATCATCATCATCTTATGTATTAAATCTCCCAAGAGAAACAACCCCACTTCTCAATTCATCAAAATCGGCTCATCTTTCTTCCCGATTCAAGACTTTCGCAAATATTTTCATCGCATTCGTCGGCGCCGACGTTCTCGGCCTTCCCTACACTTTCCGACTCGCCGGTTACGCCACTGGAACCCTAATTTATTAGTATTTGTTGCCGGCGAAGTTAGGGTTACGAGAGAGAATTGGGGGCCATCGAAAAGCCGAAAGCCGAAAACGAGACAGAAATTGAGTTTGATTGTTTGTGACGGTAATTCCGAAGTCTCCGGCAAACGATTATATGAAGTTTCCGGTGATCGATAAATATTAGTGAAGTTATGTTATTGTTCGGAATCTCGAATTCAGAGGAACAAAAATCGTGATTAATCGTCAGGTCGGTTTAAGACTTTAAGTTTTACTCATGCTCTTTTCAAAAGTTCATGCACATTTTGTATATATAAGCCATATAGTCTCAATATAGCAGCTTTTATTGACTGCTTCCCCTTTGTATTTATTCATGGTTAATGATGGTTAATGGAATAAATCACTAGTTTGCTTTAAAAAAAAAAATTGTTAACATTTGTGTAGGTTACCTTATATCTGTATTATTAAACACGTCTAGTTGGTATAAAGTTATTTAAAGATGTAACAATTGAATAGACTAATTTACCCTCATGTGCCTAGCAAGTGAGGAAACTTAATGCCAAAAATTTAACGAGCGTTAGGCTGAAGGTCATCCATGCCAAAATTCTAAAGTTGAAGGTCAACGACGCCAAAAAAATAGATAAAGGTTATCCATGCTATTTGATACAAACATTATGGACCAACGGCGCAATTTTGTCTATTTCTAAATGTTATATGTAAATATAGACTCATACGGAGTAAAACAAAGTAGATTACTCAAATTATAACAGTTTTATCTTCAATGGGTAGTGACCTAGTGGTGTCCTGTTCAAGAGGATTTTAAGATATTGATCACTACCAAAAAATTCTCATTTTTTGACACTATGTTTTTGATACTTATTGGTGTCAAAAAAGTTTTACACTTAAAATTGTGTCAAAATGAAAAACCAATATAATTTAAAAATGTCAAAAAGTTAATAGTTTTTCTAAACATAGCCCTAAGGGCTATGCTTAAGAAAATAATTTGAGCATAATTGGTGGTACGTTGTAGTTAGTGGAGTGGTTAATAGGAAGTTATTATAGCGGTTATTTACAGGTTACAACAAAATAAAGCATGTCCTAAAAGCTTAAGGATAGCCCTTAGGGCTATATTTAGAAAAACTCAAAAGTTAATAATTAAAAATTGTCACTATATTTTTTCACACTTAAAATTTGTGACACCATATTATCACCCTTTCAACTTTGTGATATTTTTAAGTGTAAAAAACATGTCCAATTTTTCATTTGTTAAAGTGTTAAAGCGTCCAAAAATGAACTTTTATTTGTAGAGGATTTATATTAATTAATTATTGTGTTGAATTATACTGTAGATAATTCGTTTCGAAATTTGTTAGGTATATTCGGTGGTAAAGGCATGAAAAAAGCTATGGAATTTGATTTAAAGTTACAAGCTATATATGGAGCTTGAATCAATTTCTTGTTGGTTTAGTAAAAGTACATGAAGAAGAAAGAAAAAAAAAACTAAGAGAAACACCAAAGAATGTCTCTATTGTTATAATTCAGTAGGCTTATAACTACATTTAGTGGTTTGATTCTTGATGTTATAATTCAGTAGGCTTATAACTACCTTTAGTGATTTGATTCTTGATTAAGAATACTAATAATAAAGTGTAAGAACAAAGATGATAATGGAGAGAAAGAAAGAAACACTTTGTAAGTGTGAGAAATTGTGCAAGTTTAATGCTTGCATTCATGGCTATTTATAGCAAAAATATCACAAGTTTAGGTAATACAATAATATTACTTTTGTGTATCAATAATTGACTATCCATTTATATATATATATATATATATATATATATATATATATATATATATATATATATATATATATATATATATATATATATATATATATATATATATATATATATATATTTATATATTATAACACTCCCATTTGGATAGCAATTTTGTTTGTTAAAGATCAACTGTAAGTTACTGCCTCGTTAAAAACCTTGCTAAAGAAAACCCAGTGGGAAAAACTTTAGCTAAGGAAAAAAGAGTGCAGCATGGAGTTGACTCCCCCTCAAGTAGACATCGCTTCGGTTGTTACATCTTTTGAACATGTCTCATGAAAATGTTATGAACGTGTGTTCTGAAAATAGCAGTTGGAAGTGCTTTCGTGAAAAGATCAGCAGAGTTTTTGCTGGATTGAACATATCTCATTTCAATCTCGTTGTCCTTAATGAGATTTTGAGTGTATGAGAAGAATCTAGGAGGTATGTGTTTGGTTCGGTCACTTTTGATATACCCTTCTTTCATCTGTGTTATGCAAGCTGCATTATCTTCATAGATAATTGTTGGACTTTTATCGCGTTCTAGTCCACAAGAATCAGTAATGATTTGTGTCATTGATCTCAACCAAAAACATTCCCGAGTAGCTTCATGTAATGCAATCACTTCGGCATGATTTGATGATGTAGCAACAAGTGTTTGTTTTTGAGAACGCCATGATATTGCAGTACCTCCATTTAGGAATACATATCCAGTTTGAGATTTAGCTTTATGTGGATCAGATAAATAACCTGCATCAGCATAACCAACCAAATCTTGTTTTGATTCGTTAGAATAAAATAATCCTAAATCAGTAGTTCCTCGAAGGTATCGAAATATGTGTTTGATCCCATTCCAGTGTCTTTTGGTAGGAGCAGAGCTGAACCTTGCCAACAAATTAACTGCAAAAGAAATGTCAGGTCTTGTACAATTTGTAAGATACATAAGAGCTCCAATTGCACTAAGATATGGTACTTCTGGTCCAAGAATATCTTCATGATCTTCACATGGACGAAATGGATCAGTTTCAACATTGAGTGATCTAACAACCATAGGAGTACTTAATGGTTTTGCCTTGTCCATATTGAAACGTTTTAAAATCTTTTCAGTATATGTTGTTTGATGTACAAGTAAACCATTAGGCATATGCTCAATTTGTAAACCAAAGCAATACTTGGTTTTCCGAGATCTTTCATTTCAAATTCTTTCTTTAGAAGTTGAATGGCTTCATAGATCTCTTTATTTGTACCTATGATGTTAAGATCATCAACATAAACAGCTATGCTCACATATCCGGATGTTGTTTTCTTAATGAAAACACAAGGGCAAGTAAGGTTATTTGTATACCCTTTGCTTATCAAGTAATCACTTAATCGGTTATACCACATACGTCCCGATTGTTTTAACCCATATAAAGATCTTTGTAATTTAATCGAATACATTTCTTTGGGTTTTGCATTTGATGCTTCTGGTACCTTAAATCCTTCAGGTATCTTCATATATATATCACTATCAAGTGATCCATATAGGTAAGCAGTCACAACATCCATGAGATGCATTTCTAAATTTTTAGAAACTGCCAGGCTGATTAAGTACCTAAAAGTAATTGTATCCATAACAGGGGAATAAGTTTCTTCATAATCAATTCCCGGTCTTTGAAAAAAACCTTGAGCTACAAGTCTAGCTAATCTAGGCTCTCTCGCATTCTTTTGTGCGAGGATCAAGATACTTTAATTGAGGTTCACACCATGAAACATCATTTTCTTTATTTTTCATTTCTCCCCCTAATCTAGGGAACAATGTTTCATTAAAATGACAATCAGCAAAACGTGCTGTAAAAACGTCACCTGTCATAGGTTTAATATACCTTAATATTGAAGATGTTTCATATCCAACATATATTCCCAACCTCCTTTGAGGACCCATTTTTGTACGTTGTGGTGTCCCAATTGGAACATACACTGCACAACCAAATGTTCTAAGATGGGAAATATTTGGCTCTTGACCAAAAGCAAGTTGTAGGGGGGAATATTTATGACTTGCACTTGGTCTGATGCGAATCAATGCAGCAACATGTAAAATTGCATGACCCCATATAGATACAGGGAGTTTTGTTCTCATTATCAATGGTCTAGCGATTAACTGTAAACGTTTAATCAATGACTCGGCTAAACCATTTTGTGTATGCACATGAGCAACAGAATGTTCAACAACAATTCCTATAGACATGCAATAGTCATTAAATGCTTGAGATGTAAATTCACCAGCATTATCAAGTCTCACCCTTTTAATGGTGTAATCAGGAAAATGAGCTCTCAATTTAATAATTTGGGCAAGAAATTTTGCAAATGCCACATTACGGCTTGATAACAGACAAACATGAGACCATCTGCTAGATGCGTCTATTAGAACCATGAAATATCTAAATGGTCCACATGGTGGATGAATTGGTCCACATATATCACCTTGAATTCTTTCAAGAAACATTGGTGATTCTTTCTCAACCTTAAGTGGTGAGGGTCTAGTTATCAATTTTCCAAGAGAGCAAGATGTACATGGAACCATTGTATCATGATGGATTTTTCTATCCTTTAGTGGATGTCCATGAGTACATTCAATAATCCTTTTCATCATTGTTGATCCTGGATGGCCTAATCTATTATGCCATAAACTGAATACACCAGGATCAATATATTTTTCGTTAACTACCATATGTATTTCTGGTACATTTATATGTGTATAATGTAATCCAGAACTAAGTCTTGGCAGTTTTTCAACCACATGACTCTTGTCAGTGATACTTAAATATTTCTCATTTTCTGTTGTCACTGACTGATAATCATACCCGTTAAGGTATATGTCGGAGAAACTCAATAAATTTCTACTTGACTTGGGAGAAAATAAGGCATCATTTATTAAAAATTTTGTACCATTTGGTAGTATGAAATTTGCCTTTCCTATCCCTTTTATCAAGTTAGCGGTCCTGATATTGTATGTATAGTTCCTTCCGTTGGTTTTAGATCAATAAAATATTTCTCGAATTTAAGTATAGTGTGTGTAGTTCCACTATCTGCTATACAGAGATCTCCACCACTTGATTGATGTTGTATTCCAGCAAAATTCATATTGAACTTCATATATAAGAAATAAATAGTGAGTACATTAATATTACACAATATTTTACACGCAAATAGATAGTACTGAAACATTTAGCAAACATAATGACAAAGACAGACGATATTAAATCGTTTATTTTTTCGAAAGACACACAACTTAAACATTCAAGAAATCTTCATATAAATCAGATGGTTTCTCAGTGACTGTTGGATCGACGTTATCCACAAAGTTTACTTCCTTTTCTTTATCTTTTAGCGAATCCTGATACATCTTAACAAGATGTTTAGATGTTCGGCAAGTATTAGCCCAGTGGCCCATTCTACCACATCTGTAGCAAGATTCTTCAGAATTTTTAGAAGAATTTTCTTCAACATCTTGTTTAGTGGGCTTGTTTTGTGGTTGATATTTATATTTTCGTGGATTATTATTTCTTTGACCACCACGGCCACGACCACGACAATGTCCTCGCCCATTACCATTACCATAAGGATGGTTTCTACCATAGTTATGGCTTTTGGCATGATGATGGTGATGGTTATTATAACCACGACCTTGCCCGCGTCCTTGTCCCTGTTTATAATTATTTGCAGTATTTGCTTCAGGGATTGCAAGTGTACCAGTAGGACGGGATTGCTGATTTTTCATTAATAGCTCATCATTTTGCTCTGCAACTAAGAGATATGAATTAAGTTCAAGATATGTTTTGAACTTTAGCATTCTCAAATTTCTTTGCACTGTGATGTTTGCAGCATTCATTGTGGAGAAAGTTTTCTCCATCATGTCTGCATCACTTATTTCATGTCCATAGAATTTAAGTTGTGAACATGTATTATACAGAGCTGAGCTATATTCATTTACTTTCTTAAAGTCTTGGAACCTTAATGTTCTCCATTGATCCATAGCAGCTGGAAGTAAAATTTCTCTTTGATTATTGAATCTGCTTTTGAGACCTTCCCATAAAACATGGGGATCTTCTACAGTCACATAATTATTTTGTAAGCATTCATCAATATGTTGATGAATAAAGCAACATGCCGTCGCTTGTTCTTTTTAAGAACAAGTGTTGTTTTCATTTATGGCTTCAAGAATGCCCATTGATTTAAGATGCATTTTTACTTTTATAACCCATGGCATGTAGTTGTTTCCGGTTGATTCTAAATGAGAAAATTTAAGCTTTTCCAGATTCGACATTTTCTATTAAAACAAACAACATGATAAATTATAGTCACTTTATATTCATAAGTATATAAACATTAAACATAAATTTAATATAACATAAATGATAAGTAGGTGAAAGTGTCGACCATATGTAAGCAATCATTAATAAATGTTATATAACATAAATATAAATATTAGTAAACATAAATGATAATTAGGCGACAGTGTCGGCCATATAAATGTTAGATAATAGAAATATAAATGTTAGTAACATAAATGATAATTAGGCGACAGTGTCGGCCATATAAATGTTAGATAATTGAAATATAAATGTTAGCAACATAAATGATAATTAGACGACAGTGTCGACCATATATTATTTAGGTGGTATAACCGACCATATATCATTTAGGTGGCAGAGCCAACCATAATTAGTATTAAGATTATCGTGCTGATAACGTGTTATAATTCAGTAGGCTTATAACTACCTTTAGTGGTTTGATTCTTGATGTTATAATTAAGTAGGCTTATAACTACCTTTAGTGATTTGATTCTTGATTAAGAATACTAATAATAAAGTGTAAGAACAAAGATGATAATGGAGAGAAAGAAAGAAACACTTTGTAAGTGTGAGAAATGGTGCAAGTTTAATGCTTGCATTCATGGCTATTTATAGCAAAAATATCACAAGTTTAGGTAATACAATAATATTACTTTTGTGTATCAATAATTGACTATCCATTTATATATATATATATATATATATATATATATATATATATATATATATATATATATATATATATATATATATTTATATATTATAACATCTATCCTCTTGTGCAAACTAGACTCATCAACTACGTCAAAGAAAAAGTACGGGCCCACCCATATAATCCGAAGTAAACAACAAGAAACAACCTTGTAATTATTTTTTTATTTTTTGGTGAATTTCATCAATTTATTTATCTCTATACTAAATTTCGTAAACAGTATAACAGTATCGCGTAAACAGTAACACTCCTATCCTCTTCACCACCAGATGAATCTACCACAATCTCCTCTCAATCTCCTCTCAAACCAACTCATCAAACTTTCTGGATCCATTGCTTTCCCCTTTGTCCAGAGTAACCTCCATCATCACCATCCCAAAATTGCTCCATCATCGCTACGCCCGCCGGAGGAGATGCTCCGCCGTCTCCTAATTTTGTTCATTCCCAAACCCTAAATTCTATGCGCCTCAATCACCATGATTCACTGCAATAGCTTTGTGTTGTTGCTTCTATTGGCTTATATGTTGGGTAACTGACGGGACCATTCTATTTGGAAACCCTAATTTGGTGATGACACAGTCTCTGCGATTCAAAGCGATTGCTTCGTATTGTTGCCCACAGGTAATTATCTCTTACATTCAGTACATGATTTATGTCTTCGAATCTGTCACAACATATCTTTTTGACTAATAGTTGCTTAAATTGTTTCTGTTTTGTGCCGTTTCGTAATCCGTACCTTATAATGTTAGTTGCACCTCTTTTCCTATCATGAAATTATGAAATTGTGGTCGTAGTAATATCTTTATAAGAAGCTTTCAAGATACTTATTGAGTTAATTGATTTCCTCATATGGGTCAGTTTATTTTGGTCAATTTTGATTGAAAAATCTTGAGATATGTCATCAAGCTTACATTTTTATTATTCTTTTGGTCGAATTTGACTAAAAGGAAGAAAATATGAAGCTATGGTTTATATTTTATGTTTGTTTTTTGTTTACCTGATAATTTGAAAGATACATACGAATGTGCAACTGGTAATTTATGTGTTCCTCGATATTGTGGAATATTAACCGCCTCAGTCTGATACCCGAAATCGAAACAAAAAGCATTTTTTCCACTTCTTGATAGTGGTGGTAATGATTTGTTATTACTTTAGTCTTAATTGTTACTGATACTAGATTGAGTATGGTCTGCAGCGTACTTCTGTCTAATTATAGAGTATATGGTTATGTGTTTCTATTCAAAAGATTCTTGCTTGAACTTATTTAAAAACATAACTAAATGAATAAATAGATACTCAGTGCATGACTAGGCAATCGACTTGGTAATAATCTTAGTGTTTGCAATGGTGTAATTAATTGCTAATTTGTTATTCATGCTTTCATCAGTAAATAACATTTGATTGTTAAGTAAAAGAAATAGGAAAAATATAGTTAAGTAAGCGACAATGTCTAAATATTGGCAATATGTTTGGTTTCTTTTTCTAGGTTATCTGTTCACAATATATGCAGCTCCAGCCTACATTGAGACGTCATCTTTCAGCAAAGAGTGATGTGCGGAGCTTTGGTATTATTCTGTATCAGATCCTAAATTATAGACGATCACTAAGAAGGAGCATGCCAAAAGAAGACCAGAGTTTAGTAGATTGGGTAAAACGGTATTCATTCGAAAGTAAAAAAATTATGATAATAACAGAGACTGACCCAAAATGAGTCAAGTAGCTAGTTGAGTGTTTGGAGCAAATTTTAGAAATCTTAACAGAAGGAAGTCCATTAAGTAAGAATTCCGAGAGGGTTGATTATCTAAGTTAAGTGAACACGTTGGTGGACGTCTCTAAATGTGCTCCCATATATGTATTTACAAAATGTTTGAGTACTGATAATTAGTTGTTATGAGTAGCTTTTATCTTCATTGTCCTTATTGTTTGTTACATATGAAGAAAGAAATGAGTTTGTATTTATTGTCTACTGTTGTTATGCAGGACGATATTTGTGACGCTACCTTTCCGGTTTTATGTATTTGTATATGTGTATTTGGATTTCTATGAAGGTAGAACTACCAATATGTGTGAAGTTGTTGAAGTGGGTAACTATCAACATATGTTTTACTTCATTTAAACATGTTTGAGTTTATCCATAGAGATACTCATTACCGACTTTGTATATCCTTTTTTCAGGTTGGATTCAGCGATACATTTGCACTTCAAACTGTGTTTCCCGTTTTTTCTTCTTTACGGTAACACATTTAGTTTTATACCGTATGTTGTCGCATATTTGCTTTTTGTTGCACATTTGTGTTTGTCACTTTAATGGTATAATTACAGTATATGTTTTCGAACTATAGTATAAGTACTAGGATGTCGAGAAGGAATAGGGAAAAAACAGTAAAAACCAACAGGGATACATCCGTTCAGCCAAATGGTAGGACCGGTTTCGATTTTACAACTATAGATTAAACCCAGGAAACTGAATTGGTAAACTTAATTTAAACAAATTTCATAATTCTAATAGTTGACTATTGTTTAACATTGGTTGCTACAGCGTAGACGATTACTTCACTACTTGCATATATTTTTATTTTATTTGAACTACTAAATACTGCTCAATTGAATCCAATTCTTTTGTTTAGCTTTTGCTTTGACTAAGCATTTTACTCTGTTTAGCTTTCATAGACAGTTAAAAACTTACTACGAATCTTTTAGTCTAATCTTCAATGCTAATGTTGACTTCATATGCAGTTATATCCTTCCCTTCTTTAATTTAAATGAAAAGATGTTCAGAATATTGCTCATGATACATTAAACATGTATCATTTCATCTTTTAAGTACAAAATTTACAAATATACATATAAATAGAACTGTTATTTTTTGTCTTTGTTATTCTGGGTTGTTATGTTTGTATGCATATGACATTTACTAATTTTTTTACATTGAAAGTTTGCGTCGAGTTTGGGTAGTCAACTTCAAATTGCTCTTATTTTAAACATTCCTTTCTTTGATCATGTTTATTGTGCAGGTGTTTTTTTTTTTGGCTTAAAAACATTCGTAATTACAGCTGTGTATGCACCTACTGTGGGGAGTATCTCTGGTACGAAGAGCGAACGAAGTCTCATTCTACGGGTTTGCTTTATAACAGTAAGGTGTTTTCAAATTCGTTATTTGTCAATTTCGACAAGGCGTACCAATATCCGCCGCGAAGCGCGGACCACGTATCTAGTTGTAATATTATAATCCGTACTTTTCAATAAAAGAAACCGCTGAAAAGATAACACATAAGTTATTAAAATTTCACTAAACAGAAACACTATTTATTAAAATTTGAAAATACACAAGTTACATGTAAAATAAACTTAACATAGAAATAAATATATAACGTGAGAAACAAAAGCACACTAAAACTAATACACTTCTCTTTGTTTAAATATCAGTTTTAAAGGATTATCCCTTTTCATAGCAATTCCGAATTTTTCGTTCATGTCAAGTTTTGATGCATCGGCATTATTGGGAAGAGTCATATCGAATTCGCGAATTAAAGACGCGATTATTAGTTCAACACTCTTGATACCCGATGGCATCCCTGGGCATATCCTCCTCCCGGATCCAAACGGTAGTAACTCAAAGTCTTGGCCCTTATAATCTATCTTCGAGTCAATAAATCTTTCAGGGTTGAAAGATAAAGGCTCGTTCCATACCTTTGGATCTCGGCCCATTGCCCAAAGATTGACAAATATTTTGGTATTCTTCGGAATTGTGTAATTCATAACCTCACAAGTCTCTGCTGCTTTGTGAGGAAGTAAAAGAGGCACCGGTGGATGTAATCTAAAAGTTTCTTTGATGCAAGCTTGAAGATAAGTTAATTTAGATAATTCGGAGATGATGATTTGTTCTGAATGGATTTCTCTTTTTATCTCTTCTTGTATTTTTGATATCACGTTTGAATGCTTCACAAGTTCAGTCATAACCCATACCACCGTGGAAGTTGTAGTATTTGTTCCCGCTACAAATAATTCCTGGGAAGAAATACATATAGTTATATTAGTTATAGACAGTGAAGGATTTGTGAATTATATTTGAAGGGGCGAAACGTTAAAAAATTAGAAAAACAATATAATAGCTTAAGACGTCGAACTTTCGTATATAAATACACAATATTCAGTAGTTTGGAGTAGCTGACCCCAGTTGATTTGCACTGGATCTGCCCCAAGTTATAGATCACCATCTCTAAATAAACTAACAAAAATAACTTGTTCTTATGTAAGAAAAGAATTCTCTAAGTTAGGAGTCACTACAAGAAAAACAAATTTTCCTATATATCCCTACACGACGAAGTCAATGTGGGACCCACTCGTCGTTTAGGAAGCATGTTATTTGTCGTCCCGAAAATATTTCTACGATGAAGCATCCCAAACGACATATTCCCGACGACATGTCATGGATAGGGTTACACGAACTACATGCTGTCCGAATACGTCGTCCGGAAAAGTTTATGATTTTTTGTAGTGAGTGAAGTAGATAGAAAAAATTACCGTGACCAATTGATAGATTTGATTGTTGGAGAATTTATTTTCAAGCAACCGGTCCAAGAAGGATTGAGCTTGTTCCGAAGACCATGTTGAAGATTCGACACAAGCTCTTCGTTCCTCAATCATTTCGTCCCAATACGAAAATATTTTGGCAAACTCTTTCGCGGATCCTTTTGTTGTTCCATGAAGATCAAATCTTTCTAGAACGGGAAAAAACGAACCAAAATCTATTACACGACCTCCATACGCGATAATTTTATGCATAGACTCTTTAAACCAATCCCGCGACCCTTGTTCACCTTTGAAATCTAGCGTATCAGAGCCGAAAACAATGGAGCTTAAGGTGTTCAACAATGTAGTGAAAACTACATCTTCAATGTCAATCTCTTGTCCTTGCTTTTTACGCAAGAAACCTAACAAGTGTTCAACTTTTTTCTCTTTTAACGTAGATTGTGCGTCTAAAGCTTTATTTGAGAAAAGTTCCGTTCGACAAAGTGTTCTTAACGATTTCCATGTTTGATTGCACTCCGACCACATGAGGGAGTGTGGTAGTAAGCCTTCTTGCTTAAATGCAGCAGGAACCGTACGAGATGAAAGAAGACGATCTTGAGTTTTGAGAATTGCAGTAGCTGCTTCTGGTGAAGAACCCACTACAACTAGCTCATTTCCTAAGTGGACAGAAATGAGAGGACCGTATTTTTTGGCGAATTTTGCTGTGTCGACATGAGGTTTGTCCCCCATTTGAAGTAAGTTTCCGATGATAGGCAACTTTGGTGGACCGGGTGGAAGGTTTTTAGCGCTTTTATTGTGTTTGAAGACGAATAAAAGGAAGATGATTGTCGATAAAATTAAAAGAGGAGGTGATAGATTATTATCATTAAGAAAAGTTGAGATATGATCCATTAGAGAACTATGTTAATTTGTATTATTATAATCTTGATTAAGGGTTTTAATCTGTATTGTTTGTGAAGATGGTGATATTTGAATTGGATATCGAGTATATTTATAGGCTTAAATTGCATGGCTATTACATTTCTTTAATTACTCATGAATCATGAATGATGAAACTACGTTTGT
Organism: Rutidosis leptorrhynchoides; assembly: GCF_046630445.1. Lineage (NCBI taxonomy): Eukaryota > Viridiplantae > Streptophyta > Magnoliopsida > Asterales > Asteraceae > Rutidosis > Rutidosis leptorrhynchoides. The sequence continues at coordinate 89,727,358 of NC_092336.1, forward strand.
TAGTTCTACGGTCAAATTATTCAGTTACGTCTACCCATACCTTTTTTATTTAATTGTTGATTAACATGTGTGTGATTTTATAATGATTATGTTAAAATGTTAATCAATCTGTATGACTAGTTCAACAGCTTGTTTTTGTTTTTAAATGTCTTGCTACGTACGAAGTACGGACGATTATTAACGTACTAATTAAATTACTTGTAGTACACGGTTTTGTAATATACTCCATATTTTGAGAAGATTTGGAAATTTCTGCATTATTTAACTATTAATAATTATTCCAAAGATAAACCTAATTAGTTCACTTGGCCTCCAGTCCAAAACAAGGAACACCGCAACTTCTGACATTATTTACGAAGCCTTAAAAATGATAAATAATACTCTATCCTTCTAGATTTAATAATGACAAATGAGTATATGTTATAATTTAGTAGGCTTATAACTACCTTTAGTGGTTTGATTCTTGATGTTATAATTCAGTAGGCTTATAAATACCTTTAGTGATTTGATTCTTCATTAAGAATACTAATAATGAAGTGTAAGAACAAAGATGATAATGGAGAGAAAGAAAGAAACACTTTGTAAGTGTGAGAAATGGTGCAAGTTTAATGCTTGCATTCATGGCTATTTATAGCAAAAATATCACAAGTTTAGGTAATACAATAATATTACTTTTGTGTATCAATAATTTACTATCCATTTATATATATATATATATATTTATATATTATAACACTCCCCCTTGGATAGCAATTTTGTTTGTTGAAGATCAACTGTAAGTTACTGCCTCGTTAAAAAACCTTGCTAAAGAAAACCCAGTGGGAAAAACTTTAGCTAAGGGAAAAAGAGTGCAGCATGGAGTTGACTCCCCCTCAAGTAGACATCGCTTCGGTTGTTACATCTTTTGAACATGTCTCATGCCAATGTTATGAACGTGTGTTCTGAAAATAGCAGTTGGAAGTGCTTTCGTGAAAAGATCAGTAGAGTTTTTGCTGGATTGAACATATCTCATTTCAATCTCGTTGTCCTTAATGAGATTTTGAGTGTATGAGAAGAATCTAGGAGGTATGTGTTTGGTTCGGTCACTTTTGATATACCCTTCTTTCATCTGTGCTATGCAAGCTGCATTATCTTCATAGATAATTGTTGGACTTTTATAGCGTTCTAGTCCACAAGAATCAGTAATGATTTGTGTCATTGATCTCAACCAAAAACATTCCCGAGTAGCTTCATGTAATGCAATCACTTCGGCATGATCTGATGATGTAGCAACAAGTGTTTGTTTTTGAGAACGCCATGATATTGCAGTACCTCCATTTAGGAATACATATCCAGTTTGAGATTTAGCTTTATGTGGATCAGATAAATAACCTGCATCAGCATAACCAACCAAATCTTGTTTTGATTCGTTAAAATAAAATAATCCTAAATCAGTAGTTCCTCGAAGGTATCGAAATATGTGTTTGATCCCATTCCAGTGTCTTTTGGTAGGAGCAGAGCTGAACCTTGCCAACAAATTAACTGCAAAAGAAATGTCAGGTCTTGTACAATTTGTAAGATACATAAGAGCTCCAATTGCACTAAGATATGGTACTTCTGGTCCAAGAATATCTTCATGATCTTCACATGGACGAAATGGATCAGTTTCAACATTGAGTGATCTAACAACCATAGGAGTACTTAATGGTTTTGCCTTGTCCATATTGAAACGTTTCAAAATCTTTTCAGTATATGTTGTTTGATGTACAAGTAAACCATTAGGCATATGTTCAATTTGTAAACCAAGGCAATACTTGGTTTTTCCGAGATCTTTCATTTCAAATTCTTTCTTTAGAAGTTGAATGGTTTCATAGATCTCTTTATTTGTACCTATGATGTTAAGATCATCAACATAAACAGCTATGATCACATATCCGGATGTTGTTTTCTTAATGAAAACACAAGGCAAGTAAGGTTATTTGTATACCCTTTGCTTATCAAGTAATCACTTAATCGGTTATACCACATACGTCCCGATTGTTTTAACCCATATAAAGATCTTTGTAATTTAATCGAATACATTTCTTTGGGTTTTGCATTTGATGCTTCTGGTACCTTAAATCCTTCAGGTATCTTCATATATATATATATATATATATATATATATATATATATATATATATATATATATATATATATATATATATATATATATATATATATATATATATATATATATCACTATCAAGTGATCCATATAGGTAAGCAGTCACAACATCCATGAGATGCATTTCTAAATTTTTAGAAACTGCCAGGCTGATTAAGTACCTAAAAGTAATTGCATCCATAACAGGGGAATAAGTTTCTTCATAATCAATTCCCGGTCTTTGAGAAAAACCTTGAGCTACAAGTCTAGCTTTATACCTTGTAACTTCATTTTTCTCATTTCTTTTTCGGACAAAAATCCATCTGTATCCTACAGGTTTCACATCTTTAGGAGTGAGAATGATGGATCCGAAAACTTTTCTTTTATTGAGTGATTCTAATTCAGTTCGTATTGCTTCTTTCCATTGAGCCCAATCATGTCTATTTTGACATTCAACCATAGATGTTGGTTCTGGATCATCATCATTATTCATGATGTCATATGCAACATTAAATGAAAATTTCTCATCAAGATTTTTCATTTCATTTCGGTTCCATAATATTTTTGAATATGCATAATTGATTGCAATTTCTGTATTGACATCATCAATCTCCTCTGCAGTAGGAGTACTGATTTGTGGTTCTTCTTGAACACTTTCTTTTACTTCATTATCAGCTGATTTTCTTTTTCGAGGATTTTTATCCTTTGAACCAATTGGTCTTCCACGTTTCTGACGTGGCAAAGATTCATGAGTGACGTTATTGCCAGCTTTTGGAATTTCAATTCGAGCTGGAGTATTTACTGCTGGTATATATGATTTTGTCACCGTTTTTGTATCTGTAAATGCATCAGGCAATTGATTTGCAAGTTCTTGTATATGCATTATCTTTTGAACTTCTGTCTCGCATTCTTTTGTGCGAGGATCAAGATACTTTAATTGAGGTTCACACCATGAAACATCATTTTCTTTATTTTTCATTTCTCCCCCTAATCTAGGGAACAATGTTTCATTAAAATGACAATCAGCAAAACGTGCTGTAAAAACGTCACCTGTCATAGGTTCAATATACCTTAATATTGAAGATGTTTCATATCCAACATATATTCCCAACCTCCTTTGAGGACCCATTTTTGTACGTTGTGGTGTCGCAATTGGAACATACACTGCACAACCAAATGTTCTAAGATGGGAAATATTTGGCTCTTGACCAAAAGCAAGTTGTAGGGGGGAATATTTATGACTTGCACTTAGTCTGATGCGAATCAATGCAGCAGCATGTAAAATTGCATGACCCCATATAGATACAGGGAGTTTTGTTCTCATTATCAATGGTCTAGCGATTAACTGTAAACGTTTAATCAATGACTCGGCTAAACCATTTTGTGTATGCATATGAGCAACATAATGTTCAACAACAATTCCTATAGACATGCAATAGTCATTAAATGCTTGAGATGTAAATTCACCAGCATTATCAAGTCTCACCCTTTTAATGGTGTAATCAGGAAAATGAGCTCTCAATTTAATAATTTGGGCAAGAAATTTTGCAAATGCCACATTACGGCTTGATAACAGACAAACATGAGACCATCTGCTAGATGCGTCTATTAGAACCATGAAATATCTAAATGGTCCACATGGTGGATGAATTGGTCCACATATATCACCTTGAATTCTTTCAAGAAACATTGGTGATTCTTTCTCAACCTTAAGTGGTGAGGGTCTAGTTATCAATTTTCCAAGAGAGCAAGATGTACATGGAACCATTGTATCATGATGGATTTTTCTATCCTTTAGTGGATGTCCATGAGTACATTCAATAATCCTTTTCATCATTGTTGATCCTGGATGGCCTAATCTGTTATGCCATAAACTGAATACACCAGGATCAATATATTTTTCGTTAACTACCATATGTATTTCTGGTATATTTATATGTGTATAATGTAATCCAGAACTAAGTCTTGGCAGTTTTTCAACCACGTGATTCTTGTCAGTGATACTTAAATATTTCTCATTTTCTGTTGTCACTGACTGATAATCATACCCGTTAAGGTATATGTCGGAGAAACTCAATAAATTTCTGCTTGACTTGGGAGAAAATAAGGCATCATTTATTAAAAATTTTGTACCATTTGGTAGTATGAAATTTGCCTTTCCTATCCCTTTTATCAAGTTAGCAGGTCCTGATATTGTATGTATAGTTCCTTCCGTTGGTTTTAGATCAATAAAATATTCCTCGGATTTAAGTATAGTGTGTGTAGTTCCACTGTCTGCTATACAGAGATCTCCACCACTTGATTGATGTTGTATTCCAGCAAAATTCATATTGAACTTCATATATAAGAAATAAATAGTGAGTACATTAATATTACACAATATTTTACACGCAAATAGATAGTACTGAAACATTTAGCAAACATAATGACAAAGACAGACGATATTAAATTGTTTATTTTTCGAAAGACACACAACTTAAACATTCAAGAAATCTTCATATAAATCAGATGGTTTCTCAGTGACTGTTGGATCGACGTTATCCACAAAGTTTACTTCCTTTTCTTTATCTTTCAGTGAATCCTGATACATCTTAACAAGATGTTTAGATGTTCGGCAAGTATTAGCCCAGTGGCCCATTCTACCACATCTGTAGCAAGATTCTTCAGAATTTTTAGAAGAATTTTCTTCAACATCTTGTTTAGTGGGCTTGTTTTGTGGTTGATATTTATATTTTCGTGGATTATTATTTCTTTGACCACCACGGCCACGACCACGACCACGTCCTCGCCCATTACCATTACCATAAGGATGGTTTCTACCATAGTTATGGCTTTTGGCATGATGATGGTGATGTTTATTATAACCACGACCTTGCCCGCGTCCTTGTCCCTGTTTATAATTATTTGCAGTATTTGCTTCAGGGATTTTAAGTGTACCAGTAGGACGGGATTGCTGATTTTTCATTAATAGCTCATCATTTTGCTCTGCAACTAAGAGATATGAATTAAGTTCAGGATATGTTTTGAACTTTAGCATTCTCAAATTTCTTTGCACTGTGATGTTTGCAGCATTCATTGTGGAGAAAGTTTTCTCCATCATGTCTGCATCACTTATTTCATGTCCACAGAATTTAAGTTGTGAACATGTATTATACAGAGCTGAGCTATATTCATTTACTTTCTTAAAGTCTTGGAACCTTAATGTTCTCCATTGTTCCATAGCAGCTGGAAGTAAAATTTCTCTTTGATTATTGAATCTGCTTTTGAGACCTTCCCATAAAACATGGGGATCTTCTACAGTCACATAATTATTTTGTAAGCATTCATCAATATGTTGATGAATAAAGCAACATGCCGTTGCTTGTTCTTTTTCAGAACAAGTGTTGTTTTCATTTATGGCTTCAAGAATGCCTATTGATTTAAGATGTATTTTTACTTTTATAACCAATGGCATGTAGTTGTTTCCAGTTGATTCTAAAGGAGTAAATTTAAGCTTTTCCAGATTCGACATTTTCCATTAAAACAAACAACATGATAAATTATAGTCACTTTATATTCATAAGTATATAAACATTAAACATAAATTTAATATAACATAAATGATAAGTAGGTGACAGTGTCGACCATATGTAAGCAATCATTAATAAATGTTATATAACATAAATATAAATATTAGTAAACATAAATGATAATTAGGCGACAGTGTCGGCCATATAAATGTTAGATAATAGAAATATAAATGTTAGTAACATAAATGATAATTAGGCGACAGTGTCGGCCATATAAATGTTAGATAATTGAAATATAAATGTTAGTAACATAAATGATAATTAGACGACAGTGTCGACCATATATTATTCAGGTGGTATAACCGACCATATATCATTTAGGTGGCAGAGCCAACCATAATTAGTATTAAGATTATCGTGCTGATAACGTGTTATAATTCAGTAGGCTTATAACTACCTTTAGTGGTTTGATTCTTGATGTTATAATTCAGTAGGCTTATAACTACCTTTAGTGATTTGATTCTTCATTAAGAATACTAATAATGAAGTGTAAGAACAAAGATGATAATGGAGAGAAAGAAAGAAACACTTTGTAAGTGTGAGAAATGGTGCAAGTTTAATGCTTGCATTCATGGCTATTTATAACAAAAATATCATAAGTTTAGGTAATACAATAATATTACTTTTGTGTATCAATAATTGACTATCCATTTATATATATATATATATATATATATATATATATATATATATATATATATATATATATATATATATATATATATATATATATATATATATTTATATATTATAACAGTATATAGTTTAATAAAGGGAAGTGATTTATAGACAACTAAATTTTATCCATTTACAACTAAACATGTTTTATAGTATTGTACAGTACAATATTTTAAATTATAATTGGTCATTTGGTTGTTTATGGATAAAAGTTGATTGTGTATAAATCATTACCCTTTAATAAATGTCATTATTATACATACATTTTGTTTATTTTATAAATTTACACTTTACTTTTTAACTTACATATATATTTTTTTTAAAGCCAAACTTCTATTAAAAACACAAGAGAATAAAACATCAATGCCTTAAGGCTTACATACAAAGACTCGACGAAACTCGACTAACCTATACAACAAAATATCTATATACCATGTATATGAATTAACCAAAAACCCGAAAATTATTCTAAATGTAGGAAAACACTTGTAATTCTCAAAACCGCTATGAAAAACGAACAACTTGAAAATTCAAGCCGGATAGGAAATGAAACGGCAGTTGTGATGACCCGTCCTAATCCATCCGGACAAAGTCCACATTGATTATAAACGATTCACAATAGTTGATTACATCGCGAGGTACTTGACCTCTATATGATACATTTTACAAACATTGCATTCGTTTTTAAAAGAAAAACTTTCGTTACATCGACAGTTGACAGGCATGTATAGAATTTCATAATATATCAAAATATAATTGACTTAATAATAATCTTGATGAACTCAAAAACTCGAATGCAACGTCTTTTGAAATATGTCATGAATGACTCCAAGTAATATCTCTAATATGAGCAAATGCACAGCGGAAGATTTCTTTCGTACCTGAGAATAAGCATGCTTTCAAGTGTCAACCAAAAGGTCGGTGAGTTCATTGGTTTATCATAAATAATTATTTCATAATTTTAATAGACCACAAGATTTCATATTTCCATTTCTCATAAACATACGTCCCATGCATAGAGACAAAAATATCATTCATATGGATTGAACACCTGGTAACCGACATTCACAATATGCATATAAGAATATCCTCATCATTCTGGGATCCTCCTTCGGCATGATATAAATTTCGAAGTACTAAAGCACCCGTTTAAAATAAATTGCATGTATTCTCAGCCCAAAAATGTATATTGTAAAAGCAATTAAAAAGGGAGCAAATGAAACTCACAGTTTTATATTGATATACAATATTGCAGGAAAGCACGTAGACGCATCGAAGATGATAAACACGAGGTTTGATTCACAAAAATACCCCCGAACATTACCCATAATTTCCTTGGCAATAACCCATATTTTCCTTAACTCTAGCTCGCTCGGAAACTCGTTTTGTAAATTACTTGGACAGCACTCCGTCGTAATATTTTATGTACATTATTATTTTTGTATCGCAAAAATAATAACACTAATAATAAAAAAATAATACGATTAATAATAATCTTATTAATAATAATAATAATAATAATAATAATAATAATAATAATAATAATAATAATAATAATAATAATAATAATAATAATAATAAATAAATAATATTACTGAGTATATATATTTGTGTATGTGTGTGATTTTAATCGAGCGAAAACACTGGAATTTATAGATGTGGCCTGACAAACACTGCCATGCGATCGCATGGGTTTGAAGGCCTGTGGCCATGCGATCGCATGGCCTCCCCTTCCAGCTCACATATTGTTTGTCATCAAGCTTGTCGACATATTTTAAAAATAATATATATTATATATAATTTATATTAATTATATATATAATATATTATATTCACGTGCATAGTTGACTTGTAATTTTCGTTTCGATAAGTCGTACGTCGTCACTCGACTTATGTCCCGGTTTCGATTTTTCGAACGTCCTATCGTATACTGAGAAAACTTGTACTTTACGTTTCGTGAATCGTACCTTTATCAAAATATAGTCTTAAATCATCCATAAACTATACCACTGTAGCAAAGTTACCGTAAAGTCATTTTTTACTGTAGCAATTCACTGTAGCAAAGTCAATTTCACTGTAGCAAATAGTGATTTTCGAAAACACTGTAGCATTTTGGGTACTGTAGCAATTTGAAAATGTTACTATCGTTTACTAAATAACTTGAAATTATATATATGTATATATCTTTTTAATATACATAAATCAGTTTTTATATACACATTGGAAGTTATTTATAAATAAATTTTAATAATAAATATTTCAACTTATCATATATATTCAAATAGATATTTAAACCAATAAGTTTAATGTACGGTATCAAATAATTAATACATTGTTACCTTTTCAAGTTATAGTATATATGTATCTATTTACATATAATTGTTCGCGAATCGTCGAAAATAACCGAAGGGTATTTAAATATATAAAAGTAGTTCAAAAATTTTGAGATTCAGTTTTACAGACTTTGCTTATCGTGTCAGAAATGTTAATCATACAAAGATTAAGTTTAAATTTGGTCAAAAATTTTCGGGTCATCACATTACGTCTACGCAATTTGCCAACAATATTGAGTCTCAATATTGAACTGTGAGTTATAGATCCCTTTTTAAATACTTTAAATATTTTTGGGCTGAGAATACATGCAATTTATTTTAAACGCGATAAGACACAAGTACATACTAAATTCTACACTGAGTTAAACCGGAAATCCCTTAGCTTTGGTAACTAGTAGCTGCCAGTACATAGGATATGGACTGGTGGGCGCGAATAATTGTATATGGATCCATAGGGCTTGACATCCCCGTCCGAGCTAGAGCGCTAGCCTTTTAACGAACGTATGTTATTTGAGTTTAAGACACGTTGGTTTGTGTGTATTAAAACGAATGGGGTAATTATCACTATAGCGTTAAGTTTAGTTACCAGGGTGCTCTGTTACGTAGAATCTATTGATAAACTTTTGATGAAATCTTGTGGTCTATCTTTATATATGTTTATGACTCGAGCAATTAAACCTATAACTCACCAACATTCGTGTTGACTTTTTAGCATGTTTTATTCTCAGGTCCTTAGAATGCTTCCGCTGTGATGTGCTTGTTGCCTGCATGGAGTCTCTCATGCTTTGTACAAAGTTTATTGCATTCAAAATAAAACTGCGTTGTGTAATAAATAATTGGACTGTGATGTCAACCTGTAAATTAAAGACTTATGTATTTCGGGGTTTTGCTTATACCTAAGCACTCGCCCACATGTTTAGAAAGTCACTTATTTTAATGAATGCAATATTTTATCAAAACGTATCATATAGAGGTCAAAACCTCACTGTGGAATCAATGATTAACGTGCCGCGTCAATAGCGATTTTGACGGGTCGTTACATACGTTTTGCACCATATTTTCTAAGACTACAACTCGGGCCCGAAGCTCATTGACTTATTATATTATTCCGGGATGATTGTCGGTAGGAACGAGCGAATGAATAAGGTTGGGGATTTTGGATATCATATAATCATTGCGAGATATCCTGGAAATGAGGGTAAATATGGTGTTTCGGACTGGTTCGCTGATAAGTGTTTCAGGTTCATCGTCAAAAAGTAAATTCGGTTGGTGAGAAGGATCGCCTTCTTCGCGTCTCTATTGATTAAGTCGACTACGAATCCATCAGATGAATTGGGGATGGATGACTGGTTGATTCATTCTGGTGACGTTGCTTCCGGAGCTTAGATGACTATCCATTCGGAATAACTGTCGGGATAACTATCAGAATAGATGTCGGAATCCGAGGGACTCGAACTAGTTGAAGGATTCATCTCGTACGATCAGATGAAGGATTTTCGATAAGAAATAGATTATAGGATGTAGATTAGTATCCTGCAATACATAATTTACATATGCATATATAATACTAAAATCTCATAAGTTACGGAGGAATCTACGGAAGCTGTCAGGCAAAGATAACAATAACAGATACGCTAAGATATGAATTAGTAGATACGATAAGATACGAATTTTGTCTATATACTATTCATGCAATCATTGCAGTAAGATGTGTCTAGACTAAGAATGATAAGCAGGTAATTTCCTAGGGATGATAAGCAGATGATTTCTGACTAGAAAGGATAAGCAATACTTTTGACATGCAGACACGGTCGAAGTCCAGACTCACTAATGCCTCCTAACGACTTATCAGTTAGACACACTAATGCAGACCTGGTTCACTAAGACCTCTGCTCTGATACCAACTGTGATGACCCGTCCTAATCCATCCGGACAAAGTCCACATTGATTATAAACGATTCACAATAGTTGATTACATCGCGAGGTACTTGACCTCTATATGATACATTTTACAAACATTGCATTCGTTTTTAAAAGACAAACTTTTATTACATCGACAGTTGACAGGCATGTATAGCATTTCATAATATATCAAAATATAATTGACTTAATAATAATCTTGATGAACTCAAAGACTCGAATGCAACGCCTTTTGAAATATGTCATGAATGACTCCAAGTAATATCTCTAATATGAGCAAATGCACAGCGGAAGATTTCTTTCGTACCTGAGAATAAACATGCTTTCAAGTGTCAACCAAAAGGTTGGTGAGTTCATTGGTTTATCATAAATAATTATTTCATAATTTTAATAGACCACAAGATTTCATATTTCCATTTCTCATAAACATACGTCCCATGCATAGAGACAAAAATATCATTCATATGGATTGAACACCTGGTAACCGACATTCACAATATGCATATAAGAATATCCCCATCATTCCGGGATCCTCCTTCGGACATGATATAAATTTCGAAGTACTAAAGCATCCGGTACTTTGGATGGGGCTTGTTGGGCCCGATAGATCTATCTTTAGGATTCGCGTCAATTAGGGTTTCTGTTCCCTAATTCTTAGATTACCAGACTTAATAAAAAGGGGCATATTCGATTTCGATCATTCAACCATATAATGTAGTTTGATTACTTGTGTCTATTTCGTAAAAACATTTATAAAAATTGCGCATGTATTCTCAGCCCAAAAATATAAAGGATAAAAAGGTAAATGAAACTCACGCTTATAAATATTGTAAAACAGTTATTAAAACAGTGCATGTATTCTCAGCCCAAAAATGTAATGAGTAAAAGGAGCAAATGAAACTCACGCATATAATTATTGTAAAACAGTTAATAAAGCATTTGCATGTATTCTCAGCCCAAAAACGTAAAGAGTAAAAAGGGCAAATGAAACTCACCGTATTGTATTTTGTAGTAAAAATACATATGACTATATTGAACAATGCAGGGTTGGCCTCAGATTCACGAACCTATATTATTCAAATATATATTAATATACATAGTTGTAATCGAATAAATGTATATATAAATTTATTAGTTATGTCCTTTTTATATTGATAATATATATATGTTTCATATATTCATTTTGTACATTAAAATATTAAATTTTGTGATGTTATATGTATTAAATATATTCTTATATAAATATCATTTATTTGTTAAAGTAGTATTTTAGAATAATATTTTAAATGATAACAATAATAATAATGATAGTATTAATATTAATGTTAATGATAATAGTATTAATAATTCTATAACTAATAATATTAATGATAGTTTTGATAATAAATCTCATAATAATGATAATAATAGTAATTTTTAATAAAGTGAATAATTTAATAGTAATGGTAATGAAAATAATAATTTTGATAATAATACCTAATACTTAATAATTATGATAATAATTATAACAATCTTATTTCTAGTGGTAATCTTATTAATAATACTTTTGTTAATAATAATAATAATAAAATCTTCATGTTTAATTTCTAACACAATAACTAAAGTTTCTATAACATCGATTCATAACCCTAATTATAATATTAGTAGTAATACTTATATTAATGATAGTTATGCTAGTATTACTAATAATGATAACCTTAAAAATAATTCTTATGATAGTAATAATTTTAAGTATGGTAATAATACTAATTTTAATGATAAATATCTTAGGTTATATTGTTTCCTTAATAATGATAATAATAATAATAATCATAATCATAATAATAATGATAATACTTATAATAATAATTATAATGGTGATACAAATAATTATAATGATAATACTAATATTATTAGTAATACTTTTAATAATAATAACACTAGTAACATTAACAATTTATAATCATAATTATAACCTTGATAACTAATAATAATAATAATAAAATAAGAGAAATTGTGTATACCCTTGAGAAGGCTTTGTTTAAAAAGAATTACCCTGGACCGGGCTTGAACCCGAGACCTCCCGTATACCAACAACCCCACTTAACCATTCTGCTACTTCCGTTTTTCCTGATTTATACTGAACCAAATTTATTATAATATGTTATTATTATCTGTTTGATTTTCTTCATCTTCATCACCATAATTCGAACAGGATCAAACTCATTCAATAATGATTTAGTTACTGGGTTTTAGGATTATCAAACGGAACCAAAAGGATTTGTAACCTAACTGAATTGAATTAATAATAGGGAAAAAAAATACACTCTGTATCAGCATAACCCGTCGATGATGCTCTCAAACACAAATTTTAAAATCTAAGTCATTTTAGATAATGATTCTAACATGAAAAAGTTTCTAAATCGTTCCTAGGAACTTTATGAACCATCAATTGCTCCAGAAATTTCAAAACCACTTCGAATTTCACTATGAACAAATTATTTGACTTTTTGTTTTTAAAGTTTGACTCGTAAATTCGTACTCGTTTTTAAGAATTGAAGTCTAGAATTTTACAGATAGTTTAAATGAAAGATTTATAACAACTTTGCATTTACACAATTTGAAATTTCAATCGAAATCAAGGTTTTTAGAAAATGGAACAAGAAGAGAGTAAAAAGTCAGGGTTCTTCCCCTTTTTTTCTGTTTAATCTGAAATAAAACAAATGTTAATGATTTCTGTAAATTGTAATTGATAAATGAAGTTCCTTGGTATTATTTGTCAACTGGGATGGCTTGATTTGTAGCAACTTGGTCGACAGAAATATTTAAGCAGGAAATAATTAAAAAAAATTTGAAAGAGACTTCTAACTTAATCAGATAAGTTTAAAAAAGCTTGGAATCAATTTGTACAAATTCGTGGATCCTGTCTGTGAGCTGAAGTTGACATATAACAAAAATTCAGATGGCAACAAAAGCAGATAAAGTCTGATAACGAATTTTTAACACTTTATATTATTACTTACTTTATATATAATGTTAATAAATTTATAAATAATGATTTATTAATAATAATAGGCGGTAATATCATTAAAAAAATATTATACTGTCTTCTTAATATATCTGTATTTATTCCTGTGTTTATATAACACTTAATTTTATATATTTATTTAGTTATTATTATTTTTTTATATAACACTTAATTTTATATATTTATTTATTTATTATTATTTTTTTTATTATATTTTATCTTATTAATAAATATAATTATAATAATAATACTTTTAATATTATAATAATAATAATACAAATCTATAATAATATAATAGTAATGATAATGATAACAATTACTATAAATTGTATAACAATAATATTGTTTATAAAATAATACTAATATTATTAATAATTATCATGTTAATAATGATGATACTATATTAATCTATATATATTAAATTCGTATTCTTAGATTATATATTTAAATAATTTTATTATCACTAATATTGATATTATTATTAAAAGTAATAATAAATGGTAAATTGTAATATGATAATGATAATTTTAATAAATTTAATTAATAATAATGATAATAAAATGATATAATATTCTTATTAATAATGATTATGACCATTATATTCAAACTTGTAATTTAATTTAATATAATATAATTTATTAATTATATCATATATTCTATAACAACTTTTGTTAATTCTTTATCATTTATAAATTTTATATATATTATAATTTACACAATATAATTCTACATAAAATTCATATATATTTATATATATAGATTCATTTAATAATAACTTTATTATATTTTACTTTACATATTTAATTCCACTGATTAATTTATACATATACATATATATATATATATATATATATATATATATATATATATATATATATATATATATATTAACAACAATTGTTCGTGAGTCTTCGGGATTAGTCAAAGGTCAAATGTATACATGAACACAGTTCAAAGTTTTTAAGACTTCAACATTACAGACTTTGCTTATTGTGTCGGGAACATATAAAGGTTAAAGTTTAAATTTGATCGGAAATTCTCGGGTCATCACAGCAGTGCCGTCTAAGCGGCAACAAAGCTATTTGCGCCTATCCACTTAACCCCTTAGCCACAGGATTAAGAGAAGCAAGCGAAAAAACCTACAAAATTAGTCAATTCCTACTTTTGAGGATGCATTACGGATAGAAAGAAGCGGGTTGGTTAGCCAAGATAACCATTTTAGACTCATATTTTTCCCACGACAATTTATCCATTCAAAACATTTTACTTGGATCTCGGAGATGATTTTTGGCGGACTAAAAGTGTTATTTTTGAAGACATGGTCGTTCCTATATTTCCAAAGAAGTTAACTCGATACCCAAATCACCGTTTGCCAAATGAAAGCTTCGATAGGGGAGGTGAAGGAAGGATTGGATGCTTTTGCTAGGTCCGGGAGGTTGTTTATCCTTAAATGATCAATGTTCCACCATTTTCGGATTTTTTTTCCCATACTTTCGAGGCTACTTTACACCTGAAAAGAATGTGATGGAGTGTTTCGATATCGTCATCGCATACCGGGCATCTAGTTGAATGTAAGTCGATGACACGCTTGTCGAGCTCGCTTCTTACAGGCAATTTGTTTTTGATCGCACGTCAAATAAAAATAGCAATTTTTTGAGGCAACATATGATTTAAGGGCGTCAGTTCGAGAGTAATTCGACCAGCAGCCGAGATGTCATCAAGAATTGGTGGTGTATATTCCGTTGTTTTAGAGTTTCTGAAATCCATGTATCAGAACTTTTACCTGAAGGAATAAAGTCGCGTAGTATTGTCGATAAACAGGCTAATTCCGACCCAGTCCTCCATTTCGGTTCTTGCTGCCAATTACTGCTGAGGATGGGTCAGATTCTCGTTTCAAACGGTCTGCCAAAAAGCAACTCTTATCAGTCTCGAGGCGATAAAGTCGTGGATAAGCAGTTTTAAGTGGACCCTCGCCGCACCAAACGTCGTCCCAAAAGCTTGTCTCCTTGCCTTGACCTATAATCTTAACAAACGCATTAGAGATATCACACCCTAACTTAGTTAGGGTGTGTTCCACATTAATAATACTATGCCAAGTTAGACCCGAAATTTTTTTAAGGTTAAGATTGGAGGAAGATGGTATGCAACATAATCCCCCGTTTTTCCCATAAATACTTTTGATAACCCTAGTCCAAAAGGAATTATTTAAAGTGAGAAAACGCCACCACCATTTGGTGAGTAAAACAAGATTTTAAATTTAAAAGAACCGACATTTAAACCCCCGTGGTCGTAACGCAACAATATTTGTTTCCAATACCCAAGCCATTTTCCTTTGGTCAAAGGATCCTCCCCCCCCCCCCAAAAAAAAATAAAAATAACGACGCAAGCTTTCTAAATCCTTAATGACACGGGTCAGGGCATTGAGAAACGAAATGTAATATAAAGGTAGGCTACTCAAAACCGACTTGATTAGTGTGAGCCTACCCCCAAAAGAAATGGATTGCGCTTTCTAATCCGTTAAATGTTTTCGAATTTATCAACAATGGGTTGCCAACTCTTATGGTTTTTAAGGTTTTTACCAATTGAAGACCGAGATAATTAAAGGGGAAGAATCCCTCCGAGCACCCGAACCAAGAAGCTAGCGAGCTTAACTCGTTTGATGTAAGGTTAATACCATACACGCAACTTTTACTTAAGTTTATTTTTGGGTTAAAGCCAACAATTGGCTATATACTTACACAAATGTCACGATGTCGCCCATAAACTCATTTGCATCCTACTGTCGCATACAAACTTGTGAAAAGTGTATCAATGTAAACAAATGTAAACAAAAATGACTTGCTACCGACTAAACCGGTTAAATAATGATTATGTGAATGATCATGCATATTTTAACCGAGGGGTTTAATATGCCTGCTCAATACGTAAAGAGGGGTTTAAGGATCTTAGAACGTGGCTCTCCGGTCCGGCTACCGTGAATAACCCTGGCCGACATGATGATGTCGGCGGGGTGGCCAAGTGATTAAGTCCACCTTCGATAGCGGTCGCTGATCGGAAGGCCCCAAATAAGGTCGTAGGTACTAGCTTACAAAAGACTAACCTGTTAACCTTGAAAAGATGCTGAATGATGCTGTTTTACGTAATGTGTATCGTATGCGATGGTTACGTAATGTGCTGTGTCCGGTAAACGATGATTAGAGTTTGTATTTATAGGCAAACCCTAATTCTAGAACCGTCCCAGATCATGATAATCTCATCCATAACTGACTCCCCCGAATCACGGATATAATTATGGAAAAGATATTTACTTGACAGCTAAGCAACCGCCGTACCGGGAACAAAGGCATACGCACGCCGCATACCGCACACAAGAACACGCATACGCACAATAGTGATTGTCCGCATACATTCGCGGTGCGCCTGCGGGTTGCGGTATCATTATGTCCCCCCAGTTTGATGTTATATGACGCGAGGCGTATGATATCAAACTATTAAGCGAAAGAAAAAACAAGAAAACGGCTCGCATTTAATATTCCGCGTGCGCCTCGATGCCATTAAATGCCTGTCACAATCGCAGAAGCCCATTCGGCGGACATGACATAAAGTGGCAGTGTGTCAGGCGCGTGCCAACCACGCGCGCACATGTAATCATACCCAACTGGCATCCACGCGCACAAATAAATTGCTGGCCGTCGATTGCATAACACGTGTACAGCCACGATCACACCACTCCATCCAATCTGCCCTATAAATACTCCATTTCGCAGCTCATTTCCACTTCCCTGCTTCAAGCTTCCTCGTTACGCTGCCAATTTGAATTCCGATCAAAAATCGAACATTCCGGCCACCATTTAAAGGTTAGTATTCATCCGATTACTCCTAGAAAATGACTAAAGCTAACGAGACGTATGTAGATAGCGTAGAGTCTGTTATAGAGCAGAAGCACATAGATTACTTAGTGAAACAGTATCCTCCCTTAGCCAAGTACAATCCGGTGCCCCCTTTGTCTAATCAGCGAGCCCACGAGCCACCGGAGAAAAAGGTGGCTATTTACGAACATGCTTTTAAGCATGGCAACTTTAGGTTTCCTCCCACTGATTTCTTCCTGGGCGTGCTAGATCATTTTAAGGTCGAATTAGGTCAGTTACACCCTTACGCTATAGGAAAAATAGTCTTGTTCGAGATGTGGTGCGTTGCACTCAAGAAAGTGCCCCTGGTGAAGGTGTTTTGCCATTTATACCGACTAGCTCACCACCACAAATCGTGGTTCACCTTCTTCGCTCGTCAAAACTTCACCAAGACCCCAAAATCGAATGCGGGGAATTGGAAAGAGACATTCTTTTTCGTCGACCAAACTGTGGTGAGTGCAAACTTCCCGCAAACGTTGATATGGTTCGAGAAGGTGGAGAAGGATGTAAACAAGACCCCCGCCCTGGATGAGGATGAAAGGAAACTATTAGCGGAGTGTGCAAACGCACAGCTAGTGCATCGATCATATGGGAACGTAATGCTGCGGCTAGGGAAGATATCCGCACACTGGCCATGGGAGGATGTGCGCCCAGCCATAGTCGGACCGGATGGAAAGGGTAGGAATAGTATAATCGCGTACTAAACTGTTTTTGTATGTATATTATCTAACGCATGCGCGTATCTTTGCAGAAATGAGGATGAAGAAGGTGCTGACTGCAGAAGAGATTGCGCGGATCTCCTTCCGCAAGCAAGATATGAACGTACAGCTAGAGCAGGAGAAAACTAGCGAAAACGTGGAGCAATCGCCGGCGGCATCCGGCAACAAACGCAAAGCAGCTGAGACCTCTGCGGCTCAGCAGAAGAAGAAGAAGATGACTCCCAAACAAAGGGAGGACATGCGGAACGATAACTTTGTTCCAATCGAGCCACGCTCCGCAGAACTACTTCCCCCCATCACTGGTAAGCGCCCATTTCTTGCGTCTTCACCGCAGAATAAAGTTCACGTTATAACTATTTACTGATATGCAGAGCATGTGGAGGAGACGCAGCCGTCCACCCAGCGGGTCAACCCAGATCTCCAAGCTACCGCCACATCAAAGGATAAGACAATACACGTGGATTCCGATTCCACACCAACTCCTCCGCAAGGTAGCTTCCGCGTTGCCAACCTCAGCCAACTCACACAGTCTTCCGCAGAAAATGCCGCAGAGCAGTCTGCGTTCCTGCAGCAAATCTTTCCGGACGAATTCCGCGAGCAACTGGCCGCTCTACCGTTTAACCAGGCACACAATGCCTTTATTCAAAACGGCCTTGTATTTTTCGGCATGTTTGCGGATCAGGCCCGCCGCTCTTCCAGCATATACCAGCTAGCTTTGCGCAAAGAGGTAGAGCTGGGACTTCTGCAGGCGGGTGTAGATCAGGTCAAGAAGGATAGGGATGCTGCTGAGGAAGCGCGCAAGGCGGTTGAGTCGACCGCGAATGAAACCAAAGCCGCGCTGATTGAGGAAAGAAAAAAGAGCCGTGAGCTGGTTGGTGCGGTTGAGCAGGCGAAGGGGGATGCAGAACGTTTGCGTTCGGAGCTTGAGAAAGTTACGAGGGAAAGGGATGACGCGGTTACCAACCGCGAGCTGGCAGAGGCGGATCTAGCGAAGCTGCGCACCGCACTCCCTACCATTGCGCAAAAGGTGATGGACTCAGAGCCTGTGTCCGACAAGTTCAATGCCTACGTTGATGCGGTCAGGGACCATGAGATCAACAAGGCTGTGCAGGAGGTAATCCAAGCTTGCGGTCTAACACCGCCGTTCTCCGACATCGTTCAAAAGAAGCTAAAAGAGGGAACGGCTGCAGCGTTAATGGAGGCGGAAGAAGCCATCAAGTCCATCCCTATCCCCCTAATCAACGCATTCGCTGCGGACCCGAACATGTCCATCGATGGGTTTTTAAAGGAGGATTATTAGTGTTGGGTTGCGCCGTAAGTCCTATGCTTAGGCAGGTATTTGTATTTTTGCAGCCCTAAGTCCCGTGTTGGGCAGGCGTTACAAACAATTACCTCTTATGTAACAACTTAATTTGATGTATATATATTCCTGATATGCATGCGTAGTGTGTTTATTTGTTTATATATCGCGAATCAAAACAAAATGTGAACCGCATGCCCATGCGCATAGTTAACCAAAACTCATGCGTATGCGGGTATTACTGCGTAAAATAAAACAATACTTTAACAATTACCCTTTAATAATTTAGACTCGAAAGCTACTGCGTTATCGCTTTGTCATGTACTAGAGGTGCACTATAGCTGTATGGTAAGCAACGCAACTAAAAACAAGCCAATGTTTTTATGCTTTGAGTTCCTCACGCAAACCAATGCGAGAGTAATTACGCACAAGCAAACCAATGCTTGTAATTTTTTAAGTCGACTTTGCAGCCATCTAGTCTGCGTGGCGCTTGGCTAGGGGAAAACCAATTCCCTTTGCCTGCCGTTAACGTCTAGCCTTGTAACCAAACAGGCTTCTGCCGCACGGGGGCTAGAGGACACCCCTTAAGTAGGCAGGAACCGCATACAAAAAAGATTTAAACAACAAAAGTATGCGCGAGTAAATATTTAATTGGCATTAATCACAATTACAACCGCGACACATCCAAACGGACGAAAAATACATAGAAAAAATAATGTGCTACAATAAACTGGAGTGATCAGGTCCACCTAGCTACATATAACATTTTTTCAATAACGTCGCATGCCAAGTGCGTTTAACAGGTTTTCCATCTAGTGTCTCGAGATGGTACGCCCCGGTATTGTTTGCCTTCGCTACCCTGTATGGACCTTCCCAACGGGGGCCCAGCTTCCCAGTATCCTCCGCATGACTTGCGTCGTTTTGACGCCAAACCAAGTTACCGCACTTGTAAGAGCGCGAACGCACACGCTTATTATAGTACTTTGCGATTTTTTGCTTGTTATTTGCTTCATTGACAGCCGCAGAGAGTCTGCGCTCCTCCAGTAAATTAAGATTTTCCCGCAAAGCTTCAGAGTTATTTTGCTCATCAAAATTTTGTATGCGGAACGTTGGTACCCCAATTTCTGCGGGTACAACAGCTTCTGATCCATAGACCAAACTGAACGGGGTCTCACCAGTGCTTGCTTTGGGTGTTGTTCTATGCGCCCATAAAACCTTCGGTAGTTCATCCACCCAACCAACGCGACCATGACCCAACCTAGCTTTGATTCCAGCTACTATATCCCGGTTGGTGACTTCGCACTGGCCATTCGCCTGCGGATGCGCGACAGATGTAAAAGTTTGCTTAATATTAAGCTCCGCGCACCAGCTGCGGAAAGGGTCACCCGCGAACTGCGTACCGTTATCGCTAACAATTTCGTTTGGTATACCAAATCGACAGACGATGTCTTCCCATACAAAATTTCGAACCCTTTTTCCTGAGATTGCTGGCAGCGGTCTCGCTTCGACCCACTTTGTGAAATAGTCGATTGCAACAATCAAGAATTTGATGTTTCCTCGGCCTTTTGGGAATGGTCCGACTATGTCGATTGCCCATTTGCAGAATGGCCACGGTGAGGAGACTGGTATCATTGGATGCGCAGGTGCTCTGCTAATAGGTGCATGTATTTGGCATGATTCACATTGCTTAACTATGCGCGCAGTATCCGCGTACATGGTGGGCCAATAATATCCTAGCCGCATTATTTTTGACACAATGGACCTGTGCCCCGAATGGAGTGCGCATGCACCCTCATGCACCTCGCGTACAACTTCCTCCGCCTCTTTCGGGCCAATGCACCTTAAGTGCGGTCCCAAATAATTCTTTCGATATAGGACGTTACCCTCAAGGGCATACAGCGGTGCCTTAACGCGGACTTTCTTTGCATCAGCGGAATCTGCAGGAGAAGTGCCATCCCGCAGAAAAGCCACGATGGGCGTCATCCATGTTGAGCTTGATTCCTCGACTGGTGCCACTAAAGGCATCATAACAATGGATTTCGCATTGAGTTCTTCTATTAGAACTTTCTTCCCCATATGATCAAAAGCCAAGGCAGCCAGTTTGCTTAGCGCATCCGCTTTCTTATTTTGCCCCCGCATTACGTGGGAGATTTGAAAAGCTTCAAACTGGTCAGCGAGGTTGTGAACAAGCGATAGATATTGCTGCATGGCTATGTCATGCGCTTCGAAATCTCCGCTGACTTGACTGCATACTAGCTTTGAATCCACATAAGCGTGCAAAATTTTAACATTTAACCTATGCGCAATGCGCATACCTGCTAACAGAGCCTCATACTCTGCTTCGTTGTTTGTAACAGCAAAATTAAACCGCAGTGCGTATGTATGCTCTTCGCCATCCGGGCCTGTTAAAATTACACCGGCACCTGCACCAGATGCGCTGCATGCACCATCGGTGTACAATTCCCATGGTGACAAAGTTGGTGCAGGTGGATCCTGATGTTCTGCTGATGCCTCGACCTCCGCAGGTAATTCTGCTAGGTAATCAGCAAGTATTTGACCCTTAACCGCACTGCGCGAAGAAAAATTTATTTCATGTTCACCTAATTCAACTGCCCACTTAGCCATTCGGCCAGAAATCTCAGGCTTGTACAACACCTGAAAGAAAAATGATTGCGTTAGTCAATGCGGTAACCCCGGTCATTGCCGCAAAGTAGGCGTTTACCAACCTGTTTGATTGGTTGATCAGTTAGAACCACGATTGGATATGCTTGAAAATATCGGCGCAAACGCCGCGCCGTATGGACCAGCGCATATACAAGCTTTTCTATTGGTGAGTAGTTTACTTCGCTTGATGTCAGCGTCTTGCTTACGAAGTAGACCGGCATTTGCGTCTGAGAAAAACCTCAGTCGTTAAATTTCTGCGATATAAATAAAGCATGTAAATTAATGGATTACCTTTCCGCGATCCGCGATGAGGACTGAGCTGACAGCTTCCTTCGATGCCGCGAGGTACAGCGTTAGCGTTTCTCCTGATACTGGCGCAGTAAGTGTTGGTAATTCTGCAAGCACCTTTTTCATCTCCTGAAAGGCTGATTCCGCTTCCTGAGTCCATACGAAGTCTTTTTTCTTCAAACAATTTTTCAAAGTATTGAAGAATGGCAACTGTCGTTCTGCGGCTTTCGACAGAAACCGTGTGATAGCCGCAAGCTTCCCCGTTAGACTCTGCACATCTTTCTTTGTCTTCGGAGATGGCAAATTATCAATGGCTTCAATCTTTTTGGGATTGGCCTTGATACCCCGCGCTGTCACCACATGACCTAAAAACTTGCCTTCCTCTTCCCCAAAACTACATTTTAGCGGGTTAAGCTTCATGTTGATCCTGCGCAGAGATGCAAACGTTTCCAGGATGTCTGCGAGCATGTCTTCTTCGGTGTTACTTTTAATTACCAAGTCGTCGACGTACGCTTCAAGATTTCTACCGATTTGGTGCTTGAATGCTGCGTCAATTACACGCTGATAGGTCGCGCCAGCATTCTTTAAACCGAAAGGCATCTTCGTGTAACAATAAATACCCTGCGGCGTATGAAAAGCAGTCTTGTCCTCATCCTCCGCAGCCATTAAGATTTGGTGATAACCCTTGTACGCGTCCAGAAAACACTTGTACCTAAATCCCGATAGTGATTCTACCTTCCAGTCTATCTCCGGGAGAGGGTAATTGTCCTTGGGACATGCCTTATTGATATCTTTGAAATCAACGCACATCCTCCAGTTACCGTCAGCCTTTTTTACCAACACAGGATTTGCAACCCATGTCTGATAACGCACTTCCCGCAGAATGCCTGCTTTGACAAGGTTGTCCACCTCTGCGCACAACCAATCACTGCGGTCTAGGGCCATATGCCGCTTCTTTTGCCTAACGGGTGTCAATGATGGATTAACGTTTAACTTATGCTCCGCAATATCCCGCGGAACCCCTGTCATGTCTGACTCGCGCCATGCGAAAATATCTGCATTAGCTGACAGTATTCCATGCAACTTGCCCTTCGTTTCGGCTGACAAGCCTGCGCCGATTTTAATTCGCTTATCCGGATGCAAGCGATTTGCTATTACTGCACAGTTTGCAAGTTGCTCTCCTACGCTAGGAGCGCTTACAGACGCGACAGAGCCACACAGCTCGGTTGCTTGATGTGACGCAACTGTGGCCACGCCTCCTACTGTGGGAAACTTAATCAAACCATGCACTACCGATGGGATAATGTTAAAACGCCGTATAAAGTTTCTCCCTAGCAGTGCATTATATCGTGAAGTTGAACGAACCACATAAAAATCGACCA